>NC_045630.1:311944-623888 GCF_009829155.1 Mustela erminea | reverse complement strand
GCTCAACCGACTGAGCCGTGCACGTGCCTCATTCGGGTGGGGTTTAAGTTTCTCTAAAATTCATGGTGACAGGCCTGGATCTCTGGCGTGGCATCGGTGTTGCTCAGGAGCTGGGTAAAGTGGGCAGCTGAGCAAGGAGCTGGAACAAAGGCTCCAAAGTTAGTCTGGGACGTCAGAGGCTCCGTCAGTCATTACGATGACTTCAGCAACCAAGGGTTGCTCTCCCAGGCAGAAATGAGCCTGCACTATCTGGAGAAACCACCAGAAAGCACACTTCTCTGGCTGCACTGGGGACACGACGCAAGGAGAGGCCCTTGGGGCAGAACCAGCTGTCATGTCCCGTGTTTCACAACCATCACGGGTTCCTGGCCGATGACACGCAACCACCCCAAATTTGGCTGAGGCTTCCACTGTCGCTGTGCAGAGGACCCAAACCCCTGAGCAAGATGAATGGAAAAAGCAGAAGGTGATCAGCTTCTCTCTGTTCTGACCTGGGCCACGTTTCCTGTCCAGTCCTGGCTGTGGGGAGGGGGTCAGAAAGGGCAAGACGAGAGACCGGTCCGTGGACCTCACTGAGCTTGCTGAGCTGCGGGCGCATGACCAACGGCTTCAGTGACCAGGGCAGGACCCTTGCCAGGCCTCCTGGGTAGCTGGAGGCTACCATTGCCTGAACTCCTAACAGACAAGAAACGGCCACTTTTGCAGACTTACCAAAATAGCATCTTGCAGAGGTGCTAATACATTAATATCTCAATGGCCTCTTACACTGTCACAGGGGAACCAGGGAACTGAAAACACCCCTGCCACAGGGCATGCGGAGCAGGTCGCTTTTCCGAGAGCAGCGGTGTCAGTACTCTGGGCTCGGTCACTCGTCCATCAGTTAGGGACCTGGAGCACTGGGCAGGCAGCCCTGAGAGCATAAAGCCGCTTCTCGGGACCCCACGCTGCTGGAGGGGCATTGTTTCCAGAGCTCAGGGTCCAAGAGTGGGCTGGCACTGGAAGACCAGACAGTGATAGCCACAGCCTGGCGAGGGTCCCTCACCTGGGGAAAGAGCCAGGGACTCAGTGGCGTGCTGTGTGGACACCCAGACTACGGCTGGGCGTGCAGTGGGCGTGCGTGGGCTCCCCACAGGCTCCCAGCAGAACCCTCTCCCACGCCTTCAGGGATGCCCAAGGGACCACTCCGTCCGCAGGCTGGCAACGGTCTGGAAGAGCCAGGCATCACGCAGGTCTGGAAACTTCCCTCCGGGTGTTACCAGCACAGCCCGCAGCGGTACAAAAGGGAAAAGGCAAACTGAGGAAACACTGACTTTGCGCACCGGCTCCGGGACTGCTGTAGCACCAGCCCTCGCTGCGGCGGAGGCTGAACTCCCGCCTGGAATGAGGCTCCTGCAGCACCTACCGCTCCGTTTCTCTGTTCCAGGCAAGTCGGCTCCAAACCTGGCTCTGCGGCTGACCTCCAGGGCTCTTGTTGGCACGCGGATTCCTGGACTCGGACCCTAAAGATTCTTATCCAGGAGGGATGGAGCGTGCCCAGAGCTGTGCTCCAACAGGTGCTCCTGGTCACGTGGCACAGGGGATCCATGGAGCGGTATTTGGAAGGAACGGCTCGAGCCCACACTGTCTCCATAGCATCCATCGCTAGGACGGGCTGTGGCTCAGACAGGGGGCCTGGGGGACCACCCAGCACGTTCTGGGCTCCCCACATTGACCTACTAGCGTGTGCCTGACACGCATCTCCGAGCTCTGCCTCCCCACGGGCCCCACAGCTGTCATTCTAGCACACAGGCACGGCACACCAACTGCACTCCGTTTATTGGGCACCTACTAGGGACAAGGCACAGTTCCAGGTGCTGCGGGGTACAAAGACAGAAGGCTGCCCTCGCCCTCAAGGGCTCACAGTCTAGTAGGGGACAGACACGCTCACAGGCAAACAAAAACGCGGCCGGGGGGGGGGGGGGCGAGCTCCAGAAAGAGGCGGGACCCGTGGGAAGGCAGGCAGCCGGGCAAGGTCACGTGTGCCGAGGCACCCTGGGTGTTTGACCGGGCCCTCCGGCCAGTCCCCGGGGATGGGCAGGATTCACTCGGACGGGGCTGACCAGAGAAGGACGTCTCAGGCACAGGGAAGGCAGGGGGGTGGGAGGGTCCCCTGACATGTCGGCCGCTCCCGGGATGACAGAGGGAACTGAAGCTGGGAGCAGGGGCTGAGGCCAGGAAGTGGGGGTGTCCTCCGAGTCGGGTAGGACTTCGCTCTGTGGGCCATGGTGAGCCACGGAAGGTTTCTGAGCAAGGGAAGGACATGACCTCACTTTCTGAACTCCAGGCGCATTGCTGTAACGCGTGATGGCCTCTCTTCTCGGGAACGTCACTCCGGGGCTTGCACCCTTTCCTGGTGTCCAAGCAGAAATCCCCGGGGCTGCAGAGACTTCCCAGGGCTGCCCAAGGCCAGGAAGGCGCAGTGCAGGTAGACGCGGAGCTCGCTGAAGAGCTTCGCACCACCTCCACGGAACAGCAAGCAGGAAGTGAGGCCTTCTGGAATCATCTGAAAGTAAGCAGCAGGGCCAAGGAAGGTGCCCTGTGAACCCCAGTTACCTAAGCATGTCACCGACGGGCTGCCGAGAAAACGGGTGTGGGACAAGAAACCAGAGAGCATCTCCAAACTAAGCCACCTCCTGGAACGCCTCCACCCTGCACTCACTGGGTGGGGAGACCCGGCTGTCTAACTCACTGGACGCAGAGGTGGGGCTTCTAAACGCTCTGCACAGACAGGGCTCTCCGCTGACCCCTCCGCAGGATCCGGCTTACCCATCCAGCGAGGAGGGAGCATGGCGCCCCTCACTCCCCGGGCCACCCCAGCCCGAGAAGGGATGTGAGGCCACCGCTGTCCAGGTGGACACGGCGATGCTGGTCAGCGAGGGCTCCCCCAGAACCTCGGCACCCGCTGAACTGGGTGCCTGGGCAGAGAGGGATGAAGTCACAGCTGGGCTCCCCAGAAGAAAGGTCCCCGGGGAGCTGGCGTGCACGTCTGGGCCAGGCCCGGCAGGACCTCCGCCGCCGTTGCTGATGGTCCACAGGCACGGGTAGGGGCTGCAGAGACACAGAACGCTGAGGACGCTGCCCGCAGGCCCAGCCAGCTGCCCCGCACGCACACTGCACCAGGAGGCCCAGGTCTAGGAAGACGGCACCTCCCCACGGCTTTCTGGCTCTGACACAGCACAGCCCTGTTTCTGCGGAGCAGCGGAGGCCAGCGGTGACCCGCCGCGGAAGAAGCATGGAATTAGGTGCCCTGACCTGAATTTCCTCCGCCCTGCCTCGGGCACGTTTGATTTTGAACACAGCGTTTCACTCCGGGAGCTCCGCCCTGCAGCCTGCGTGGACGGCTGGAGAGCCAAACGGGGGGGATGTGGAAGGCCAGGCCCGCGAGGGGACCTCAGACTGGCAAGAGGGCTGACGGGACGCAGCCGCCGGGACACACAGGCGTCAGAAGACCCGGGTCGGCCTCCCCGCCCTACGGCTTACGGCCTCCGCGGCCTCACCTTCAAGACTCAGGGTCGCACTCAGGCACAGGGTACAGAGGCCGGCGTGCACTGGAGGAAGAGGGAGCGGGCGATGCCCGGCCCACGGCTCCCAGGAAGGGCGGCGCTTGTAACGGACTCTCGGCTGCACCCAACGGCTCTGCTCCCGGCAGAAAGGCTGGGAGCTAGACCACCACCTCGGACCGCTCCCATTTGCAAGCCCTGGTCACAAACCTGGCTGTGCCGGGGAATCACGAGGCAAGTTCTGAAATAACGCCGGTGCTGGGGCATGCCGCCGCACACCCTGACGCGACCATCTGGCCTGCGGCCCGGGGATCAGGGCTTTTTAAAGCTTTCCAGTGGATCGTAATTTTTGCTCGCGAATGCAGACGAACACGCCCGCTGCTGCAGCAGGTGGGGTAAACGCCCACGCCCGCGGCCTTCCGTCGTCCCTATGTCGGCACATTTAGAGTCCTGCCTCTTCTGATACAGCCCTCCCGGCCCGAGAAGAGCTCGGTACACGCCGACCGTCCCGGGCACGTTTGCTATTCTCTAGCAAAATCTGTACGGAGCCAGTCGTCAGTTAAACACGCTACTGAGGGAACAAGAGGGAGAAATGCCCCCTGTGCTCTGAGCCCCAGCCCAGAGACTACAGACCTCACGGGGCCAGAGGAAACCCACAGGAGGCCAGGCTCTGGGGCTGGCTGTCTGTCTGGGTGTTAGCCAGCTCGGCTGGCTGGGATTTGAGGCCTGATCTCCAGAAGAGACATTTCCACAATGTCGCTCAGGGTGGGCCCTTCCTGATGCCTCCCGCCCGGTGGGAACCCCACGCTCGTTACACACGCGGTGCGCGACCTTCGGGCCGCTTTTAATGCCTCCGAGCTGTAGTTCCTCCAGTGGTAAAACAGGGTCGGAGCGCCAGCCTCGCGGACGTCTTGGATACTGTAAATGACTTCCGTGAAGGACGGAGGACAGAACTCGCCACGGGGCTACTGAACGTCTTCAGGGGCTCACTGTCTGCCCTCCTATCACAACCCAAATCCACGCTCTTTCCTCAGATAACCCACTCGGGCGCTGTCCAGTAGATACAACACGTGACCACAACTGCAAGGCTCCACTGTCTAGTAGCTACACATTTCAGGAGGGAGGGAGGGAGGAAAAAGGAAAACAAGCTTCTCGCTATATTTTATGGAACCAAAAATATTTAAATTATTGTCATTTCAACATGGTTTTGAGGTAAAAAGAGAAAAAAAAAGAGTTGAGCTTTTTACGCTCTGTGTTCTGCTACATCTTCAAGCTAGTGCGTGTGTTTCCGGCACACACCCCCCGGGACCCGCTCGGTCTCCAGGGCTCAGCGGCCGCCCGCAGCCGCCGGCAGCTGTGTGGGACAGCACAGCTGGACCCCAAACCACCAAGGCCAAGCGTACAACACCCACAGCCTGTCACAGGGCAGAATCGCAGGCTCCAACCCACACCTGTCTCCAGATCCTGCATTTTAACAACATCCCAGGTGATTCTAACTCTCCTCCGAGCGTGAGCAGCCGTGCTGTAGACCCAAACGCTACCATCTCCTCACGTTTTCTAGACCGGCAAACCACAGCCATCCTCGGAATCTTCCGAGACCCACCGTTCAGTGTGGGATCCCTGTCTGGACCTTCTCACCATCGGCGCACCTACGTGGGAAGTACAGCCGGCGCTTCTGCAGCGCATTACCGCTCACGAAGCATTTTAGTGCCTTTTCTCCTCCTGGGCTCCTCAGGACCCAGGGCAGCCCGTATTGTTTCCGCTTTAGCGACCAGAACGCTGGAGCTCAGTGAGGCCAAGAAAACTGCCCGAAGACACGACATCAGTAAGGGACAGAAGCAGGACTAAAGCCCACGTCCACCAAACGCCAAGGTCCCTGTCTGTCCTCTCCCCTCATCTCCAGAAGTCCGAACAAAACGCAGGTCTCTGGTGTGCAGGTCACGCCGCGGCTGTCACCTGGGCTGCGGGCCAGACACCCACAGCCTGTCCCCGGGTAGGACAACACGGACAACCCAGCATCTTGATTCTCAGCATCTACTGACACTTCCTCCGTCCGCCTCCCACGGTCGGTGTCTCTCTGCCACCACCACGGCTCACACCATCTCTGGCTGGTTCAGGACAAACGACTCCAGGCCATAAAGTCTTTCCCCTTTTCAAAACAGAACACCGAAGCATGCAGCGGAGCAAGTGCTTTCCCCTCCCTCGTCTCTGGGAGAGGAAAGTCCATTGTCTTGCTCCCTGCGCTTGTAGTGGCTTAAGAGTCAGGACAACGACTCCGCGGCGAAGCCACCGTCGGAAGAGCGGACTTGAGTCTCCAGCACCCGCATCACCCCCGAGACCACTGAGGAGCAAAGCTGCCGGTGCTGGTCTTACCTAGGCCCTGGGTTGAGCGGGCCGCTGGTGTGCGGGACGGGCAGGATGCTGGTGTGCGGCGCGGAGGACAAGGAGGTCCAGCTGTCCGCTGCGGAGAACACCTGCAGGCTGCTGCTCGAGCTCTCCACCAGGTTCACTTTGGGGAAAGGACAACAGGTGAGTTGACAGAGCGCAGGGAACACAGACGGCGGCCGAGGACCCGTCTCATGTGACACACCGTGGTCTGTGCTGCTGATGCCGGGAGTTTGTGGGTCCTCGCGCAGGGAAACAAGAGACGCGGTCTCCCAGACACACCGAGTGTGCACCGTAGGCCACACGGCGCTCACGTTTTAATTGTCACCGCAGCGACCTGACCTCCCCACTGTATAGAGGCGGCCCGGAGGGGAGGGTCGGTCCGCCGTGGGTGAGCAGACCCGCCGGACGCGCACCACCCCGCGCTGTCCCGTGGAAGAACGGGCACGTCCGCGTCCCCTCAACACAGGCCGGAGGGCCCGCCGGAGCCCCAGGCGGCATTTCTGAGGACCGGCCCCTTCCTCTCCTCAGCAACCCCAAGTAACGTGAAACCCCGCAAGCACGGAGTCTGCGAGCCTCCGCCTGCGTGAACGTGCAGACACGAGGGGGAAGAGCGGGCCGAGGAGGAAGTTTCTGGTGCCTACGCCGGGCTGGCCCAGGCACGCCTCTCAGGACGGGGCCCTTGGAACCGCTTCAGCCTCAGCCGCGCCCCCCCACCCCCGCCACCTCCGTCCCAGACCCCCCAGTCCCCCGGGCCTCCCTCCGCTGTGCCCCTGCCCGCACCACTCTTCCCTGGAGTGCCCTGGGCCTCTCCGGGGTCCCCTGCTGGCCGCCTCACTCCCGCCCACTGCCACCGCTTTCCCTTCTGCGCATCCCGCAAATCCCGGCTCCGGCCGGAGCCCCCGTGGGCAGCTCCGCGGCTCTTTCTCCCCCAGCCCCGGGGCCGGTGAGTGTCACAGACTTCCTCCAACTTCACTGTGCCCACGCGTCCCCCCGGGCCCTGGTTAAAGTGAAGGAGAACCCGAGAGCCTACACTTGTAGCAAGCTGTGCTGCTGCCACGGGTCCGAGCGCCACGGGAGAGCCCCTGCGACGGCGTGCCCCGCGCTGGCATTGACGTGTCCCGAGCTTCCTCATGCAAGAGCCTGTCCCCCCATCCCATCCCCCCCGCCAGCTAGAAGAGGGCCTGGCGCCCCGCGGGTGCTCAGAAGCTGTGTTTTCTGTGCTGACCGAGGAGGGACGCGGTGAGAACACCGCCCACTTTCTGATGTCGCCAAGCTCCATGTTACGACTTCCCGGCAGAGGCTTTCAAGGTTGCTGGGAGCAGCAGCGAAGGGACCCAGGCGGCAGGCGACCGGGAGGGCCTCTGCGGACAGCTCGGGCGTCCCGAAGGATGGAACCTGATCGCTCCTCCGCCCCGTCCCTGCCGCCCGTCTTCCCTCTCTCTGCCGTCTAGCGTCGGTCTCCCCACAGGAGACCAGAGTCTCTGTCAGGCCGCGTGTCTGTCTAATCCGCGCACGGACAGGACCCAGCCCACAGCCAGCCCTCAGGAAATCTCTGGGGCACCCACCACTGAGCGAGAAATCAGCCCTTCTCCCTGCCTGCCTCCCCACATACCTCACAGGCAGGCAAGGGTCTGGGCTTCTGCAAGACCAAGGCGGGCTCGGTGGGGTCAGGGAGGAAGAAAACGCACCAAGGCCGGCGGCGGCTCCGCAAATAAGCAGATGAGCTGCCGATGTGCCCGAGGCCGGCCCTGCGCGCCCCCAGCCGAGCCACGCGGAAGTCCGGCTGCAGAGTCGCCCGGCTCCCAGAGACCTTCCTACAGGCCCTCCGGGACTGGGCCCGCTCCGCCCTGGGCAGAGCCGCGGCCTACGAGTGCAGAAAGGAGCCACGGGGAGGCGGTGAGCTGAGGACCCTGGGCGCCCCCCAGCTTGGCTTTTGGAGACGCAGCTTGAACTGCTGAGTCCACCGGCGGCCTGGGAGGAGGCCCCTCACACCTATCAGGGACCAGGAGATGGTCTTATGAAAAAATCATAAAACACGGAAGACGTCATGATTATATGCTCAACTGCTAGTGAGTAAAACAAGACGTTAAAATAACAATACACAAACCGTTGCATATGTTAGATGAAAGCGATGCCACCTTCGATACTTCTTGTTACTACGGGCTGTTTACTGTTTCCCAAACCAGCCCCACCCCCAGGGGCTTCATTAGCAAAACCACGCACCTGAGGGAGAATGGTTTCTGTGCATGTGGGCCGAAGGGTAGGGAGCCTGCCGGTGCCCCCGGAGGCCAGGGTAGAGCTCACGACCGTGGTGGGTGTGGGGCGCAGACAGAGGCAAGGGGGCCGCATACTGGTAATTGGCGCTTCCTGCTGCGCACACTCCCTCCGGGTTGGAAAAGATCCAGCCTCCCACTGGAAGAGACAAAAGGAAGGCTCGGACCGACCCTGAACTTGCACACCAGAGGTCCGGTCTCCAGGCCCCTCACACACTGCGCCTCTGTGTGAGCGACCCTAAAGGTCTGCCCCAGGGAGACGGAGGCCACCCCGCTCACTGCCCCTCCCCTTCCACGCAGCGGCGTGGCTGGCTGCTTAGGACAAGGCCCGCAGTGCTCTCAAGGCTCGGAAAGCCGCGCGGGGAAGGCTGGCACAGAGCTGTGCAAAAGACCCTTCGGGTGAGTGAGTCACGAGAATGCGGAAGTCAGGTTGCTTCTGACTCACTTGAGTTAAATTAAAAGTCAGTCTGAGACGGCGATGTCAGATGTCTGTGTCATCCCCAGCCACCAGGGCACCCTTAGTGGGCTTCACGGGAACAAGGGTCTCTCTCTGCCCAGGGGGAAGGTGTCTGCAGTTCTCACCCCCAGCCAGAGCCACGATGGCTCCCCTCACCACCCCCCACCAGAGGCTTCCGGAAGCAAAACGTGGGGAGCTGGCTAGCACTAAGAATCTTGCAGAACATTCTGGAAGGTTATACAACAGTTCACAGAAATTTGTTTTTGAATGAAAAGGACAAGAAACAGAAAAGGCACCCGAACTGGAAAGAAAGAAAGAAAATGTTCTTGACGCAGGTGTCCAGTGGGCAAAGCCAGGCATGGGGTCTCCCGGAGCCAGGCTCCTGTGCCCTTGGCACTCTGAGACATTCGCTGAGAAGATGACAACACGAGAGCTTAGTGTGGGGCTCAGCACACGGGGCCGGTACAAAAGGTTCGTTTTTCCAGCTTGCTTTAAAAAGGGCTTTTCTTTCTTTCTTCCTTTTTTTTTTTTTTTTTTAAGTGCTTTTCTGGGAGCTGTTCCCTTTCCACTCTGCAGTGGAACACGCGCCAAGGCTTACGGGAAGGAGCCAGGAGAGAACCCCAGAACCCCAGAGCAGGGTGACAGCAGAGTGCCCGAGCGAGTGAACCACTATGATTCTCATTCAAGTTTCTCCGATGCCAGGGTTAACCTTCCGCCCTGACCTCACTGGCCTGGGCCTCCGCTGCAGCTCCAGGGCCTTCCTCCCTCAGGGGGTCTCCCCCGCCATCCTGACATGGGGAGGCCGGTGCCCAGTGTCTGCAGGGTTCCCAGCCGTGTATCACTCACCCCACCCTGTGGGCGTCCAGTCAGCCACCCAGAGTCCTCCCCATGGGCAAGGCTGGAGCCTGCCTGAAGCATTGTGGTGGGAACCAACTCAAAAATGGGCAAACACTAAAACAGGGCCAACCCAGGCCAGACCGCCAAGAGTGGAGGTGGAGAGGCAGGAGAGACTCCCAGAGTGCACTTGGGACAGTCCGTAGCCTCTGGGACATGAAAAGTCCAGTCTGAGAAGGCTATCTCCCGCCCCAGCTTCGGTCCAGCCCCTCAGGAACACTGGTTCTCTCTGGGAATCCCAGAAGGGCACACACGGGTCTTGCGTGGAAGAAGCAACCTGTTGAGTCTTGAGAGAAGCTGTGGAACAGTCCCCAAGCCTCTGCGACAGGGAGGGTCTGCGTGTGGTGGGGGGTGGCTCCCAGGGTCCCCAGGGAACCCCCCACCCGGCGTTCACCCGACTCACGGTGAGAGTAGGCCACGCGCTGGCTCTCGGACACAGCTTCAGGAGCGTCTCTGAGGTGACTCCTGGAACACAGGGAAGTGCGCCCGGGCTGTCCAGCGGGACACAAGTCCAGCGGGACATCTACCCCACGCTCCCTTGGGAAAGCAATCCCTTTCTTGAAATAAGGAAACCAGACACCTTTGGTCTCAGACGTCTCCCCCCTTCACCCAGGGTGCTTTATCTAGTGTGTGATCCCCCTCAGAACACGACCCATGGTCATGCCGATTTGCCCTGTTTCCCGCTGTCCCACTTAGTTGGGTCTCTCTCGCTTGTGGTCACTGCTTCTGCCTGACGGAACTCCGGCGCTGACAGCAGCTGGGGTTTGCGCAGGACTTCGGGGCACGCGCGAATCTGGGATAGGCTAGACCCACCAATAACCCTGCCAGGAAAATACTGCTAGACCCACTCAGCAGATGGAAAAGCGGGTCTCAGAGGGGTAGCATGACCAATCCCCAGGGAACAGCAGAGCCAGGACTCCAAGTCAGGACGACCTGCTTTTTCTGTTCATCTCACACCTGCGATCTCCCTTGGGCTTTAGACATCTGAAATTAAGTTAAATTAAATACTAACAGGACAAAGTCCATCAATAGAAGTCAATTAGGTAATATTGTTGTTTTATTTTTTTTCTAGAATGGAAAAGGAAAACACGAAGCTGGGGAGTCACTAGCCTAAGTGGTGGCGTCACCATTCACCATCCCAGAAGCCTCGGAACTGGCAAGAGCAGAAACTACACTGATCTTAGCCAAAAGGCCCAGAAGAGATCCCTAGCAGTCTCTGAATGGTCTTCCCTCAGACCTGAACGATAGGAGCGCTCACCTTTATGACCTGCTTATAGGAATCACTCACCTCTCCCGGGCTACATGGAGTTAAAAAAAAAAAAAAAAAAAAAACTATTGCAACTGTACCACTCAGAGAGAATTGGAGGAAGGGCAGAGTGATCATTAAAACTCAAAATCACAGGGCGCCTGAGGGGCTCAGTGGGTTAAGCCTCTGCCTTCGGCTCAGGTCATGGTCTCAGGGTCCTGGGATCGAGTCCCGCATCGGGCTCTCTGCTCAGCGGGGAGCCTGCTTCCTCCTCTCTCTCTGCCTGCCTCTCTGCCTACTTGTGATCTCTGTCAAATAAATAAATAAAATCTTAAAAAAAACAACAACACTCAAAATCACTTTTTTTTTTTTTTTACATCTGCCTATGTTACTTTCAAGAATCAGTAATAAAAGAGAGCTGAGCAAACATTGCCAGTTAGAGGTTCCCCTGGAGCCCTGCTCCCAGGCACAGATGGTTAGGAGTTTGTTGAATATGAAATTAAATGTCACAAACCTATTTCTATCAAAGGTAATGCAAGTTCCTTCCAAGACGAGCATAAATCTCACATTTGCAGACGTCAGCTCATACGATTTTACTGAAATTTCTCTACTCACCTTTCCTTGGCATCCAAGAAGGCTTTGGCAAAAGGGTTGTACTTGATTTTGAGAGCTGTTATCTTCCGTTTACAAAGACAAGAAGCGTTAGTGACAGTGGAACATACATGAACAAACGGAACCTTTACCTTCACCTGGGAACTTCTGTAACATCGCAATAACCCCTCTCACTTCTGTAACATCGCCATAACCCCTCTCACTTCTGTAACATCGCCATAACCCCTCTCACTTCTGTAACATCGCCATAACCCCTCTCACTTCTGTAACATCGCCATAACCCCTCTCACTTCTGTAACATCGCAATAACCCCTCTCACTTCTGTAACATCGCCATAACCCCTCTCACTTCTGTAACATCGCAATAACCCCTCTCACTTCTGTAACATCGCAATAACCCCTCTCTTGCTTTCCCTCTCCACGTATCTTTGCTCAGTTCTGCACGAAATTACTCATGCACGGCCTCTGACAGCACTGTGCTGTAGCCCGTGGTGAAAATGGGAAACACAGCGGGATATGAGCAAAAAAAGGGCAAAGCATTAGAAATGTGCGAAGCCTGAAGTGCTAACCCTAGCATTCCTTCTTGGTTTATTCATCTTTTTTTTTTAATATATTGATCATGCCCCTCACATCAGCTACTCTTCTAAGAAGTCACCAGGAACACGGTCAGTCACGCAGGTTTGAGTCCGTGTCTCCCGGAGAGCACGGTCCAGCCTCACTCCCTGAGTCTCAGTGATCACTTCCTTGGTGATCCGGGTTTCAGAAACACACTGTATCGCTCCCAGCCGCTGGCACTCCATCCCACGGCCTTTGCTGGCTTCCCTCTTCGGAGCCAGCGGCCACCATATACAACGTCTCTTAGCTAACGGCCTCTCCCCGTGGGCTATACGGACTTGAGGACAGCACCCACACCTGTGATGCCCACCACGGTGTTCCCAGCAGGCAGTCCTAGTCAACAAATCTTTGCTCAATAAAAGAGCATTGGAAAGAATGTTTATTTCAGCAAGGGCCTGGTAGAAAGAAGAAAAGTTAAATAAAAGCACCACTCTTTCCGACCCGGGAACGGGGAAGAAATCAGAAGAGGGAGGCGAGCCATCGGGTCTGATGCACCTGTCCCGGTCTTTCTCCTGGTCTAAACCTAGAGAGATCAAGGTGCACAGTGAGACCAGCACTGACCCACAGGCCTGCCCCCCTCGAGGGTGCATCAGCGTCGACTCAGCAGGGAGTGCTGGCAGCGAGAGAGGCTCTAAGTTTGGGTTTTCTTGGCTTGATTCCCACGGGGCATAATCAAGGCTGAAACAGGCCACCGGGCAGCTAGGACACAGTCTCCAGCACCCCCTGACATACACAAACATGCGCTCTCCAGAGTTGCAAAAGACACACCCCCCTCAAAGACCCAGACTCCCTCCAAGGGAGAGAAGCAGGAGAGGGTGGGCCATCTTGAACACAGCATGTTTTCGCCTGTGAAGACAGCACCTGCTGAAATGATCAAATATTTAACCTCTGTCCCCACCCGCCTGCTAGAGGGGCTCAGCCAAGAGGCCAGACTACCTAAAGGAAAGAAATTACATTTTCTCTGCCCATCTGTGATTCGAGTTCAATCAACAGCTCAGTTTAACCTGTAGGCTCTCTAAGTTTCCAAGCCCAGGTGCTCATCAGAATCCTTTGGGGAGAATTTAGAGACTCTAGACCGCGGGTACCAGCCCTGGGGATTCAGACTCGGTGGGCTGGGAAGGAGCCCAAATTCTTTAAAAGCCTCCAAAAAAGAAATGCAGATGAAGGGGGCACCAAGACGCCTTCTGGGTCTATTTTGGTATGGGGGGGCGCTTTGTTGTCTTCTCCAGCAGGTTATCAAAGCTGCTGGGAACGGTGCGGGCGCCGAGAGGAGTAGCTCTCTGCCCTGCGGTGTGGGGGTACCTAAGCCCACGCTCTCCCTGGAGCAATGCCATTGCTAGGCGTTCACCCACGCAAGCCAGCGGCAGTGGATGGGGGCGTCCCGGCCGGCCCTGCAGCGTTATCTCCAACAGCCGATGAGACGACTGTGCACGGCCTAAAGCCCAGCAGTGGGCAGCTGACGGCCTGAAGCACGGATGTCCTCTGCGGGCACGCAGGAAAAGAGACAGGCCTGGAAAACAGGAGAAGTCTGCAGACTGACATGCAGGACGCGAGCCGGTGCATGCGAGGACGCCCCATTCTCGCATCTGTTACAGACGGGAAGACCGGGCGGAAGCACACTCGCAGCTCTCATGTGTCGTGTCCTCGGGACGGCTCGAGAGGCAGGAGAGAAAGGTCAGCTCTCCTTTTTCTTGTTCGCTGAACGTACGTCTGTGCTATTTATTTATAACACGGGCGTTTCTCTACAAACAGGTATTATTCCAAAAAGAATTTTTTAAACTTGAGTCAGAAAGAATCCGACCCACCCCGGCGCTTCGGCGTCCGGACGCGCCGGCCAGCGGCAGAGGCCGGGGCTGGCTCCTCGCCTCGAAGGGCAGGGGCTCCCCGCGCGGGGCGGCCGAGGGCACACGGGGCCCAGACCACGGAGCCCCCGGGCGTCTGGGGCTTCCGCGCGCGCAGGCCGCACCTTCCTGGGCCCGCAGGGGAAGCACCGGCCGCTGGCAGACAGGCAAGGGCGCGTGGAAGGGGCGACCCGCCGTCGAACCGCGTCTCCGCGAGACCTCGGAGACCTGCACAGCCGCCGGCGGCCCCGCGCGGTGCCCTCCGCCCCCTCCCGCCCCGCGCCCGCGCCCGCGCACCTCCTCGTTCTGATAGGCCGTCACGGCGATGAACTGGGTCTCGGGGAAGGAGCAGTTCGCCACCATCCGATGCGCGCCCCCGACCCGCACGATGTGCACCTGCGGCTCGTACTTGTGCAGAGAATTCAGCATGATCTGTGGGGCGGGAAAGCAGAGGACGGAGGCCCGCGGACGCTGCGCCCGGCCCGGCCCCCCAGGCCCACCGCGCCCCGGGCCCGCCTGACCAGGGCCGGCCAGAAAGCTGTCCTAAAGGCCGGCTCTCCGCCCGGCCCGGCTGTCCTTTCTCTTCCTCCCTGTTCTCCCAACAACGAACGTGGGCTTCGTCGCGAGGACATCCTGGTCTTCCGGGAGGAGCCCTGCCGTCTCCCACGTCGCCACCTGCAGAGAGGGCACCGGCCACCGCCGCCCCAGGGCAGGCGCTCGCGGTGACCCCCGAGCCCGACTGCAGGACTCACGGCGCGAGGCGGGGGAGGCAGGAGCTGTGCGCGGGTCAGCGTCCTGTCTCAGGAAAGGCCCGGAACCTCCCGCACGCTGCGGGGCGGCGAGGCGCATCTCCTCCTGCTGACGCGTGAGCTCCGGGGTCCCGCAGGCCAAGCCCGGGAGTCAGAGGAGGCGCGAGGACCCGGGACCCAGCGGCTCCCCACACAAACAGCGGGGGGCCGGCCAGCCTCTCCCCCAGCCACGGGGCCGCCCACCCCCTCAACCGTCCGCGTCCTAACATAAATCACAGCTTTGCACGGTACATTCGCAGTCTTCCCAGAGAAAACAAAAGAGGGACAAAAGCCCCGAATTCTTATTTACTCTAATTGGAGACCTTAAATCAAACCTTCCTTATTTAAGGTCTGTTTGTTTTTCTGAAAACCCAAAGCCGCTCGGATATTCTACTGACAATTATCATAATGCCCCGCTGGAAGCCGCAATTATTTCATTTAGGAGCAGCTTTTTATTAAGGTTTTTGTCTACTGCCAACACGCCACTTACACCAAAGAGAGGAGAGAACAACAGAGCCGGGACCCACAGACATCTCCTCCCGGGGCTGGGTAAAAAGGCAGCACGCAGGCCAGCACTGCGGCAGGGCCGATGATTAAGGAAACCGCGCACTCCCGCGCGCTCTTACCATCAGGAAGTCCATTAAAAACTGAGAGCGGCCAATTAAGACCTGTTTATTCCTGATCACATTTGGGCTCCAGGGAGTAATTGGCTTCCGTGGGAGAAGAGGCCGGTGAGGACCCCTCTAATTGCCTAAATGCACCCTTGATATTTCTTGATTGGCGCTGTGGGGCGGCCGCGTGGCCGGGCGACCCGGTCGTACCTGCCCGCCTCCGTTGAGCCTGTTGGTGAGCTTGACTTTGCTGAAGGAGATGGGAGCTTTCATCCAGTGGGCCCCGAAGTTGGGGGAGTCTGGGTGGATGTAGACGCAGCTGTGGCTGGAGACCTCCGGCTTGCCCGCGGGCACCCACTCCCCGTTGACATACTTCCAGCGGTGACCGTCCGTGGGGACGAAGTCGAGCAGGAGGGAGTACATAGCATTGGGGTCCAGCCCCGTGACACTGATCTTGAGGACAGGGAACATCCGTCTAAAAGGAAAGGCAGAACTGAGTCACAGGAGGGATGTCAGTGTGGGGGGGGCTCCTTGCCCTGACCCAGCCGTCCCTCCGCGCTCGCGAGACCTGCCCTGGAGTGCCCCCGGGGCGCAGAGAATGCCCCAGGCCTGCAGCCCCAATTCCAACAGGGGCCTCTTCTTACAAGTGCATGTATGTCATGGTGGGGTTTTTACTTTAAACCATTGTGTCTGTTTTAACGTCCGAAAGCCACTGATCTCATCATTTGACAGAGGAGGCTGAAGCCCAAAGTCTGTCATCAGAGGCCACATGCTCACAGAGACCTTTCTTCAAAGACGTCCTCCGGGCGCACTCCAGTCTCCACACTAACGCCACCAACCAGCCCTTCCCCCACAAGGATCACCAGTGCGGAGCGACAGTAATAGCATGAACAGGGAGCAGGTGGTTTCACGGTTCAGGAGGTGAGGGAGCACTGGGCTTTATGGTTAGACCAAGTCCTTCCCTGCATGACTTCTCAGAGCCTTTAATATACTAATGCACTCTACAAACCTCTGCAAAGGTAGGGTCTGTGCACACACTGAACTGGTATGACTGTGGAACCTTCCTTTCACTGAGGGTTTTGTGGGAATTTGAGCTCAGGACGCACCGACCTGGACTCCTTGGTCCTTCTGCCGCGCTCTAGAACAGCACCAGCAAGTTTGGTCTCATGCATTTGCAGAGGCCCCTCACTGGGTGTCTCATTCCCTCTGATTTGTTTTTCTCTCGACAAATGTACTTAGTTGTACTAAATGTACTAAGTTGCTCCAAATGATCCTTAAAAGACCTGGTTTCTAGACATACCCCCACCCGAATGCCCGAGACACTGGCTTATTTGTCAATACCTCTTAACATCTGAATCCCCAAACTGAGTCCCGAGTCTAGACACTTGCTGCCAAAGCGACCCCTGAACCAGCACCACTGGTCCCTGACCAGCTGGAAGGTCATTTGAAATGCAGAACCTCAGACGTCACGCTAGACCTGCTCGATCAGAAGCTGTGCTTTTCCAAAGTCCCCAGGCCAGTCACAGGAACATTAATGCGTAAGATGTGCGGGTGTAGAGCATCTTTAGCTTTTGAGAAAAAAACTCGGGAGATATGTGAGGGAGTGAGGGTGGGGCTAGCTCACGGTCATTTGCAAGGAGACCCTGGCCTTGGGGCACCTGGGTGGCTCACTCTGTTGGGTGTCTGCCTTCGGCTTGGGTCATGATCCCAGGGTCCCTCACTGGGCTCCTTGCTCAGCAGGGGGTTTGTTTCTCCGTCTGCCCCTCCCCCTGGCTCTTTACTTCTCTTGCTCTCTCTCAAAAAACGAATCAATAACATCTTTAAAAAAAAAAAAAAAAAGGAGCCCCTGGCCTCGGGATTGTGCATGGGAATGCTGGCGGCTTGCTCCCTCCCTCCCTCGGCTCCCCAGAGTCCTCTCTCTCCTCCCCCAGTCTTGGCTCAAGGAGAGAAAATCTAAATAGGAGGCTGGACCAGTGCGAGTGCGTGAACTACAGGCGACTCCGACGGGAAACCTGCATCTCGAGTCCAGGTCCTGCCTGATGCTGCGTGACTCACCTCCTCCCTCCGGTCCCTTCACGACATGACGGTGACTTTCCTGTGGAGGAAAACGATGGTCCTCCCCCGGGAGCGACCTGTGGCATCCAAATTCGTCCCCTTGCATATTCTTTTGCTCTTTCTTCAACAGAAGGAGTTCATCTATTCTTTTCTCGTCGTATTTGACGAAACTACTCCCTTCCACAACATATTTTAACATTTTCAATTATTTTAATAATATTGGCCAAGTATAGAAAGAAGCAGCCCCTGAAAAGCACAGATGCCGTTTGCCAAGAATCACCAAAGCAGACATCAGACATGACCCCACAGGCCACACTGGTCACCGTCACCAATGGGAGCCTGGCCGTTTCTGTGAGGCATATGGAGAGACGGTCTGATTTCCAGTCTATGGCTTTTTCTGAAATGGTGAAATTGTTTGGTCCGGTGTGGTTTGGTTCAAAGAAAACAAAGAAATGAAATGTGTAATCATAATTTCACATATGAAGTTTAAAAGTACTGTAAGTTTTCTTGATAAGGATATGCAGTACATGTAAAAGTAAAAAAAAAAAAAAAAAAGAAAGAAGGAAAGCTCATATAACGTATCTTCGTCATACACTGAACTGGCAGAGTAAGGACACAGCCCCTCAAGCATGTGGCATGGCCGCTATCTTGGGGGCATGAAATGTTAAGAAGTTTCCTACAATTCTGCCTTAAGACTGAAGAGATGATTTGGAGCACCTGAGCGGCTCAGTCGCTTAAACGTCTGCCTTCAGCTCTGGTCATGATCCCAGGCTCCTGGGATCGAGTCCTGTGTCCAGCTCCTTACTTGGTGGGAAGCCTGCTTCCCTTCCTCTCTGTCTCTGCCTCTCTGCCTGCTTGTGATCTCTGTCTGTCAAATAAATAAATAAAATCTTTTTTTAAAAAAAGATTTTAAAAAAAGTAATAATAATAAATAAATGTAGAAGATAATTTTAAATTGCAAGACTGTTATGAAGGAACAACAGTGGGTGATGTCACAGAGGGGAATTAAGAGTGAGAAACTGCTCTAGATGGATCTTAGCAGGTCCAGGGGACAGTAAGCTAAGGCCAAGTAAGGAGAAGAAATGAACCCTACAGATGCCAGAAATGACTTCTATAAAAGCAACTGCACACGAAAAGAACAGCAAGTACATGGTCCTGGGGTCCAGATAAGCCAGGACCATTGAGGACTACCGAGGACAGAGAAGATTAGGGTGACTAAGGCAAAATGAGGGGGAAACCTGATTTTCATTTGTGCTCTCTCTCCTAGCTGTGTCATGCTAGGTCTCACAAAGAATGTAGCATGACCTTTAATTCCAGAATACGGGAATGTGTCATGGCTTTTCTCCTGTCGTGCTATGTTCAGGAGCCACACCTGATGTTCTCAAGAACCTGTGACCGCACGAAAAGATTCTCAACATCGTCAGCCATCAGAGACATGCAAACCGGAAAGTGCAGTGAGGAATCACTTCCCATTCACGAGGACGTCTGTGATTAAAAAGTGGACAGTAACAAGTGTTGCCGAGGCTGCAGGGAAACTAGGAGCCTGAACACAGCGGTGGGGATGCGGAACAGTGGGACCACTCTGGAGAACAGTCCGGTAGCTCCTCAGCCGGTTACAGACAGAGCTGCCATATGACCCAGCAATTCCACGCCTACACACACATGCGAGAGACATGAAAACACACAAAATCTTGTACACAAATGTTCACAACAGTGTTATTCGTAAGAGCAAAGAAAGTGGACACAGCCCACGTGCCCATCCACTGAAGAATGGGTAAACAAAACAGGGCCCATGTACACAAGTGAGTATGATTTGGCAATAAAAATGCTACAGCACGGATGAACCGTGAAGACATGACGCTCATGGAAAGGGGCCAGTCACAAGGGACCACCTATTGCATGATTCCACTCATACGAACTGTCCAGTCGGCAAATCCAGAGACTGTAAAAGATCAGTGGGTGCCAGGGCCAAGCAGGATGGGGGGACTTGGGGGATGATGGCTAGAGATGCAGGATTTCTTTTGTGGATAATGAAAATGCGTAAAACATTATTTGTGAGCATGTATGTATAACCCTGTGAATATAGCAAAAATCACCAAATTGTACACGCTTTCAGTGGGTGAGTTGTACGGCACATGAATGGTCCCAATAAAACTCTTTTTTAAAGTAAAGAAAAAAAGATAAAGAAACCATAGTCCTGGATTTTAGAAGGACACATCTGAAAAGTTACAGAATGGAGCCGGCTAGGTAGCTCAGTCGGTTAAGTGTCTGACTCTTGATCTCAGCTCAGGCCTTGATCTCAGGGTTGTGAGTGCAAACCCCACACTGGGCTCCATGCTGGGTGTGGAGTCTACTTAAAGGGGGTAAAAAGTTTGTGAAAAGTTACGTAATGGTTTATTGCTTTATTCTCTTTAGTACTTGTCTACCAAGAATTTTATGATTATTTCTGTTTTGTTACACAGCTACACCTGTGGTGAGCACAGCATAATGTATGAACTTGTCAAACCACTATGTGTACACTTGAAAATCAGACAGCACCATATCTATCTACTCAAATAAAAAAACTTATTTTAAAAATACTTTCGTTCTTTTATCGCCACACGAATGAACTAAGATGCTATGAATTTTTTAACCTCCATTATCCCAGTGAGGAACAAGGAGGTCCGTCACCTTGTCACGAGTCTGGTAACCAGGACGGGAGCTCATCCCAAGTCTAGGCCTAGTCCAGACCCTGAGCCTCGTGTCCACGTCACCCCCACGTCACAAGGAGCAGGAGCACTGTCCAGGGGAGCCCGTGCCCTCACATGCGGGCAGCACGCGCCCGGCTTTGTCCTCCAGGGTGAACGGCACCTCTAACCCGGCCAGCTTTTCCTCTTTCCTTTCCAAGGGATGGCTAACCGCAGAGAAGCCCCAGCGCCTCTGGGGAGCTGAGAAACATGTACACCGGCCCCTAATTCGGGAGTGGGGGGAGGCGAGAGAAGGGGGGAGGAGAGGGAGCTAGCGCAGGGCCAGGAAAGCCGGCGCGGATGAAGGAACGAGCTCTCCGCCGGTGGCTGGGTTCTGCTCCCTGCCTCGGCGCCAGGAGGCCGGTCTCCGGCTTCTGCTTTCCTTGCAGGCGATCTCAAGAGCCAGGACTACTGAAGGAGGCTCTGAGGAGTGAGGTCTGCAGGAAGGAGGCAGCTTTTGCAGGTGAGGGGAGCAGAGATGGTTGAAGGTAAAACTCACTCGCTCCCGTAAGCACCTTCCTTTGTCCCCTCCCAGAACTGCAAGAGGCCGAAACAGTGGGTTGGAGGCAGGTTACGCAGACACAGAGGACCCTCAGGGATCGTGCCCGTCAACCTGGGGGAAGTGTCTGGGGCTACAGGGCACGGAAATGTATTTGCCGGATGCACAAGCTCCGTTTTCTCCCCTCTCTCTGTCCCCGCATCAGCTCGCTGCCCTGAATCGCTGGCAAATCCAACTTAGGATTCCCAGCGCATGTTTTTGGATAACAAACGGACGTCTCAGTTACACCCGAGATGCTTCCAACTTCTGAAAACCTGCTGGAGGCAAATCCGATCAGAACTGAGTCGAAATCATTCAACTGCTTGGAAATACCTGGGAAACAGAGCATCTTCCGCTAACGTGAAGATGTTTTAGTAAAGAAAACAAGAGGTGCAAGAGATTTCACAGATTTGTCTCAGAGCCTCAAATTAGTTTCTTTCCTTCAACCTACAATCGAAGTTCAAGTTCGCCGGGAAGGAAAGGGAGGATTCACCGCCGGACGCACTGCAGAGGGTGCGAAGGGAGGCGGCACAACTGCTGCTGCTGCGTCGGAAACACATGTGTGGAAAACAAACTGACGTTTAAAAAGAGGGAAGGGGAAAAGCAGGGAAAGAAAAGGAGGGAGGGGGAGCCGGGAGAGAGGGAGGGGGACAAAGGTCGTCGGGTGCCGGCGTCTGGGGATGATGCGCAGGAGAACCCTCTTTCCCGGCGTCTGGGGATGATGCGCAGGAGAACCCTCTTTCCCACCTCGACCTGTCAGAGGCAAGCCTCCCACTGGCATGCTCCGAAGGGTCTCCTTCTGAAACCCAGACTGAACTCTTCCATCAGGCCATGCTATGCTATTTCAAAACTTTCTCTTCTTTTAATTTTATTTAAAATCAGCTAATTCACATATCGTGCATTCCTAGTTCCGGAGGCGGAATCCGGGGACTCATCAGTTGCGTGGAACCCCCAGGGCTCCTCACTTCCCATGTCCTCCTTAAGGCCCTCACCCAGGTACCCGCCCCCCACCCCTTCCCTCCAGCAGCCCTCAGTTTGTTTTCCAGAGCTCAAGCTCTTATAGCGGACAGGAACTATCTGATGACCCCCCCGCCCCGATGCTTCTAGAAATCCAGAGTCTGCCCACGGGGGCCGGCAGGCTATGTGAACGAAAGGGGCCGAAGCCGGGTGTTAAGCTTCTCTGCAGAGAAGGGCTGTGGGGGCAGGTGCCCTGGGCTCAGGAGTTGGTGTGAAAGGCAGGGGTGAAGCATCTGGAGGAGACGGGTTGGGTCTGCAAGCAGAGGACAGTGGGTACGAAGGAGACATACAAGAATAGACCCATAAGAGAGGAGGGACCGGAAACAAGAGCTTTCTGTATCGAGAACAGGAAGAAGTTGCTGACAATGTAAATCTGTGAAAATAAGAGACTGAGAGTAATTTCCGGCTAACCTCATTCATCATGAACACACCCATCCCTCAGACGAGCATCTCCCTTCTCTTATCTGAAGTGTCCAGGGAACTGTTTCCTGGCAAAACCTTGACCCTAAGGGGTTCAGGGACCATAATGGAACCTAAGAGAAGATTCAGTTCACTGGAGAAGGGGAAACGGCCGCAGGGCCTCCACGCACAGCAACAGCCGAGTTGACTGAGATGAGACGTTTCTACAAAGAGTATTTTTCACATATTTAATATCAAAGGACATTAAACGGGAAGAATTTTACATTTTAAATAAGCAGAAAAAATGATGTAGGTGAACACGGGCAAGAGAAAGCTCTTCCTAAATTGTGAAAGAACATCCCCATGTGTCCTATCATTAACCTGGATCTTAAATGGCTTCAGAAACTGTATTTCTTCCTCACTGGACTAGACGGACTGTATTTTTACTTGGTGATGGTGCTTATTCTACTCTCACAGGTAGCGCCTGGACAGCCGAATGGAGAGTGTGAGGCTGGACGTTGGCACAAACACTATCCACTAAGCACAAGGGATGAACCACAGTCGCTCCCACCTACTACTGGACAGAACTTGTACAACTGCAGCGTCATTCAGCGTGAAAGGAAGGAAAGTAAATCCAACTAGAAACGTGGGGCTGATTCTTTGACATTAAAAACATATTTTTGAGGCACCTGGGTGGCTCAGTGGGTTAAAGCCTCTGCCTTCGGCTCAGGTCATGATCCCAGGGTCCTGGGTTCAAGCCCCACATCAGGCTCTCTGCTCAGCGAGGAGCCTGCTTCCCCACCTCTCTCTCTGCCTGCCTCTCTGCCTACTTGTGATCTCTGTCTGTCAAATAAATAAATAAAATCTTTAAAAAAAAAAAAAAACATATTTTGGGGGCACCTCTGTGGCTCAGATGGTTAAGCCTCTGCCTTTGGCTCAGGTCAGATCTCGGGGTCCTGGGATCGAGCCCTGCATTGGGCTCCCTGCTCGGTGGGGGAGCCTGCTTCCCCCTCTCTCTCTACTGTTCCCCCTGCTTGTGCTCTCTCGCTCTCACTGCCAAATAAATAAATAAAATCTTTTTTAAAAGTATTTTCTATTTCTTTCTACCCAAAATAATGTATAAATACAGATCAAGAGTAGGCAGTGAGATCGTTACAACTGCAAATATTAAAAGTAACAAATCCGATATATGAAACAAGTAGGGGACCCATTTAGAGTCAGAAAACAGAAATATCAAGCTCGTTTGGTTGGTATTCCGAGCAGGTTTAATATCCTTTCTACTAGGAGTGATCACAATGTAGTGAAATGCCCTTATTTCTGGCACACCTTCCCCTCGCAGAGCACTTCAATGCCATGCAAAAGCGCTCAAGTTCACAATTCTCCCAGAGAGACAAGGGATGGTTCGTTTCTACGGTGTGGATTTTTTCTTAAAATAGGAAGCCAAGGCATCGGGAAAGGAAGCATTTTGCACAAGGTCAAAAGCTCGCCAGAAATCCCGCAGGCCTCAACTTTTCTCTCGTAGCAGAATTTCTCCTGAGGGCCACCGCCGGAGCCCTGCGGAAACGCGCCTTGCTGAGGCGCCTTCCGACCTCTGTACTTCCTGACCTTGTGAGCCAAAGGGTCTGTGAGCAGCAGCTCAATGCCGGGAGCCAGTCTGGCCAAGCTGCGGGCAGAGAGACTGTCTTGCCGAGCATGTGCACTTCCTCTACAGAGCGAGCGCTCCCACCGTGACCTCGACAGCCACTTAGCAGGGCTGGATCTCACAGAATCCAAGAAAGGCCGGCAGAGACCGGTTGCTGCTCATCTCTAATTTGCTGCACTGAGAAAAGAGAACGTGTCTTCCCTCTTCTCAGGCAGCGCATCACGGCCTCAGGCAGGTATTGTCCTTGCCACGGCTCTCACGTCATCACACACACACAATGGCCCACGAACACACACCAGGAAGCCGAGGGAGCACTGGGCAGCGAGATGACGTCTGCCCTTTGGTTCCCCTTCTTCAGCTGGTCCCGAATTTCTGGCAAGTTTGCCGTGCTTAAGAGGAAACACTCAGCTTCCAAATAAAGTTGACTTTCACCTTATCTGAACCGAGCTGGAGCTCAGGTCTGCTCCAGGACAGGCAGTGAGTCAGAAAATAACAATAATTTTGGGCTAATCTCCCTAACCCGTGGGGCATGGCCCCCGTGCGCTGCCTTCCCGCAGTCTGTCCGGTGAACACGCAGGCAAGCTGGCTTCACCCCTGTGCCTCTGCTGATCTCGGGAAATTGATTGAGTTGGCTGGGGAAAGCCGAGCGAGCCTGTCCTTCTGAGCTCTGCCATCAGCCCGTGCTACCTCTGAGCAAAGACGGGCAGCCTCTCCGGCAGTCGGGGGCTCGCCGCCCTCGCCGAGCCCTCCCAGCCCAAGCGGGCCGGCGGAGAAACTCACCTGCCATTCTTGGTCACGATCATCTCGTTAGTGACTTCCTTGAATCTCTGCCAGAGAGGGGCATCCTCCAGGACGACCTGAAGCTGCTTCTCCGTAGGGTCGCCTTTCTCCCTCCCGGCCTGTAGCTCACTTTCCACCACGTTGAGGAGGCGAGACACGGTGCCGTCGCTGCTCTTCTGGCTGCCCGGCTCACTCATGGCCACAGGCCCCTCTCAAACTTGGCTGAGAAGCGTCACCTCTCTCCTGCCACCGCCTCTTTCCTCCCCTCACTTGCCGGCTTTTCAAACCCAGCTGGGCAGTGTCTGGGGAGCTGGAGAGAAGATGCCGGGCCCTTGCCTAAGCCCCTAGCATGACACCCCTTAAAGTCTCCAAATTATACCACCAACCTGTTAAGCTCCAGTGGGGAGGGGAGGGAGGGGAGAGGTAGGAAGAAAAAGCCCTCTCTTAATTACTCATCGGATCAGGTGGGAGACGGCCCCGCTCTCCCATTGGCTGCCAGGCACAGAATAGACATTTAAGAAGAGTACTCCATCCAAATTATCAGGCTTTTATCTTGTTGTACCTGAAGAGGTCTAATCACTGTTTTGAGGACCATTTTCCCATTAATTAAAATTGTTCCAGGCCCAGACTGCAACAATCAGGCAAACCATGTTTGTGTATAAATCGTGGCATGCGGCACCTATAGGAAAAGAAGTCCTGGTGAGAACCGGCAAACTTGATGCCAAAGCGGCTTTCCGGACGCAGTCGAGAACCCAAGCCCCGCCGCCGTCTAGCAGCCCCGGAGAGAAGAGCATGCGCGGTGCCAGGAACAGGACAGCTGCGCCCGGGAGTGAAGGGGGGGCTCTGTGCACCCCCACCCAAGGATCAAGATCCAGAGAAAAGGAAAGTGGACCTAAGGTCTCCTCCTCCCGGGCACCCCCCACTGCTCCTCTCCGCGCTGAGGGATCCTATCCCGTGCACACGCACGCCTGCTCATCCCAAAGGCCCTCAGCGTCTCCGGCAAATGGGACTCTGAAGCTTGTCCTTCCTCCCTAGAACCCAAATCCCCAATTTGCCTTTTTCTAGCCCTCGCCAGAGAGGAAAAAAACTCATTTAGCATCATATTACTCTTTCTCTACAGAGGCATTCTTCCCTCCGCGACTGAAAAGAAGCTGCTGACATTACAATGCTGAGAAACTCTGATCCAGAAGGATCAGGAGGATCCAGAAGGGCCTCTGGCTTTCCTGGGAGACAGTCCATGACCTACCTGGCATTCCAGGATGGATTCCCACATTCCCAGGTAATACACTACCAGCAGAAGATGCTTCTCTTACCCGTAACTCAGAGTAAAACCTGGGGAGGTGCAGGAAAGGACAGTGTCCTGAGGAAGGACACTCAGTACTTAAAGTGTATTCGGGGCAGGGACCCTGGGAGGCTCCGTGGGTCTAGCTTCTGGCTCTTAGTTTTGGCTCAGGTTCTGGTCTCGGCGTGTGGGATCCGGCCCTGTGTTGACCCGAGGCTCCGCACTCAGCAGGGAGCCTGCCTGAGAGTCTCCCTCTGCCCCCCAGGCTCGTGCTCTCTCTAAATAAACAAATAAATCTTTAAAAAAACAAAAGCACCTAAAGATACTCTAACTGTATGACCCAGCAATCGCTTTCCTTGGTATTCATCCAAAGTTGTTGAAAATTTATGTTCATACAAAAACCTGCACAAAGAGGGTTTTGGGTTTTTTTTTAGATTTTATTTATTTATTTATTTATTTGTCAGAGAGAGAGAGCGAGCGCCCACACGTGCACAAGCAGGCAGAGGGAGAGGGAGAAGCAGGCTCCCCACCAAGCAAGGACCCCGATATGGGACTCGAACCCAGGACCCTGGGACCATGACCTTAGCCGAAGGCAGTGGCTTAACCGACGGGGCCACCCAGGCGTCCCACGGAGAGGTTTTTAGTAGCTTTATGCACACTTGCCAAAAGTTGGAAGCAACCAAGATGTTTTTTAATAGGTGAATGGATAAGTAAACTGTGGTCCATCCAGACAAAAGAATATTACTCACCACTAAAAAGAAAGGAGCTATCAAATATGAAAAGACATGGAAAAACCTTACATTCACAGTTTAAGTGAAAGAAACCCATCTGAAAGGCTACGTTCCAGAGCCTGCGGCATTTTAGAAAAGGCTCAACTACGGAGCCGGAGCCAATGAACACTGGAGGTTGCCAGGGGCTGGGGAGAGGAGAAAACAGGTAGAGCACAGGGGGCTTTTAAGGTGGAGAAGATACTCCGTAAGGTACCATAACGATGGATACACGTCATTCTACGTTCGCCCAAACCCACAGAACGTACAACACCAAGAAGGAACCTAATGAAAATCCTGGGGGCCGCCTGGGGGCTTCAGTCGGTGAAGCGTCTGCCTCTGGCTCAGGTCATGCTCTCAGGGTCCTGGGATCGAGTCCCCAACTCAGACCCCCCGCTCAGTGGGGAGCCTGCTTCCCCCTCTCCCTCTACCCCTCCCCGTATTTGAGCTGCCAAGTGAATAAAATTTTAAAAAATTTTTTGAAATTAATAAAAATAAATAAACTTTGTTTTGAAAAAAGAAAGAAAGAAAGAAAGAAAACCCTGGATGTGGACTAATGATGACATGTCAGTGTAGCTCATCAGTTATAACAGATTTACCGTTCTGGTGCGGGATGTTGATAGCAGAGGAGGCTGTGGGGGGGGGGGGGCGGGGGCAGCAGGTATATGGAAATCTGTATCCTCTCAGCTCAATTTTGCTCTAAAATTAAAACCACTCCAAAAACTAAAATCTACTCAGGGCAGGCAGTGAGGGGGCATCTGCACATGTGACTATCCAGAATTACCAGGTAGGGTGCAGCGTAGTCACAGAAGTCTTTATAGGAAGGAGCAAAAGGGTCAGAGCCAAACAGAGAAGGCGCAAGGAGTGAAAGCAGGCATCAGAGAAGAAAGACGCCGCGCTGCTGGCTTTGGAGATGGAGGAAGGAGTTGCAAGCCGAGAAAAGTCAGAAGCCTCCACAAGATGGACACACAAGGAAATGGATTCTCCCCTAGAGCTTCTGGAAGGAACACCTGCCGACACCTGGCTTTTAGCCCCATGAAACAGACTGAAGACTTTGGACCTCCAGAACTAGAAGATAAATGTATGTCGTACTAAGACACTAAGTCTAGGGCACTTTGTCAGAGCGGCAATAAGAAACTAATGCAGACAGAGAGACTGAGCGGAAGGAAGAGGGAGGAAGGGAGAGAAAGAAACCAATACAAAGACGACGACACATCCAGCCGAGCAGAGATTTCAAGACGGTGCGGCTTAGGACCGTGGCGTAAGCGTGGCTGGGAGCTTCCTCTTCCAAAGAGCGGGGGAGTAAACTCTGGCATAACTACACTGTTTCCTAAAATAAAAAACAAGCCATTTACCTGGGAGAAACTTTTCCCACGAATCTTTATAAAGAAAACACTGAGTAATATAGTGAACAGTGTTTCCCCAGACAGTCCATGATATCACTAAGATGAGGGTCCCTGCCTTCAAAGAATTAAACAACCTAAGACGGAGAAAAAGGCATCTGCCCAGAGAACTTTAATACCGAGTGTGCAAAGTGTTTTGGAAGTACCGATAACGGAGAAAAGTAGGAAATAATAGTTTTGTTTCTTGTCAGTTTCATCCCAAATCGTGAGCTCCTGAGAACCAGGGTAGCAGGTCAGCTCGAGAGTCTCTTCAACCTGGGGGCCCAGGAGAGGACGACTCTTAGGGAACAGCACATGCAATGGCCACCCCAAGAGAGGGCCCCTCCCAGCATGGCCAGTGCCCCCTCTCCCGGCCTTCACCCTGGCCTCTCTGGACAGCTGCTGCCCTCTCCAGGCTACACCTCCTCTGAGATCCGTCTTGTGTTAGATACTTCAGAGGGAACCACGTAAAACTGCAGGTACTCACCCTCTGTTTTACCTGAAAAAAACTAAACATCGATTTCCTATGCTTCAACCTAATTCTTGGGTTTGAAACTAATATAAAATGCCTTGACTGATATGTCTAAATAATGCCATTTTACTTTAATTGTTCTCTAGTTATTATCTTATTATAAATGACTCTGAGAAACATAAGCAAGAAAATAAGAACCACCCACAATCTCAATACCCAGAGACGACTTCTGTTGACAAGTCTGGCATAGACATTTTTCACCTACAAATACACACATACTTTCTGCTTTAAAAAGAAAAAATGGGATTTAGGGACACCTGGGTGGCTCAGTGGGTTAAGCCTCTGCCTTCAGCCCAGGTCATGATCTCGGGGTTCTGGGAGCGAGCCCCACATCAGGATCTCTGCTCTGCGGGGAGCCCGCCTCCCTCTCTGTCTGCCTGCCTCTCTGTGTGCTTGTGATCTGTCTCTCTGTCAAATAAATAAATAAAATATTTTTTAAGTGAAATTTTAAAACAGCATGGCAGATGGAACACACGCTTTTATATCTGCTCCCCACCAATCCCCTCTAAAATGGCTCCAAGGAAATAAAAAATGTAAACCCACGAAGCTGAAGCACACAGAAGAGGAAATGGGGGCAGGAAAGAGATGTCAACCAAGGCTGGAAACTGACGAACTGGACGGCTGGGTGGTCACGGATGGGGCAGATCTGAGAAAGCTAAATCTTGGCTCTGCAGGCAAAGGCCAGTGAGAAGCAAGCCAGTGTGTGCCACAGGACTCGGAAGTACATCACATAGGCCTAAAATAGAGGGTGGGTACTTCCGGCTCGGACCAATCAGGAAAGGTTTAGAGAAGAAACAGTTAACTTGTACTTAGAGAAGAAGGTTTAGAGAAGAAAGAGAAAGTTCAGAAGTTTAGAGAAGAAACAGTTAACTTTTTTGAGATCCCCACCCCTCCGCCAGGCAACGATCTCTCCCCTGTTGCAGCAGAAAACAAGAGGCTGACTTTCAGAAGAGAGAGGGTCTGAGGGGATTGGTACTCAGAGACAACAGTCACTGACGGGGACAGCGGTGAGGACCATACTGAAAACAGAGGGCCAAGACACACGCCTTAGGTAACAGATCCGAGGAGTCCTCAGTGAAACGACCCATCCCCAGCCACTGCGGATGCCAGTCAGATGGGGGAAGCCGACGTGGGTGAAGCCCTGCCCACGCACACAGGCATCCGTCAGCATTTATGTACCTCACCCTGAAATACAACCACACACACCATCAAATTTCAGACATGCCAGTCAGACCAAAGGAAAAAAATAAATTAAGGAAGGAATCTGAGGAAACAGAGACCATTCTGTAATCTCACCTAAGACTTGGGTCCTTTTCCAACCTCATTCAGGTTGTTGGCAGAATTCCGCTCCTTCTGGCTGAAGGACTAAGGCTCCTAGAAGCCACCGCTCTCCGTTACCATTTCAGAAAATTGTCCGTTTGCCTTTTTTCCTCCAGGCCAGCAGGAGAACATCTGTGGCTGCTTCATTCTGCTTTTAAGAGCTGAAATGATTCAGTCAGACCGACCCAAGATGATCTCCCTTATATTAAGCCACAGTCAACTAATTAGGAATCTTAATTACATCTGCAAAGTTCTTTTTGCCATATAAGGTAACGTCATAACAGAGGTACCTCATCATCTTCAGAGGTCCTGCCGACACTCAAAGGGAGGGCATTACATGGGGCATGTCCACCGGGGACAGAAAGTTCGGCCGCCATCTTCAAATTCTGCCTCAGAGTACATTAAAAATAAATAAGCAAGAGAACAGTGGAAAATCTGAAGCAACTACAAACTACCAGGGAAAAAATAAGTTGTCCAAGAAAAAAGTGTAATCACAGCATACCGTGGCTTAACTGGAAACACAAGTAAGAACAAATATTAAATATTGATTTAAACAAAAATCATATTAAGATGACGAGCAAAGGAGAAATTTATATTGTAAGGAGAAGGGGCTGCTAGATTCTCATCTCCTATAGTGTGAAGATGGTAAATAATGTCTAAAGTTGAAAAAGCAAGAAAAAGCAGTATAGGTATGTCTAGAAATCCAGAAAAAACTGACAGAAATAACAGCAAAAAGAGAGGAAAGTGATCGCCTCTAGAAAAAGAGACGAAAGCATTTTCTTTCTTGTAGTAAGTTTTTAACCTTATGAGTAAATAAAACACTAATAAAATTTATTTTATAACCCAATTTTTAACAGTTTATAAGAATATTTTCCAATGTTATCAAATAATAGTTCACATTATTATTTTAAAGTTTATCAATCATTCCATCTTAGGAATGAATCGTGTTTTATTTAACTTATTTTCCCTGTCTTCTACTCTTTTCTTTTTTAAGATTTTATTTATTTCTTTGTTAGAGAGAGAGCGAGCACAGGCAGGCAGAGTGGCAGGTAGCGGCAGAGGGAGAAGCAGGCTTCCTGCCGAGCAAGAGGCTGGATGTGGGACTCGAACCCAGGACCCTGGGATCAGGACCTGAGCTGAAGGCAGCCACTTAACCAAATAAGCCATCCAGGCATCCCCCTATCTACTACTCTTAAATATTTACTGGCTCTCTGGGTTTCTTTTTTATAATTTTAAACAATTTGACAAAAATTTTAGACAATAAATATTTGGGAACATCCATGATTATTTTCTTACACTGTATTCTCAGAAATAATGTTAGTTGATGGAACAAAATATGCTGAGCACTTCATATGCACTATCTCATTTAATCCTTGCAACAATTCTATAAGGTCAGTGCTATGATTATATCCATTTCTGGGTGAGAAAACTGAATCTCAGAGTGGTTTTAAGTAATTTGCCCACAGGCATCTAACCTGTGAATAGTAAAGCCCATACTGGAGCCCAAGGAGTGGTTTATTCTTTTAACCATTATGTTGTACCAAGTACTTACTAAGTACCTGGCACTGCACAATATGCTTGTATATATGACCTCATATAATACTGATAACCTGGTAAAGAATCCTTGCCACCACCGTTTTGTTTTGTTTTTTAAACGGGGAGGGCACTCGGGCTCTGAGGCATTACATATCCTGCTTATGACACGTACAAGGTAAACGGTAAAGCCATTTCAGTCCGAGTTATCACTCCAAAGGCTATTGTTATTTTTATCTACTAGCAAGGGATCAATCATTATATATACTTAAAAAAAAAAAAAAGGCTCAGAATCCTTCATGGAATGCTTGTCTTGCTCCGAGATAACATGCTACTCTGGCTTTCCATTAGAGTGTGTTGCTGAAAATTATCCTCTAAGAGCCACTCTTTTGCAACCCCGGCATATTTTATAAGTAGGGGTTCTGGTCAAACATCTTAGAAAACACGTCACTCATCTGTTCTCTCTTCAAGTGTCTCTGCAGCACAATGCTTTCCTAAAATGCAGAATTCAATCTTAGATAATACATGTTTCAATGTCATATCTTCATCATTTAAAAAATATAACTTCATACCTGCATCTTGGGGCAAAATCACTGAACTAACTGTTTTCCTCCAGTGTCATTTGCCGTATTAATTTTTACCTACAACCAACAGCTAGCTAGAAGACCCTCTATAATTATTGTGTATTATTTAATACAAGATGCTATGAGATAGAAACTGCTGTTTAAGAAAAATCATTGTTTTTGCTTAACTATATGCTTTGAGAGGCGTTATGATTTTTATTGATCCCTTTTTAAGAGAAAACTAGTATTTTGTAAGTATTTTTTTCAAGAATATTTTTGTTTTTAAAACATATTGCTATCTTTGAGATGACCTAAAGGTATTTTGATGGAAAACACTGAAAAGTAATACTCCACTAAGAAAGCTAAAAATAGTTTCACAGGAAAATAATGAAAAGTAAAACTAGTAGCTTTTAAGTTATTATTACATGTAATAATTCTTCCTGGATTGGGGAATGCTGCACTTTCAACAAAGTATCAAAAAAAAAAACCAAAAAAGACACACACACACAACCAAAAAAACCTCAACACAATTAAAAATATATATACTACTCCTGATCTGTGAAGAAGTGATTTAATATCAGAAGGGAGATGAGGGGGAGTCTGGGTGGCTCAGTGGGTTAAGCATCTAACTTCAGTTCAGGTCATGACCCCAGGGTCCTGGGATCCAGCCCCATGTCTGCCTCTCCCCCAACCCATGTGCACACGTGCAATAAAATAAAAGGAGATGATGAACTGAGACATCACACAAAACCCTAAGCACCTAAAATCCTGGTCCCTGGGGCACCTGAGTGGCTCAGTGGGTTAAAGCCTCTGCCTTCAGCCCAGGTCATGATCTCAAGGTCCTGGGATCGAGCCCTGCATTGGGCTCTCTGCTCAGTGGGGAGCCTGCTTCCCTTCCTCTCTCTCTCTGCCTGTCTCTCTGCCTCCTTGTGATCTCTGTCAAATAAATAAAATAAAATCTTTTAAAAAATCAAATCAAATCAAATCCTGGTCCCCTGCTAGCTGTGGAGACAAGCACCCGTCTGGAGTGCTCAGCCACACGTGTCACAGCCACAGTCCACCGACAGAACCGCTGCTCTAGCTCTCACCAACGCTTCCCAGCAGGTGCAGCCCCACACTCCTCGTGAGGAAACAGATACACAACCACACAACCCTCATGCCAAAAACTCCTTCGAGAGCCTTTGAGGTGTTAACAGGAAGCTTGCTGTGTAAGTAATTCTGTTGCGAGTTCTATAAAAAAGCAGAGACCTCTTTCTGCAGCAATCCACCCGCCCAGGGTTTCATGTCCATCTGGATTTTCACTTATGGGCCTACCTGGAAGCGGGCTTGGTGCAGGCTGTGTGCCCGGCACCACGTCTGACCTCCAGAGGCTCGGACCGCAGGAGCCGGACAAGTTACCTGCAGGGCCGGCCTGGCAGGGGTCTGGCAGGGGGGCCCCCAGGAGGGGAGGAGGAGCAGGGGAGGAGGAAAGGGAGAGCCAGGGACGCGCTCACAGAACAGGGGACGCTTCGGCTGGGATTTGAAAGAAGAGCTGCTTGTCTTGGGCACAATGGAACGATACTCCAGGAGACAGACCATCCGACACGGTCAGAGGAGTAAAAACACGGAGAGTTTCAGTAACATCAAGGTTCAGCCCCCAGAACATCGGACCCCTCGGGAAATGACAGTGGGCTCGGATGTGCGGTTTCCGTGAGCGAACGACTGTGGGTGCGGGCTCACCCTGGTTGTTATGACAGAGAAATGTGACCAGCATGGGAAACCCACGCCTCTGAGGATATTTCTTAGGACAAGTAAAAAGTAAAACCAGAAAAGAGATGGAGCTTAAATTAAAATGTTACGAAGGCAATAGTGAAGGTAAAACGTGAGCCTCCCCAAGGAGGGGAGATGGCTGGGAGTCAGCAAAACCTGCCACGGCCCGAGAGGAGCCGCAGGGTGATTCGGGCGGGTAGACAGGCGGAGGGCAGCATTGTGGGGCGAGGGCTTTGGGCAGTGTAGCAGCCCCGTGGGAAAACAGGCAGGCAGGGGAGCCCTGGAGGAGGTGGGGGAGGGTAAGGAGGGGAAACAGGAGAAAGACTCTGCAGGGGTGAGCCCTCCTGAGAAAGCAGGGTCCATGGAAGCTGCTGCCCTTAGTACGGCGGTCAAAGGAGAAAGCACGTGCATGGGTCACGCTCAAGCGGCTGGCAGGGGCCAGGCAGGGGGCGGGACCGTCCCCCAGGACAGATCACGGAGGAAAGCTGGGAGGAACGGGCTCCATGTTCCTTACAAAAGGGGCTTTCACTTCCAAGAAGGGTCAGCACAGCCTAGCTCTGAAAACAGCCTTGGACACCACCTGAATGTTCGGAACTGGGAGCTGGGCAAAGCAGATGCCCAGTTCCAGGACCTCTGGCCTTGAACGCTGCTGAAGGGCTCAAAAGGGCAAGATGTTCCTCTCCTGCCTGATGACTCAATAAAGTTCTATCTCCCGGGCCCAGCAGCTGCCCGCCTGCCAGGCAAGGGGGGGCCTTATTAATGAAGGTGTGTGGTCTAAATGACACCTGATAGCACTTCTGTGTCCCCAGGCACACAGCGGCCCAGGTCCTAGACTTAAAGGGCAGGAACTGAAAGCCGGACAAACTGAGCACTGGAGCCCCGAGCACAGCCACAGAATCCAGGTCTGCACATTGGGTGCCGGCAGCCTGCAGAAACCTAACACCTGCCTCCACCCGCCTCCGGGGGCCCCGGGAAATCAACACTCACCCAGGTATCGGTCATAATTAAACTGAACAAAAAGACAGCTGCTCTACCTTTCTTTTTTAATCATCAACATGCAGCCCTGGGGATTACTAGCTTTGGGGGGATTTAGGGAGGATTACTCTTTCATTAGTGTCTGGGGTCAGTTCCAATACGATGACACCACAGCCTGTTAAGATACCCTCTGAGGCCACAGTCCATCCGTTCCTATGTCTCAAAGGCTGGATCTCACAAAGCCGCTGGTAACACACCATTTCTCAGGTCCCCCATCAGCTGCACTTTTTCATCACAACAGTCCCCCAAAATGAATTCTGCTCTGAGTTTCTAGGGGTCTATGAGAATGTTGTTCCAAATCCCCACTTCAGTCTCTGACGATGGTAAGAAGGAACAGTACAGGGACAGGAACAGGCAGCTCTCCGGCAGCTAAATCGGGGACACCGACACACAGACGGCCGAGTGAAGGCTGGGCACGCCAGACACAGGGAAGTGGAAAGACTCGTGCCCAGCCAAAGGTGTCAGAAGACATTCTCAACGTTGTGCGGCAGATAAACAGAATGTGCCTGGCTCAGTCTGCCGGCCTGCTCTGACCTCCTTTCCCTGTTTATGCTTCCACTCCTCCAGCGGTACTTCTCAAGGGCATACTCTCCTCCAGGCGCTGTGCAAGGGGCCGGGGGTAGAGCCGCTGGCAGGAACAGATACGGCCCGCACCCTCGTGGAACAGAGTCGGCTAAGGACAGGGGCACCAGTCAGGGAGGTAAGGGAGGGCCTCCCAGAGGAAGTGAGGCCTACAAAATCTGAAGGACAGGTAGGAAGGAACTGGGCGAAACGGAGAGACACAGGAAGATGAAATCGCAGACGCCAGGCCCACCAGGCCAGAGAGCGTGACAGGGAAGAGACTAAGGAAGGAAGGTGGCCAGGGAGGCAAGGGCGGGACCAGATGAGACCGTCCAGTCTGCTGGGTCAGGGTCGGGACGCTGCCTCATCCTAAAAGTGCTGCACTTCAAAAAGCCCACTCGCGTCACAATGCAGGGACTGGACTGCACGAGGGGACAAATCAGGGGCATTTTCTATCTCCAACGAGTGAGCGGTGACGTGGACCTCCCCGCACGATCTCTGAGTCACAAGGACACGTCATTGCCGCACTGAGCGGCAGTAACTTGAATCTAAAATGAGTCTAAATCGGCCTCCTTTGGTTCTCGGGGAGCAGCTCCAGTTCTCGGATTAAGCATCTGGGGTGCCGGCCTGTGTCTGCTTCCTTCCAGGGCTCGGGTCCTCTCCAGGCCCGGCGCCCCTCGCAGCCTGCCAGCCGGCTGCGTTCCCGCCGCGAGACCGCAAACGCTTCTCTCCCGAGCCTGTTCGCGAACCCTGGGGATCTGTCAACGACTTGCGGCTCTGTGCAGACTTCTCGGGGGCGTCAGCGCAATTATTCCCGGGACCTGGGTTCACAACTGCCGCCGAAGGCTGTTCTGCTCGGCGGACAACGCCTTCCCACCGCACCCACAGGAAGGTCCAAAGACCGTGCCAAGCTGCCGCCTGTGCACACTGTGAGCCGCTTTTCACTGGGCACTTCTCCAACTGCCTTTTTTTTTTTTTTTTAAGATTTTATTTATTTGAGACAGAAGGAGTGAGAGAGAGCACGAGAGAGGGAGAAGCCGACTCCCCAAGGAGCTGGGAGCCCGATGCCGGACTCGATCCTGGAAGTCCGGGGTCATGACCTGAGCTGAAGGCAGTCGTGCAACCAACTGAGCCACCCAGGCGCCCCAACCGCCGCTTTTCTGCCCAAAAGAATTGTTTTGGTTTTCCTGCACTTTCATATCAGTTGCAGAATTTTTACTTTCGGGAGAACTTTGCACAGTCTATAAATTTCCCAATTTCACCTCGTACTTCCTCTTGAGCAATGTCTATGAAAATACTGACAGTGTCCATTTCAGCTTTGGTCGTCAGGGGACCCCACTACTTGACATGCTCCCTTCTTTCTTATTTAATCCCCTCAACTCCTAACAAATTACCAGCGCAGTGTCTGGCCCCGCCCCTCCTCCCTGCCACACTCTCTGGCCCGGTGGGCCTTGCGTATCCGGTTTCATGTTCCTGCATCTCTCCTTTTTGCCCAGTTCCCTCCTACCTGCCCTTCAGATTCCAGAGGAAGCCTCGCTTCTCCTCCCTGACTGGTGCCCCTGGTCCAAAAACATTTCTATATACAAACTTGCTAGTGATTTTTTTATATATATATTGTCTCTTGGTTGACTGATTGTGTTATCTACCTTAAATCAAGCTCTCTGACTTTCTACATAGAAGCTAACATTTCCTCCTTCCTCATGAGTTAGCGGAAGGATGAACCTGACTCCAGAAAACAGAAGCGAGTTCTAGCCCACAGTTCAGAAGAAAGAAGCTGAGGGGCGCCTGGGAGGCTCGGAGGGTTCAGCGTCTGCCTTCGGCTCAGGCCATGATCTCAAGGTCCTGGGATCGAGCCCCGCATCGGGCTCCTTGCTCGGTGAGAAGCCGCCTTCTCCCTCTCCCTCTCCCTCTCCCCACCGCCCCCCGCTTGTGCTGTCCCTCTCTTTCTTTCTCTCTCTCTACCCCTCTCTCTGTGTCAAATAAAGAAATAAAATCTTAAAAAAAAAAAGTTGAAAGATTTTTGGGAGTTGGGGGGATGGGCAAAATGGGTAGAGATTAAGAGGTACAAACTTCTAGTTCTAGAACAAGTGAGTCACAGGGATGAAGAGACAGCACATGCAACACAGTCCACATGTCACAATGACTGTATGGTGAAAAATGGTAACTCTCTTTACCATGTAAACATTTCCTAATTTATGTAAATGTCAAACCTATTCTGTGCCTGAAAGTACCATTGTGTCAGCTACACTTGAACTGAAATTAATTAATTTATTTATTTAAATAAAGTTTTTAAAAAGAGACTTTGCTGGGCGGGGGGGTGGTGCACCTGGGTGGTTAAGCGTCTGACTCTTGATCTCAGCTCAGGTCATGGTCTCAGGGTCATGAGATTAAGCCTCTCGTGGGCTTCCGCTCAGCAGGGAATCTGCTCACCTCTCTCCCTCTGACCATCCCCCTGCTTGTGCTCTCTAATAAATGAATCTTTATTTATTTAATAAATAAAAGGAGGAGGGACAGGGAGAGAGAGTCTAAGACTTCACACTGAGTACGGAGCTCAATATGGGACTTGATCTCACCACCCTGAGATCAGGACCTGAGCCAAAACCAAGAGTCTGGTGCTTAACGGATTGCATCACCCAGATGCCCCAAAATAGAGACTTTAAATTACCCACTACGTATCTATATCTAAATCTAATGAGAAATGCCTTTTATAATGAAAAAAATACATGCAGATAAATAAGGAACCAAACGAACAGGTTTTTTTATGTACAACTGAAGCATTTTACCTAAATTAAATGTAATGTTATCTTCTAAAACTAAATTCTGAAGCACAAAATTCTAAGGCAGCCTAGCAAACTACTCCGGTTATGAGGAAAGTAGGAAGAATGAAATCAAATTTCACCCTGCATGCACAAACATATTCACAATACTTGACTATTTTTTTGTTTTCTTTTGCATCTGCTTTGATAGAACTTGAAAAAGATAGCATATAAAGGAAAAAATATAAGAGCTGAGCAAAAAAATTACACACACACACACACACACACACACACAAAACAGCCAGGAAGAGAACCAAAATGGTCATTACGCTTATTAGTCAACTAGTCAAAAGCTTAAGAATTATAAAGAAACATAAAAGTCCATTTGAGGCGATGACAGAATCTCAAAAGTTAAGAGGACAGTATTTTTGTTTCCATTAATGGCAAACTAAAAATCCGGAACAAGTCCTCGTGCTGAGGACAAATACGTAATCTGAACAAAATATAATCATCTCCTTGAAGTCATCAGAGCACCAACAAGATGGCAAAGAACTACAAGGTCAGGACACAGAGGAAGATAGAGGCTAGGGAAGTGATCTGGGTGTTTGCAGTGCTTTTCCTGAGAAGATTTTTGTGATTCAAAAGCGGAGGCTAACAATCTCACAAGCATTTTGAAGGCCTTCTCAGTCTGGGGGGCAGGGAGCTTAGGGTGCAAAGAGGTCAAACAACAGATCTCTGGGTCTGCCCTTGAAGAGCCATGCCCCGGGTATAAATTGTCTCTGGAAGATTCCAGGCTTCAAATTATTTCAACTAAGCATTCTGCAAATGCAACACCAATGCCTATAATAAAAAGAGGCAAATGAGGTAAAAGACAGTAGGAAGGAACTCCAGAAAAACCAAAGGACACTAGAAACAGAACTATAAGGCTTCAGATAATAGATTTGACCCATACATGCTGACCACTATCAGGGAGGTAAAAAAAATTGTAGGGATTTTTCCACAGGAAACTGAAAACTATTCTTAAAAGAACTAAATGGAAAGTCTAGAACTAAAAATACAACTGAAAATAAGAACTCAGTATGGATAAGTTCAATAAGCTACTGGTCATAGCTGCAGACCACATCTACTAGAAGAGCCCGGGTACTGGCAACGAGGTGTGAGGAAACAGAAGAACTAAAGCACACAGAGAAGAGGGAGGGACAGACCACGTCAGAGTCCCGGAAGGAGAAGAGAAACAATGAAGCTGTAGCTGAAGGCATAAAGGCTAAGACCTCTCCCAAACTAATGAAAGACATTGAGCTAAAGGTTCAAGAAGCCCATCTTAAGACCCTAAGACGACACTGGCACCCCAGTACATCACAGTGAAATACTGAATACTAAGCACAGAGATGGAAAAAGGCAGACTGCCTTCAAAGACGCCACCAATTTTCATAAAACAGACTTCTTAACAGAAACGATGAAAGTAAAAGGACAACAGACCACTGAGAATGATTCTGGAAAGCTGGCACACTAGGAAGAACCAGAAAGCTGTCTTCCCACTTAGATAACAATCATACTGGCTGAATCCAATTTAACTATTTTGGAATCCTGGAATCTGTTGAAGGTTTGCACCTTCCAAGGGAAGGCTTGCACAGTAAACTGCAGTTTATTTCAGTGAATTTCAGCTCTCAGCACAGACCACCACCCACCTCCCACCCCTAGGCTCCTGACAGGCAGCCATGCACAGGTTCCTGGGGCAGCTACACACAGCTTGTGAAAGCGAGTGTAGAAAGGACCGTGACCTCTAAATATTGGAGATCTGTGCTCTGGTGGCTGACTGCTGCTTCCTCTCACAGAGGTGCACACAGAGAAGTAAGCAGCCACTGCTGCTGCACACCCCCACTTACTGAAGCCCCACCCCCTCCAGCTAAAGTCATTTCCAGGAGATTTAGAGGGCCAGTACCCTCTCCCCACCCACCTTCATTCTTTTTTTTTTCCCCTTTGGGACCTGTACGTTAATAACTAAGACAAGCAAAAACAAGACATATACTGGGAAAAATAGGAAGTTCGTGTCAAAGAGAAGGTTCAGAAACGACTACACCTCAGGCCTCTCCTTGGCGCAGACAGCCTACAACAATCAAAACAAAACAAAAAGCAAGAGATGCCTGGGTGGTACTAGCTGAGCATGTGGGTTGGAGCCCCTTTGGGTTCTATGTTGGATGTGGAGCCTGCTTACAAACAAACAGACAACAACAACAAAAACAGCAAGCCCTGGAGAAGAGAGAAAACCTGATTCCCAGAGTTATCACATTATTATATTCAAATGTCCAGTGTTCCACCCAAAAAATAAATAAATAAATAAATATATAAATATAATAAATCTCACAAGTCATACAAAGAACGTAAAGTATGGCACGCTCAAAGGGAAGAATTCAAAAGCATCTGTCCCTGAAAAAAACTTAATGACAAGTAGATTAGACAAAGACTTTAAAACAACTGTCCTAAAGAGTCTTGAACAATCAGGGCGCCTCAGTGGCTCAGTGGGTTAAACATCTGCTTTCAGCTCAGGTCATGATCTCAGGGTCCTGGGATCAAGCCCCGCGTCGGGCTCTCTGCTCAGCAGGGAGCCTGCTTCCCCCTCCCCGACCCTGCCCGCTGCTCTGCCTATTTGTGATCTCTCTCTCTATGTCAAATAAATAAATTGAATCTTAAAAAAGAAAAGTCTTAAAGAATCAAAAGAAGATGTGGAGAAAGTCAAGAAAATGTGTGAACAAAATGGAAATATCAATAAAGAGATAGAAAGCCTAAAAAAAAAAAAAAAAAGGAGAAATCCTGGCACTGGAAAGTACAATATGGAAGTGAAAAATTCACTGAAGAGATTCAAAGGCAGATTTGAGCAGGCAAAAGGAAGAATTAGTAAACTTGAAGGTAGAACCACAGAAATTATCAAGACTGGGAAACAGAAAAGATTGAAGAAAAGTGAAGAGAGCCTAAGGGACCACTTGGATACCAACAATTTGACTAACATATGTACTGTGCATGTCCCCAGAAAGAGAAAGGGGCGGAAAAAATATCTGAAGTAATGATTGAAAACTTCCCCAATCTGATGAGCAGATATGAATAGGAACATCCAAGAAGCTCAATAAACTCCAAGATAAATGACCCATACCAAGACACATTATAATCAGACTTTCAAAGGACAAAGAAGTGAATCTTGAAAGCAGCAAGAGAAAAGTGAATCATCACATACAAGGGAACCTCAGGAAAAGTATCTGCAGATTTCTCATCAGAAACTTTGGAGGCTAGAAGACAGGAAGCCAATATATTCAAAGTGCTAAAAGAAAAAAACTGTCAACTACTAAGAATTCTATAGCCAACAAAACTGCCCTTCGAAAGGGAGAGAGAAATCAAGACATTCACAGAAAAACAACAGCTGAGGGGTTCATGACCACTAGTCCTGCCTAGCAAGAATGCCCATGGGAGCTCTGCGAGGGGAAGCAAAAGCCCACTAGCCAATACCTTGAAACTGCATGGAGAAATGACACTTGACATATGAAAACCCAGGAGCAATTATGAAAGCGAATTTTGTTGTAAGAATGGTGTGTAACTGTATTCTTGTTTTCTACATTACTTTAGAGACCAATAAACTCCAACACATTTAAAGTAAAAAAAGGATTTCCATAAAAACTAGGATTACTGTAACCTTGGTTTGTAACTCCAAATCCTATTCTCTACTTAATTCAGGAGACTAACGCATTTAAAAGAATTTTTGTTTATGTTTGGGGGCACACAATGTATACAGGTGTGATGTTGTGACATCAATAACCAGAAGAGGTGGTAAAAGAGCTGTAAAAGAGTAGTTTTAGGGTCTTATTGAAATTAAGCTGCTATACATTCAAATTACAGTGTGACAAGTTTAGGATGCTAAATATAATCCCCATGGTAACCACAAAGAAATCACTACAGAATACACACAAAAGGAAATTAAAAAGGAATTTAAACATTTCATTACAAAAAAATCAATGAAACACAAAAGAAGATAGGAATGCAAGAAATCAGGGGCAAGAAAAGCTACGGGATCTATAGGAAAGAAGTAACGCAGTAACAGAACTCTCTCTGATCAGAAATTACTTTTCATGCACGTGAACTGACCAAAGGAAAGAGACCGGCAATATGGACAAAAAACACATGACCCAACTCTATGTTGCCTACAAGACACTCATTTAAGATCCAGACACACCAACAGGTTGCAAATGAATGGATGGAAAAAGATGCTCCAAGCAAACAGTAACCAAAAACGAGTGGGAGTAGCTATTCTCATAACAGGAAAATAGACTCTAAGTCAAAAAATTTTATAAGAGGTGAAAAGAACACTATAAATAAAAGGTTCCATATGGCAAGAATATTTAACAATTATAAACATTTACACACCCAAAGACAGACCATCAAAACACATGACACAAAAACTGACAGAACTGATGAGAGTTCTACAATAATTGTTGGAGATACCAACGGCCCACTTGGAATAATGGCTGGAACAACCAAACAGAAATTAGGAAAACAAGGACATAAAGAACATAGAACAACTCAATCTAACAGACAAATACAGAACAGTCTACTCAAAACAACAGCATAAACGTTCTTCTCAAGTATACATGGGACATTTTCCAGGACAGAAGACATGTTAGGCCACGGATTAAGTCTCAATAGATTTTAAGACACAGATAACATACAAAGTATCTTCCCTCACCACAATGGAATGAAACTAGAAATCAAAACATAGAGAAAAATGGAGGCACCTGGGTGTCTCAGTAGTCAAGTGTCTGTCTTCGGCTCAGGTCATGATCCTGGAGCCCCAGGACTGAGCCCCGCATCGGGCTCCCTGCTCTGCATGGACTTGCTCCTCCCTCTGCCACTCACCCCGCTTGTGTTCTCTCTCTCCTCTCACTCTCTCTCTCTTGCAAATAAAATCTTTAAAAACAAAAAACAAAAGGAAGGAAAACTCACAAAATTGTGAAAAAGAAACAACACAGCTTTAAACAGCCAATGGATCAAAGAATAAATCCTGAAGGAAATTAGAAAATACTTAGAGATGAATGAAAACAAAACACAATATACCAAAATTCATGAGATGCAGCAAAAACAGTGCTAAGGGGGAAATTTATAGCTATAAATGTTCACATTAAAAAACAAGATCTCAGGGGCACCTGGGTGGCTCAGTGAGTTAAGTCTCTGCCTTTAGCTCAGGTCATGATCTCAGGGTCCTGGGATCGGGTCCCACATCAAGCTCCCTGGTCGCAGGGAGCCTGCTTCACCCTCTCTCTCTGCCTGCCTCTCTGCCTACTTGTGATCTCTGTCAAATAAATAAATAAAAAGTTAAGAACAACAACAAAAACACAAGATCTCCGGACGCCTGGGTGGCTCAGTCAGTTAAGCCACTGCCTAGGGCTCAGGTCATGATCCCAGGGTCCTGGGATTAAGTCCCGAGTTCGGTTCCTTGCTCTGCTGGGAACCTGCTTCTCTCTCCGCCTGTGCCCGTCGCTCTGCCTGCTTGTGTGCACTCTCTCTCTCTCTGGCAAATAAATATTAAAAAACAAGATCTCAAATCAACAACCTAACTTTATATCTTAAAGAACTAGGAGAAAAACAACCTAAACCCCAAGCTAGGAAAAGGAAGGAAATAAACAGAACAGAGATAAATTAAAAGAAAAAAAATCAATAAAACAAAAAGTTGGTTCTTTGGAATGATCAAAAAAAACCTGACAAACCTTTCACCAGCTGAAATAAGAAAAAAGACATAAGATCTAAATTACTATGAGCAGAAATCAAAATGGGAGGCATTACTATCAACGCCACAGAAATAAAAAGGATTCTGAGCATGCTATGCACAGTGACATACCAAAAAACGGGATGACCTAGTTGAAGTAGACAAATTCCTAAAAACACAAAACGTACTAAAGCTAAATCATGAAGAAATGAAAAGAGTAGGCCCACGACTAGTACGACAGAAGCATATTCACAAACCTCCTGCCACGGGGGCCTGGCTGGCTCCAACTCTCCACGGCGGCTCAGGTCACCATCTCAGCGCCGGGACTGAGCCCTGCGTGAGGCTCCCGACTCAGCGGGGCGCCCGCTTCTCTCCTTCACCCTCTTCCTCTGCCCCTTCTCTCGCTCTTCCTCTCAAATAAATCTTTAAAGAAAGAAAAAACCTCTTGCCGAAGCAAGTCTTGGGCCTGGTGACATCACTGGTGAGTTGTGTTGTTAGGGTCTGTGATCAAAGGAACGAGACGGATACAAAGTGAAGGTCAAGCAAAACTTTATTTCGCGCCAAGCATCAAGAATCAAACTGACCTGTCAGACCCATCTCTTATGAAAAGGCAATGACGATGATCACAACAAGGTCACTTCCAAGAAGGCCGCTCCGGACGAGGCTGCTCTAGATGAGGCCACTCCATGATCGGAGCTGCTCCCAAGAAGAGGCCACTCCCAAGACGAGGCCGCTGCTCGATGATGTTGCTCCCCGGACAAGGCCGCTCCCAAGAAGAGGCCATTCTGGACAAGACCGCTTCCCGGACGAGGCCACTCCCGACGATGAAGAGGCAACGATGACAGCAATGAATGACAAGGACAACCTGGATGACACAGACTCTGCTCCCCACGATGCCACTCTGACAAGGCTGCCACCCAGAGGAAGCCACCGCTGTGGACAAGGCTGCTCGTGGCTCGGGGTGGCGAGGCACTTTGCGGCGAGGCTGCTGGCGGCGAGGGGCCGTTGGCATCTCAGGGCCGCTGGCGTCCAGGGGCTGCAGGCGTCGGGACCGCTGGTATCTAGGGGCTGCAAGTGTTGGGACCGCTGACCACTGGACCGCTGGTGTCTCGGGACCGCTGTCAGCACAACTGCTGGAGGCTGCAGCTTGGGGCTGCTGAAGGTGGGGCCACTGACAGCTCAGGGCCGCTGGAAGCTGCAGGCGGCTGAAGGTTGCAGGTAGCTCGGGGCCGCTGGAGGCGGGACGGACGCCGGAGGTTATAGCTCTTACAAGAGCTGTTACAGCTCCACTCCCCGGACTCCTCCGCTCCCACCAACTCTTCCTTCTGCTCTCTTCACAGGTCTCCTGCGAGCCTCGCACAGCGACCTTTATGCGGTTGGTTGAGCCCCGCCCCTACACAGGCGGCCAATCGGATCTCTATTCGCTCTAGTGGATATACACGCGCCGCACCGATTGGACATCTCCACCCGGCCTGCCCCGCCCCCACATCCGGGGTCCACAAGCCCGTCCCCTCTGGGCGGGGCGGGCCCTCACAGTGTGGGACTGTTAAGGAACGAATTCTGGGAAATTCTCCCAAAACCTTGGAGAGACGGGAAGGCTTCCGCACTTGTCCGTCAGGCCAGAGCCCGCACCAGAGGAGGCTGCGACCCGGCTCCGTCGCGAGCGTCAGGGCGGGAACCCCCGAAGGTCCGAACGACCCGGATTCGGCAGCGCACGGACGGACTGGGCGTGATGACTCGGATTGTTCAGGCCGGTTCGGCGAGGAAAGCCCCGGGAACCCCGCTCACGGCAGGACGGAAACACGCGACCGTCACAGCTGACGCAGAAAAGGCGCCTGACGAGGCTCGACGCCCCGTCGTGAGGAGAACCAGCTGCGCGGAAACTCCCTCCGCGCGGCGCCAGCGGCCCGGGAGGGAACGCGGCGGCCTCACGCCTGCAGGCGTCCCTGGGGAGCCGGTGAACCGGCCCGGAGGCCCCGCTGCGCCGCCTCCACTCCACCCGGCTCGCGGCGCAGACCGCGGCGGGGCACGTCACGCTGACGTCATTCCTCGTGCGCAGGCGTCGGCGAGCAGCGGCGGAGAGAGACCGCGGCGGGCACGTCACGCTGACGTCATTCCTCGTGCGCGGGCGTCGGCGAGCAGCGGCGGAGGGAGGAGCGGCCCCCGCCGAGCAGGGAGCCCGACGCGGGGCTCGACCCCGGGACCCTGCGACCCTACCTGAGCCGCAGGCAGCCGCCTGACGAGGGGCCGCGCAGAAGCCCCGCCACGGCCGGATCCACGGCACCGAGCGGGAGACTACGGGAGTGTCCGTGGAGGGTGGCCCGACAGCAAGCAGGGGACACGGACCCCAGGGACTCCGCTCAGTCCCGGGAGCGACCGTCGCGCCGTCTGCGACTACACGGATGGCCCCGGGGACGCGGCGCTAAGCGGGGCACGTGGCAGACGAACGCGGCCCGTCGCACGTCCCCGTGGGTCGACGACACGGGGTCCCGGGGGCGCGCGGTCGCCAGAGGCAGGCGCGGCAGGAGCAGCCCCGGAGCGCGGGCGGCGAGCGCTGCGGGGGCGCGTGGAAAGGCGCTGAGAAGAAACCGCGGAGGTTCCGTCCCGAGGAAATGAAGACTTTGACCTTCCGTGTCCCGACACCTGCGAGAGGCCGGAGGTCGACGGAACTGGCCGCGGCGGCCACTCCGCGGCGTGTGGCGGTGAAGCCCCGACGCCGCGCGCTGCCTCACGCCCGCGTGTGAGGAAATCCCCGCAGAGCTCGCGACCGCTGGGCCGCAGGAGGCGGCGGCGCGGGGAGCAGCGACACGGAAGTGGGACGCGGAGACGCCGGCGACACGCCACTTCCTGGCCTGCACGGCGGCGACACGACACTTTGAAATAATTCACTGAGCCGCACATTTCCGCGTTGCGTATTTTATTTTTTATGTTTAAAATGGGATTTTTAAAGCTAGCCGAATGGAAGAGACCGTGAAATACACATCATGATTCGCGGCCTCCCAGAGACTGAGAAGGACGAACCACCTCCGTACGGTTAGAACCTGAACACCTCGACCCACGTGGCATTTCTAGAACATTCCACGCAACTGCTGAACACATCCCTTTCGAGCACACATGCGACATCCAGCAAGACCGACGACAGGCGTGAAGCAGGCCCCGGCAAGTGTTAAAGGGCTAAAGTCACTGAGGATACGCTCTCTGGGGCGTCTGGGTGGCTCGGCGGTTCGTCGGCCTGCGCTCCGCTCCGTCCTGATCCCAGGGTCCTGGGACTGAGCCCAGCGTCGGCGCTCCCTGCTCAGCGCGGAGCCTGCTTCTCCCTCGGCCCCTCCCCCTCACCTCATGCTCTTTCCCTCTCGAATAAATTCTTAAAAAAAAAAAGAAAGAAAGTAAAGAATATGTTCTCTGAGTACAACAGAATTGTACTGTAAGGGCCCGCCCCTCCCCAGGAACTTGCTTGTGGACCCCGGATGTAGGGGCGGGGCAGGCCGGGTGGAGATGTCCAATCGGTGCGGCGCACCTATATCCACTAGAGCGAATAGAGATCCGATTGGCCGCCTGTGTAGGGGCGGGGCTCAACCAACCGCATAAAGGTCGCTGTGCCCCGGCCAAGGGAGGAGGAGAGCTGTGGTCGGAGCAGAAGAAAGAGTCCAGGAGAACAGAAGAGCCCGCGGACTGGAGGAGCTGGAACAGCTCTTGTAAGAGCTATAACCGCTGCTGGCAGTCTCCAGCCTCCGGCGGCCCCGAGCCACCTGTAGCTTTGAGCCGCCTATGGTTCTGCCTCAGGCAGCCCTGGGCTGCCATCTGCAACCTCCAGCCGCCTGCGGCCCTGAGTGGCCGCCTGCAGCTTTGAGCTGCCTGTGGTTCCGCCTCTGGCGGCCTCGAGGCGCTCTCTGCAGCCGCCAGCCGCCCCGAGCTGCCTGCAGCCCCAAGCCGCCCACAGCCTCCAGCTGCCTGCAGTACCACCTGTACCGCCTCTAGCAGGCCAGCTGTCTGCACCTGCAGCCCCTAGAAGTCAGCGGTCCTAAGACACCAGTGGTCCAGCTGTCAGCAGTCCCAACGCCTGCAGCCTCGAGACACCAGTGGTCCCGAGATGCCAGCAGCCTCGCCGCAAAATGCCTCACCACCCCGAGCCACGAGCAGCCTTGTCTGCAGTGGTGGCCTCCTCTGGGTGGCAGCCTTGTCAGAGTGGCGTCATGGGGAGCAGAGTCTGTGTCATTGGGGTTGTCCTCCTTGTCATCGTCGCTGTCATCATTGCCTCTTCATCGTCGGGAGCGGCCTCGTCCAGAATGGCCTCTTCTTGGGAGTGGCCCTGTCTGGGGAGCGACCTCATCGAGAAGCAGCCTCGTCCTGGGAGTGGCCTTGTCCAGAGTGGCCTCTTCTTGGGAGCGGCTCCAACTGGGGAGCGGCCTCATCTGCGAAGCAGCCTCGTCCGGAGCAACCTTCTTGGGAGTGACCTTGTCGGGATCATCGTTGTTGCCTTTTCGTAAGAGACAGCCCTGACCAGTTTGATTCTTGATGCTTGGCGTGAAATAAAGCTTTGCTTGACCTTCGCTTTCTATCAGTCTCGTTCCTTTGATCACGGACCCTAACAGTATTATAAACAAGTAACAGGTATCTGGAAAATCCCCAAATGTTTAAAACTTAAACACACATCTAAGTAATCACGGGGTCAAGAAGTCACAAGGAAATAAAGTATTCTGAACTGGGCCAGGCTATGTCTGGGAGAGGCAGGGGGTGAAGATGGGGTGGGGGCTGGGGAAAGGCAGGGGAGGAGGGGCACAAGAGGGGAGGAGCTGGTGAGGACAAAGAGGGGAGGGAAGAGGAGGAAAGGCTGGGTGGTGAGCAGGCACTGAGGAGGTGATCCAGAGGGGGCGGCAGTAAACAGTAAAAAGGAAAAAATGAAAATACTTTGAACTTTATTACAATGAAAATACAACATACCAAAATTTGGGAGATGCAACTAAAGCCATGCTCAGAAGGACATTTATCATGTTAAATTATATAGAAAAAATATCTAAAACCAATTAAGCCTTTCTTTACCTTTATTATAAAGTATAACACATCATAAAAGTGCACATATGCAAAAAACATAGGGTAATGATTTATCAGAGTGAACACCCTGCAAATAACACTCGGCCAAGAAATGGGACAGGAGCACCTGGGTGGCTGGCTCAGTCCGTTGAGCATCTGACCCTTGATCTGGCCTCCGATCACGATCTCAGGGTCCTGGGATCAAGCCCCATGTCAGGCTCTGCACTGGACATGGAACCTGCTGGAGATTTCTCTCTCTCTCCCTCTGTCCCTCACCAGCCCCTTGAGCTCTCAAAAAACAAAAGAAAAAGGACAACCAGCACCCAGAATCCCCCTCCACACTGCATCCCTTCCCAATCACTAACCTCTCCATACCTCAAAAAGTCATCACGATCTGAACTTTACACAAATAATGTCCTACTTTTCATTGTAATTTTACCACCTGAGAACACACCTTTAGAGTTGGGCTTTACCTGTTTTCTTAACTTGTAAGTTAGGAATATCAACTTATATATACTAATATCACATATTAATATATTACATAAAATAACATAGTATATATTACACACGCTTGTTGGCTGTTCACATATTTGTGTTAAAGGACCATTCAAATCTTTTCAGCCAGTTTGTCTCTGAAATGATCATGAAACCATAAACTCCAAACCAGACTGACCGAGATAAAGCAAAGTACCAGCATCATCAGAGAAAGAGTGGTCATAACTCTGAATCTTGGAACATTAAAAGAATATGGAAATAGTACGAACTTCACACTAACTGACAACCCAGTTTATGCAGTGTAAGCCAGGCAGGTGAGGCAGGTGTGCAGGAATTCTCCAAAATAAAAACATCTTCCACTTCTTACCTTCAAAAATCTTTAAGACTTAGATTCTATTACTCCCATGCCCTTGGAAAGAGGATTATGTAACAATTTAGCTCAAAAACCACCTCAAGTGCTTGCAATGCTACATGCTACGCATACAAGGACGTGTTCTTTTCTTGTAGCCAGACAATCTTCATTTGGTTTAGTGACTCCTGGGGAAACAGACATAAACAAGACACGATACCAGATTTATTAAAGATCATAATCCTATCATTTATTAGAAAAGGAAACAAAGAGCAAAACAAGAAAAATTGAGTTTTATGATGTCCTGGTGGGGAAAAAAATCAGCTCTAATATGAGCGAAGTTCCTTCTCTTTGAAATACATCAGTGAAAAGAAAACATTTGTTGTACGAAACAGAATCTCAAGGTAGGAAAAGTAGTACATAAGAATATGTTTTTGGATATAAAAGATTCAGTTATGCAATAACCAGAATTCAAAATTAGTTAAGTATTACTATACGATTACAAAAATGGATTCATGTTTTAACAAAGCGTCTTAAAAGCTCCTCATATTAGAACAGGCACAATGTTCTGAAGGCATGTACATTCCCCACAGGGTTTTGAACATCTTTACCCCCAATTTCACAACAAGAATTTACAAAAGTGGCAAAGGAACAGAGCTGAGAGGATGTGAAATCTTTCCTTCCTTGTTCACAGCGGCTACGTCAAGCGAAAGTACTGAAAAAGGCAAGACATACACTTCAGAGCAGGAAGGCCGCAAAGCTGGACGCAGACTGCGCTTCCCGGCACCCCCCCATAAACGCAACACCTGCAGGTACTTGCGACCAGGCTCAGCAGCTGCACAACGAGGGCCGGAGAGCTTTGCCCGGACTCCGGCCTCCATTTGGTCTAAAGGGGCCCCGCGAGGACTTGAGTCCAGCCAGCCCCGTGGTTATCAGGGAAAGTTTGTCTGTGGTGTACAGGGTTCTCCGCACTGTCTATGTGCAGTGACACTACCTTATTGCCCACACGGACCTGAGCATCGCCTGTGGATGACGACGCCGTGGGAGGACTTCTCGTCTCGCACAGCACGTCTTGACCCCGAGAGGACACCCACTGCCTAAGGAGCTCAGTCTTCCCTGTTCTCAGCCTGTCCCGTCCAGAGACAAAGTTCTGTGCATTTCTAAGCCTATTACCAGCCTGCGGGCTCCTGCCAGGAAGAAGGAGTCTCCCGTGGTCAGTGTAGATGGGCACGGGCCGGGCTGCACTGCCGCCGCTCTCTGCCCAGGCTTCAGGGCCTCCTGCGCTACAGAAAGCCAAGCCACCGACCACAGGGCTTAGGTGTACCACAGGCGCCTGTGCCTTTGGGGCAGAACTGAAACAGCCCAAAGAGGAGGTAAGCAGCCTGTCCTGGTGGACCAAACACACCGCACGACAGTTCTGTCTCTTCACTGGATGGAAACACTCAAGACCTCATAACTTCACAAAATGCATAAACTGTGAACTACGAGCTACTTTAAAAGTCCCATGATTTAACCTCCCAACTAACTTTTTAAATAAGAATTTCCCAAAAAATCAAAAATTCTGAATCGAAATTCTTTTGTTAGTATCTTACCGAGAGTTTCGGATGTAAACCTGCATTTAACTTCGGTTGTAGTTCTACTGGCTTTTTAAAAACTGCTATCTGCAAAAAACCTACAGCAACCCTCAGAACATCCCCCAAAATCTTAAATTTTAAGATAGAAAAAACTATGCCAAAAATTGAGCAAACATGGATTTTTTCGTTTATTTGCTGAAAAGGAGGGTCAAGGATGGGTTGTGAATTTTTCACTCGTCTGTGACCCTGCAGCTGAGTGCGGCCAGATGTCTGAGGGAGGAGCGGGCAGGCGGCCAGCATGGGCTGCCCCACAGACAAGGATGCACAGACACAGGCTGAGTTTCCTGACTCACCCCTCGAGGGCCACAAGGCCACACTCGTCGCTGCTGGAGCTGTCAAAAGCAGAAGCGCCCACACCGGTATCCCCCACACCCTTCTTTCAAGGTGTGCCCCACTTCTTAATCCTCTTTTCCAATGCAGGTTCCAAAAGCCATCTACTGAGATGCACCTCATGACTTTCTCTCCTCTCCCTGACCACACCAATCAGGGTGCGAGGGAGGTGGCAGGCGGGGGACAGCCCCCCAAGGTCCCCATACTAGAATGAGGGAACACCGAGATCATCAACTCAGTGGAAATGCTGCATGCAGGATGGTGTCCCCCCTTCCCAAGGGACCCGCAGCTGGGCCTGGGCAGCAGCGGCCAGTGGCACAGCTGCACACAGGATCTGGGAGCCAGAGCCACCCATGAGCCCAGTGGGCAGAAGGGGAACCCCGTAGGGAGCGAGCTGGGCGGCGGGGAGTCACACAGCAGGCTCTGAGGGCCGGAGCTGGCTGTCTGGGCCTGGGGAGCGGCGCGGTGCCCAGCACAGCCGCACAGAAGGAAGAAGGTGGGGGGCGCGGCTCACCGGCAGGGAGGCACCGCCTCACCCCCCGGTGGGCACAAGGGCAGGAGTCGATTCCTTTCATTCCAGAGATGCAACAGCCTCTCCTTCCCCCAGCCGTGGCGAGGGGAGTTTGCAGGAAACAGAAACCACCAGCAGCAAGCCAGCCACAGGGTCTGAACCCTGACCCCCAGTTGCCCACGAGGGTGCCGGGTAACAGCTTTCAGAGACTTCCCGGGACTTCTTCCTCCCACCCTGCAGCGGGCTAAGACAAGGGGGGGAACCAAAGGTCGAGGTGGCAGAGGGGAAATGGTGGGGTCTGGGAGAGCCTAAACGCCCGGAGCCCAGCAGGTGCTTTAACGCGAGAACCACCGCCCTCTACCGGTGGGATCTGGAGGGACCTGGAGCGACCAGGACCAGCAGCTGGCGAGTCACTGCTGATGGCAAAGGAGACCCCGCACGGCAGTCTGGTGTGCTGCACACGGACAGCTGGACGCAGAGCTTCTAGTAAGTTAACGGTCAGAGACATTCACCTGTCACCTTCAAAACTCATCGGCTGCTTCGGGGACGAGGCAGTAATGCCTTCCTGTTAATGGGATGTCATCTACGCACACTGGGCTCAGCGCCTGGCACAGCGGACATACAATAATGCAGCAGGAACTGTTTTCTCTGGGGTTTTTTAACGGGCAAGCCAGAGCCCAAGTAACCTGTTCAACCAGACGCCAGTCTGTGACGGGACCACAACACACACCCAGACCCGGGTGCCGTCAGAGCCCACGGCCACTACCACTGCGCCACACAGCCCCGCTAGAGTCTCAAAAGGCACTTTGACCTCATGTCCCACAAAGTCAAGTCCAAACACTGCAAAGGGCCAGAGGGATCAGCCTTCCAGTTAGTCCAGGCCAACCGGAGCTCGCAGACACGGGCTGGCCTCACATCTGCTCTCAAGGGAGGGAACGAAGGACACTCCTGATGTCCTTCGGGCCACTTCCTAGAGCACTTCCAAGATGTGAGTTATCTCCGAGGGCACCTCAGGGGTGAGAGAACGCCACAAAAGCCAGACGGCAGCACGTATTTCCCCTCCTGGCTGAAGGCAGGTTAGGAGCCTCAGGATAAGCCGGGGCGCCCTCCACCGCCCCGGAGGACCCGGCGAGACCGCCTCCTCACTCTGGCCCTGTCAGACCTGCTTACAGCTCCCCAGCTCAGAGGAAAAGTCTGGCCAGAGAAAGACCCTTAGGGGACCAGCTAGACCTGGGTAAAGAACAGAAAGGCATCCCTGGAGAGGGCTTGCTGCAGTGGCCCCGCACTGCCAGGAGCTCTGGCAATCAGGCCAGAGCACTCATGCTGGTCAGGCAGTGAGAAGGAGCTGGGAGGCACACTAACGAACAGTGGAGAGCCTCCGGAACCCAGAAGAGCTTCCCAAAGGGGAAACCCAACAGGAGACAGGGCAGTGACGTAGACCATGGGCAGGAAAGGCACAGGCTTGGCTGATGGCAACAGGCAGAACCATTAGAGGGGGCACCTCCAGAGCCACCCCGGGAAACACGGGGGACTCAAGCTGGAGCACCCAGGCTCTGGGCCCAGGTCTGCCACCAGCCATGGCTTTGGGGGAACCCGCTAACCTCCCAGACCCAATTTCCTTGACTGCCAGTGAGATAACCGTCACTGGCTCTCATGAGGACCAGACAGGGTTCTGGGCACAAAGCAGGTGTGTGCGGTGCAGGGGGGCTGCGAGGCGAGCCCCGGCCATCCATGGCATCCTGCCCCAGGGTCTACGGCCCCGACTACTCCAGCGCAAAAACAGGCCCTGGTGAACGGTCACGGGTAGGCACACGTCCTTCCCGCGGGCCCCATGGTGGGGGGGCTTTGCCTTCCCAGCCCCTCTTTCCTGGCCCCATTCCAGGGGAGACGGAAAACAGAATCAGTTTAAAAGCAGCACATGTAAATCATGAAAAGAAAACCAGAGCAGAAAGCAGCACGATCTCTCACCTCCCATCAGCCCTTGTGCAGAAGCCAATAGTGTCTGTTCCGTCTGCGCTTTGTCCCCAGTCTAGTTCCTGGTCAGGAGAAAAGCTATGTGGCGGGGGGGAGGGGAAGAAAACCCCAAGAGCAGAGTGTGCACTGGATGTCAGAAGACACGCTCCATCGTCAGGTGTGCAATCAGAACAAAGCCAAAATTCAGATTTAAAACCAACTCACATCCCCCCAAAGCGCTTCTCTCCACGTTACTCTGTGGCCAGACTCTCCACGGGCTTGTGTGCAGCTGTCGCGGGGCAGACCCCAGAGCAGAAGCGCGTGCACGCTGGGTGAGGCGGGGAGGGTCTGCATACTGAGGGCAAGTCTGCAAAGTCCCCGTCGACCTCAAAGCTCTGTGCCTTCCAGCCGCACCCCTGCCAGCTCCGACGGGGCTGCCCGCCATCCCCTGGAGAGCCCTGGCTCCGGAGCCGACCTGCAGCTGCTTCACGAGGCTTTTATTAGGAGATTTCGGTGGAACAGCTTCTAACAAGGGATCAGGTGCAGAAGGAAGTCCACCCCACAAGCTACAGACCCCACCTCCCACACCAGGCTCCAGACATTTGGGTCTGGAAGACAACACTGTCTCCAAAAGCAACCTTCAAACGTTCAGATCACAAGCAACACACTGCTGCAGGAGAAAAGGCACGTGTCTGTAAGACAGAGGTTCAGGAGGTGTTTACAAAACTGTCCACCAGCTCCCGTCCGTGGCGCCTCCCACGGCCTGGCACAGCGGGCCGTGTGCTATGCCAGACAGACCGCAAAACACTTCTTCACAGCATCCCTAGGAGGAAAACACATAAACATCAGTGAGAGACCATCACCCCCAGGCCCCTGTAAGTGGTCAAGACCCTCGTAATTCCTGGGTACCGAGAGGAGCACCCTACAGGGGAGAGGGCACCCTGACTGTGGGGTCAAGCTCCCTGGCGTCCAACCGCAGGTTCAACATGAGCAGTACTGCATGGGCAAGTGACCCGTCTTGCTGAGTTCCAAATCCCACATCTGCAGGAATTAATAGTATCAAACAATGGACAGCTACTGGCACGAGCCAAGGGAAAGGACCGGAAGAAAGCAGAGGCTATCGGAAACCAAGAACGAAGAACTGTGCGCTTAGAAGTTAACCAGAATTAGCAGATGCACTGAGAACATCAGACCCAGTCGTCACTCGGGCCTTTCCTCATTCCTCGTCCTAAGCAAACAGCAGGAAGCTGCTAAGAGACAGCCTGCCGGAGTTCCCGCGCACAGGGGACTGTCTGCAGTGACCAGGTACTTACCAACCTGCTGGGTTAGGCCTGTCCCAGGGCTTACTCCCTAGAACGCACATACATGGAAAGGACAGAGTGGGTCCCCAATCCATCAGCGTCCCGCTCAAGGAAGCGCGGCTGACTCAGGCCCACACGTGGCTCTGCGGCTTCCCGCCCCGCCCTGTCCCTCTGCTCTCAGCCACACAGAGTCAAGGGTCCCGGGACAGTCACGGAGGGAAGAGGAGGTAAGCGAGCGCATCTGCATGAGCGGGCACTGAGCTTTAACGGTAAGGTAATTCCAGCGCAGCGCTGGAGACACGCTCCACACTGTAGTCCCAGCAGAGGTGCTGCACGAGAAAGAGACGCGCCGTCAAGTAAGATCCCTCACGGCAGCGAACACCACGCATATCAGAGGACCTGGAAAGTTGCCGAACAAGGAACCCACCTAATTTTGCCTCACCCCTTCCCAAACATATGTGACCACAGAACCCTTTTCTGCCGCGTAACCACTCTGCCCGTGGAGCACGGAGAAAGGTGTGAGCTCCATAAACGCCCGTCCAGGCCACGTGCACAGGCCTGAAGGGCACTGAGCAGGCCCAGCTTCACGGTCAGAGGCACAGCAGTCGCCCTGCGCCCCGTACTTGGAAGGTTTCACCTCTGGTTTACGCTCTGTGGCTGCCGTCTTGAAACTCTCGATCATTGTTTAACCAGGAGCCCACAGTTACGTTCTGCACAGGACCCTGAAAATGACAGACCTGGTCCTGGCATGATGATACATTCTGTGGGCAAAATGATAAGATCACGGGATGCTCAGGGATGAGCGGTTCTGGCTCCTTCCACATAAAAACCCAGCTGCCCAAGACAGTTCTACCCATACGCTTCTCAGACTAGCCCCAAGCGCCCCAGACTTGCTGGGTCAGCAGAGGATTTCCTAACTGTTACCCCCTGGAACGTACTCCCAAGCCACACGGCTGCCTTTATGGTGAGGGGCCTGTGAACTTCCCATCGGGCACTGCCCAGCAGCTTCGAACCAGTCAGCAGCAGAGTCGGAACTCGGACACAAGCCTGCTTGTCCGCCTCCCAGCTCCCGTGCAGTCTCTTGTCTTCTCAATACAGCTCAAGACAAGCCGCCTTCTAACGAACAGGTACTGACAGACACGTACGGAAATTAAGCTGCCGCATGACAGCAGGGTCAGGCAAAGATCACACGACCAGTTTTGAGAGGCCCCTCGCTGCAAGTGCCGAACGAAGGAAGCGTGCCTCTGGGGAGGGCCGGGCCCGGCCCACGCTGCGTACACGCGTCCTCTCGGGCCACAGGGGTCTAGTGAGCCGCCCAAAGCCACACTGCTAACTAGCAAACCCTGGCCCTCCGAGTCCTCCTGGCCCTGCTGACTTTCCCTTCATCAACGCATCTGGAACGTTCTCATCCGTGGGTACTGCAAGAAAACAAGTGTGAGCCTGGCTCCCTCCACCTCTCCCTCAGAGATGCTAAAACGATCTTCACCTTTCCTCCACAAAGCTACGCACTCCAAGAGGGACTACGCACACAGGCCCTACGTTGTCTCAGGAGAACATTCTGCCACCAGAACTGGGGTCCCGGGCCAATGCCCGTCACCCTGCACCGCAGGGGAGGAGGTGGACAGGACCCTCAGCTTACGAATCTATAAAATGGATACATTTTACCTATTTGCCTGAAAGAATTTTAGTAAAGATCAAACACGCGTTCTCTGAATGCACCCGAAACAAAGGGCCCTCTGCCCCAAGTGACGGAAGGCACAGCCCTAAGCGCAGTCTTACCTGGCATAGGGTATGTAGGAAAGGCTGTACCTGCGAAGAAAACAAACAAGAGACAAAATTAATGCAGGGACTCTCTGGAAGGAACAGGCCTCAGCTGTGAGGACGCCTGTCCCTAAGGGCCCAGACCCTCTCCGTCCTCAGCATGGGGCGTACGCGCACACCTGTGCACACGTGCATGCACACATGAACACACGCCGTGCCCCAGGGACAGGTGGGGGGTCGTCGGTGGCCAGAGAAGGGTGAAAGGCCCACGTGGAGCCGACCCCGTCACCTCGGCCTCACGGGGTCAGCAGGTCCCACACAGCGGGACGGCGCGGAGCCCTAGCCTGAAACAACGCCGGCTAACACCCGGCGCAGCTCCCCTCTAGGATTTCACAAACCCTCAACAGAACGAACTGCCACCTGACCGGGAGAGTCTTCTGCTCTGCTCCTGTCAATTTTAAAAGAAGAGAAAACAGAACAAAAAGAAAAAAAACCAGCACCAACTACACTACGGATAACAACGTAAGGAAGTGAGGGTTCTTCAGGAACCCGGGCCCAGAGCTCTCGGGGATCCTAGCTGGCTCAGGCCCTTCACCCAACGGAGGCCCAGGCAGGCGGAAGGCCCCAACGCTCACGACCAGCCCTGAGGAAAACACAACACGGTTGGTGCTGGCGCGTTACTGCCGTCTGCGTGAGCCTGTACAAACGGTGAACCTCTGGAGAGTGGCTTCAGGTTGTCTATAGGCGAAAAAAGGCACATACATGTGGGTACCAACCCCATGCCCCGGAAAGAAACAGCACATGAACATAAGCCACAAACCAGGCCCTCCGGTACCTACTGCGGACACCTGCGTCTCACTAAAATCAGGCCATCATTCTCTTTCCGTTCCCCATGGAGAGAGTCACTCCCTTGTGAACACAGTGAATCCCAAAAAGCATTTGGGAAGCGTATTTTGTCACAAGTCCCAAATGACCAAAGCGACGAGGTGCTCGGCGACAGCCTCAAGCCCCACCCTGCCACGCGGGACCACATCCGGTCCCTGGTGGCTTTGAGACCTGCAGCCCTCTCTCCTCGGCACCAGGGAAAGCATTTTTCCCTGAAGTGGACCAGCACATCTCTGTGGAAACCGTTCAGGCCGGCCTCACCCGTTCCTAAACTCTGGAAGGACCGGAGCGACCTCTCTGAAGCCATCGGTTCCTCCGTCAGCACCGCTCCCTGCCGGACGCTGGGCCCGTCTGGAAGGACCGAGGTCTCCGGCGTCCCCTTCACCGTGCGTGGCTCTTGAGCCACCATTCCCTGGTTTTGCCAACAGCCTGCCGTGCACCTGCCAGGCCTGCCGCCCACAGCCGCGCGGGTTTCCGTTTCATCAGTCGCCGTCCCTCAGCTCCGGCTGACAACTCCCTCTGCGCTTCGGCGAAGTCATCCGTCCCGCCCCAAACGCAGCTCCCCCTTCCTACGGCTCGCCTTTCTTCGACGTCCGTCTGACTCACAGCCTCTCTCTACCAGCCCCTGAAATACGCCACCATCCTCGCTGCTACCAGACAGAAGTGACTGAGTCACACTGAGAACATCACCATCGACCCGGAGCCCCGCAGAAGACAGTGCAGCAGGCAGCCAGCCCCCAGCCCCCGAGACCGCGGACGCCAGCTACCGGCACACGGCTGAGGGCACAGACTTCTGCTCTGCCGTCTGATTTCACTTGCATCCTTGAGAATTCTTAACTGAAAAGCTCCTGTGTTCTTCTGTCCTCCCACCCACACCACGTGCGCTTTTACCTCCCTCGGCTGCACCGTTCAGACGGCGACGTGCGAGGAGACATCACTTACCACGTCAGGGCCAAGGACTGCAAAATGCAGAAGATGAGCGCGAGTCCCTTGTTATGCCACTGAAAGGAAAGCAGACGGTTACGCACGGTGTGTGACAAGAGGCCTACGCCAAAAGGTTCAAGGAAATCAAAATACACGCTTACCCAAAAGGCAGAACACAGGGTAAGGGCAAAGCACAGCTAGAAGAGAGGAAAACATTAATTAATACAGTGACAACATGGAGGGAAATACTGAGAAGGCCTCACCGTGCTCGGCAAACTTCCCACACTCACCCCCCCACACCGACCAGACTCTGCTGACCGCAGCGACCAAAGGCATCCTTCCTCTCAAAGCGCCGGACCACGGGAGCACCCGCGTTTGGCAGAAGAGTTAAAATCCCAGGCAGGTGAAACCAGCCCACACAAACAGATGTAAAAAGAAATGGATCCTCTTTGCCTTTCCAATTTCCCCAAACTGTCTGCCCAGAAAATAAAACCACATCTCCGGTCCCTCCCTCGGCCCTCCGCATTTTCATTCAAACTCACTAACAGCCGAACTCACAGTCCTGTATTTGAGCCCCTCTGAAAGCCCCTGTCCGGAGCAGGACGGAGGGTAACACGAGATTCCGGGCAGCCCGTCACTGGTTTCCATGTCACCTAACACTCTGACTCCTTCCTCAGAAAGTTCTTCCTGTAAGACCCGCCCGGACCACCTACATCCAGGCTGGCCAAGAACAGTGGCCTCGGGCGGCCGGTCATGCCCATCCTCTCTGTCCCTCTACGGCTTAACTGCTCAGTAATCACGCCCCAAGTACTCTCAGCGCGGCTAGCACTGGGCCGATGCTGCACAAGGACGCGCGAGCACAGCTAACGTGGACGCGGCCTCACGGAACGCACCCGTCCCGACAAGCAACGAGGACGGAGATGAAACTAACCAAGTGCACTGATCGAGGCCCAAATGTCGCAGGAAAGGCGACTTTGACAGAAGGCCAGCGCATGTGGTCTAGAACGATGCTAAGGGTCACGCAGAAGGCGGCAGCCCGGAGGAGGAAGGGGCAGGAGCGACGGGACGGGGGACGGGGGACGGGCTGCAGGTAGTGCCGTCGGAGCAGGGAGCAGAGCGGAGGGGCCCCGAGGGCGGCAGCCCCAGAGGCAAGCGGCGGCGGTCAGGTGCCGGGGAAAGAGCGCGCCCGCTCTAGGAGCCCAGACGCCCGCTCCAGCGAGCGAAGCCTGTGTTCGGGGTCACTCCCCCGGACTCTGCCGGGAGCCACTTTCCCCGTCGCCAGGACGACCCGTGTCCCCAACAGTGCAACTGCTCCCAGCGGCCCGCTGCAGGTGCAGCACACGGCGGGCGTCACGGCCGGAGCAGGGTTCTCCCTCCAACTCAGGGCTCACGGCCGTCGGGCAGTGAGTCAAGACGAAAGGGGAAAGAAAGGAGGAGGAAGACGAAAACCCAAGAAGTCCCACGTCACAGGCGCGGCTCCCAGGCAGGCCTTACCAGCACCATGATCGTCGCGATCAAGCGCGTCGGCTCAAACATCCTCTTCAGCTGCTTCATCGGGCCCATGAGGAAGACGGTGCTGAGAGGCAAACACACAGAGGCCGTTCAGAGCAGCCCGGACCCAGCCCGGCCCAGGCCCAGCCCGCCGCCTCCCCTCCACCAGGCCGGGAGCAGCCACGGGGATCACAGCGGTAATGGCCGGGGACAGCAGGGAAGCTCCTGCCACCCGCCAACTGCCAGCCTTTCCGGCATTTTGCGTGCTGTCCCGACCCAACCCTTCGATGGTCTGCGGGGCGGATGACAGGAATCGTCCTGCTTCCTGTGCAGGCGAAGAAACGGAAGCCCGAAGGGTCTGCTAGCCGGGGCCGGGGCTGCCCGCTCCTCGGGTGTGAGTGCACGGGGCTTGGCTCCAGAACCACACCGGGAGCCCCCATGCCTCCGACAGGTGCGCCCCTGCCTCCTCAACTCCCACCCGTGGAAACCAACCGGCCAACCAGAGACTCGGATCATTTTAAAGAGAAACCACACCTGACGGGGTTAGGTTGCTGGTATTAAAAGCGAGGGCACTTCCTGTTCTTTCATTCTCCCGGAATATTTCTACTGGTCATACCCTCTGTGAGTCGGTCAGTGTTTGCTACAGACAGACAGGACACTCCTGCCTCCGCAAGCCGGTGGGGTAGGGGTCGTTACGCTTGTTTATCTCATGGATGGGACAAGGAAGCTCAGGAAGGTGTCCTTATCCACAGCCGCACAGCTAAGAACTTAGCCCGCACTCGAACCCACAGCTACGGGATCCAAGGCCCTGAAAGACATCCGTCGTCCACTTTCAGTGTGGACTGGAACTGGAGAGGGGGCTGCGAGCGACACTAACCCACACAGACCCGAACCCCAAACCCCAGGGCGAGGTCTGTCATGTCTCCAGATTCCTACAGAAAGGCCCCATGTGGCATCACATGGGCAGGAGCCTGTAACGGCAAGTGTTTAAACATTAGCTACTGGGTGTTTGCTAAAAGCAGAAATTTTAACAATAAGCCGACTTCTCTTTAAAGTCCTGTTAAGTTTCAACCTGAATTCACAGCCGCACTCCCAGGCAGCACTGAACGAGACGCAACAGCCACGGCTGGCCTGAAACATTAAATACAGCACAAACACGAAACTGTAGCACATCAGAGGACGCCGGGGGGCTCAGCCATTAAGCATCTGCCTTCGGCTCAGGCCCTGATCTCTGGGTCCTGGGATCGAGCCCCACGTCAGGCTGCCGGCTCATCAGGGAACCTGCTTCCCCCTCTCCCTCAGCTGCTCCCCCTGCTTGTGCGCTCTCCCTCTCCCTCTGTCTCCCTGTCAAATAAATAAATAAATAACACATTATAGGTAAAGCCATAAACTCCTAGACACACCCTGGAAATAACCATTTGTTCCCCGTGTTACTTCCACAGGCAGGGCTATGAAGACCCGGTCCTAGTAGGGTCTGCTAAATTGTTCTTCTGGACTGACCAGCACACTCCTGTGTTTATGCTCTTTTTGTAGCCTCGACATGAAACCCGCATCGTCTGCCCAGAGCAAAACCCTCCAAAAGTTCGTATTCAAGAGGGCTGTAGAGGCGAGAGGAGACGTCACTATCAGAAGCATTCATAAATCAAGTTCTTGGAAGGCAGCCGGAGCCATGCGCTCAATCGTTCGGTTAGTGTTTCCAGCCAAAAACAGAGCTGGGTTTGGGGACGACAGGGACAGGCAGGGCAGAGGCCCAGCCCGTCAAGTGGCTTAGACACTTGTAACCAGTCAGTGTAATAAAATGCTACCTGTGCTGTCCCGTAAACATATTTGGGACACAGAGTCCCCTAGGAAAGAAGAGGTCACTGATTCTGGGCGGGGAGAGGGGACGAGAAGTCTCACAGGAGTGGTGACTTCTGACCCAAGTCCTAACAAATGAGCAAGAATTTCCCTAAAATGGGGGCGGGGGGCAGGGCACAAAGAGGGAGATGCAGGGCAGGCAGCATTCTAGACAAAGACGTTAGCCCCAGAACCACCACAAGGATGTTTGGGGAAATGCAAGAGGCTGTGGAGTGGACCTGGGTCAAGCCAGCTCGCTAAGCGCCTCTCCCCTACGCTCGCATGAGGCAGGGCCAAACAGACTGTGCTGGGGACGCGGCAGAAAGTGGCCTGGAGGGACATGAGGGAAGACAGAGAAGCCGCCCGGACTCCTGCAGAGGTTCAGACCGGAAGTGAGATGCGCCAGACCCAAGGGCGGCTCAGGTGGCGCCTGAGCCCTCCCCGGCTCCGGGTTCAGATGGCAGCCGCCGCCCCGCCCAGGCCCCTCCTCCTCCCTGCCCTACTCCGTCACCGTCACCGGTTCGCATCTGCCCGGCCCACCCGTGAGCTCCAGGGGCAGGAACCAAACCACACAGTCTGTGAGGGCTCAGAGCCCCGCCCAGGTGCGGCCAAGGCTCAGTCAGGAAGCACGTGAGTCCCTCCCAGAAACAGTAACCGTGGAGACAAAAAGGAAGGGGTCGGCACCAAGTCAGGGTGACCAATCACAGGGGCCGGGGCTTGGACATCCAGGACTCTGAGGCCATTGACTGAGACACAAGGGAAGGGGGAGGGACAGGGAGTCACGGGGCTCAGGTTCCAGGGGGCCCTAAGGCAGAAGTCAGGCCGGCAGGACCGAAGCATGAGCTGGACTGGACCTGGGCTGTGTGTGCACCTGCAGCAAATCGCGCCGCCCCCCGCTGGCGGCCCTCCCTTAGCTCCCCCGTGCTCCTGAGCCTAGGGCCAGGTCTGAGATGGTCCTCCACTGGCGGAGCAAGAACACCCCTCCCCAGGAGCGTCTGGTCCCGTGAGCCCTTCTAAAGTCCCCACTCAGCCTCTGGCAGCAGTAGGCCAGAATGCAGACAGGACTGTGTTGTCAAGCCTGAAGATACCATTCAACCACTGCGTGCCACGGTTCCCTCGTGTGTAAAACCACAACAGTAACTTCATCCCAGGAGATTTCACAAATAAACTAAGATAGGGGCGCCTGGGGAGCTCAGTCAGTTAAGCATCTGCCTTCAGCTCAGGTCGTGATCTCAGGGTCCTAGCATCGAGCCCCTCTGCGCCAGGCTCCCTGCTCAGTGAGAAGACTGCCTCTGCTTCTCCCTCTGCCCCTCTCCCCCATGCTCTATCTCTCCCTCTCTTTTGCTCTTTCAAAAAAATGAAATCTTTAAGAAAAAAAAAGATACTAAAATATTTTGAAGTGACAGAAAATAAATGTGATGTATATTTTGTGGATTTTTTTGGATACAATGTATTTTAACAACCTTTGGTGTGAAACCAAATCCTTAAAGCTATTAAAGCATCCTCCTCACGTCCCTGAAGTACAACCCACACCTATTTTCCCATCTAGTGACTGGCTAAGGTTAAATTAAAAAACAAAAAACAAAAAGCCGTTACCTCCCAATCGATGCGATGTTACCAAAGGTATAAAACACTGCGAAGAGGTACAGGCCCTTCCTGGGCACCCAGAGCAGGAAAGTCCCCTGGAAGATCAAGCACAGGGCGTTTGCACGGGGAGGACCCCCTGCCAGGCCGCAGCCAAGAGTGCACAGGGACCCCCAGCCCCTCCCCTCCCTCGTCAGCACGCCCTCTCCTCCCGCTCTCATCCGTGCACCTCATGAGGGGCCGAAGGGAAGGCCAGGGGAGGGGAGGGACATCTTACCAACAGCGAGCAGACAATTCCTGCAGCAAAACACGCAATGAAGCCCTTTATTCTGGTGCCCCAGCTCAGCGACGACGCCTCAACGACCTAGAGTTTCAAACGACAGGTCACACACGGACACGCGTGTCTAAGCGGCAAGAGCGAGGAAAGCGATGAGACCGCGTGAGTGTGTCCCACGGAAGCGGAAACAGAGGCTCGACTCCCTCGCGGCTACGCCAGCCCTCCCGAGGCGCGGCGCCCGGCTCCTTCTCCATCTACCAGCCTCCTCTCCGGCAGCGGACACGAGGTTCCCCAGCCTCTACGGGAACACCCCCGAGGTGGCAAGTCTCCACCATTTCACACACAGCACAGCAAGGCAGCAGGCCGCAGAGTAGCCCAAGCCCCGACCACGGCCCAGGCCGGACACGGACAACGGCAAAGGCGTGAGCAGCCCCAGGCAGGGGCCCAGGGAACGGGGAGCCACGTGGCGGCCGGTGCTCAGGCCACCGGGCATGGCCTCCCGCACCGACAAGCCAAAGTTCAGCAGGAGCTACTCCTCCCGGCATCTCTGAGACCCCAGGGGACGAAGGCTGTCATCGCGTCAGGGCCCTCAGCTGGATCTGAGGTGCTTTGTGCCGGCATCAGCCAAGTCACCCATGCGTGAGACGGATCCCAGGTAATTCACGACCGCCCGGCCCCGCTACCGTAATTAATCCCTCCCTGGAGTGCGCGGTCGCCAACAACAGCTCTGCTAACAAGGGAGCCTGCACGCAGCTCCCACGGCTGTTCCTCCAGGTCAAAGAGGCAAGCCCAGAGCTTACGCCAGAGACCTTCCTGGCCACGCCATGCCGGGGACGGCCCCTGCCACTGAGACCTGACTCCGGCCTCCTGCCCAGTGCGCCTGCAGCAGGCTCGCCGCGCGTGGCCAGCGCGGCCGCCATCGGCAGCGGGGGAAGCTGCCGGTAACACTTCCACCCCCTGATGAAGAGGGACGTTGCCAGAAGCTGCAAGGGCCACTGGACGGGCAAGTCCTTCAGCCTGGACGCCCCCAGCTCAGGGCGGGCTCTCGGTCCCGTCCCCATGCTTCCTGCCAAAGCAGAGGCCAGGAGACAAGGACCAGCGGCTCTCCCAGCGGTGGCCAGCCCTTGCCACAGAACAGCCTGACTTCCATCCACGAGAGACCCAGGATGAAGGGCTACTGTCAAAACGGGTTTTCTTCTCACCGCATAGACGCACACGAATTGAGAGAGGGAGGGAGAGGCACTCTTAACTAGACTCCAGACACGGGGGCCTGATGGAGGGCTCGGGGGCCTGATGGAGGGCTCGATCTCAGGACCCTGAGATCATGAGCTGACCTGAAATCAAGACACGGACACTGAATGACTGAGCCCCCAGGCGCCCCTGTTCCCCCATATTTAAGGGGGTGGCTCCCGACACTGCCATCCCCCAGCAGGCACCGCACCTGCGGAAACATGGGACACCACATGACACCGCGCAGAAAGGTGCCATCGGGGACGGGGACACCCAGCGGGAACAGGGTGTCTGTCAGGGCCGGACAGATGGGCCCCCGGCTTCCTTGCTGAGGAAAACCCGCACCCAAACGAGTCACAGACACTCAGCGGGCCGACCGCGACGGTGGCGCCACAACCAGCTCGGCCTTCTGACTCACACGGGCAACCTCCCATCAGGAAGAAAATAAGACCAGAAGACGCCACTCCTCCTACTCACGCAGGACACAGAGAACCTGCTCGGCCAGGCAGAAAAAAAGAGGTGAGCTGCACGCGGGGAGAAGGGCGCCGCAGCACAACAGGACAGCATTCGCGGCTGGAGCACAACTTGGCGTCCACAGGGACGTCGTCAGACATTCAACCTTTTTTTTTTTTAAGAGGATAACCCGTAAGGTCACATCACATGTCAAGCATGAGCTGGCCTTGGCATTCAGAGACCTGAATACGGTCTGCGCAGGACGGTGAGGCCCCAGTCCCCTTACAAATCGAACTCACGTGCAAGAGAAAGCAGCTCTGCTTTCTTCCTTCGAAGCGAAAGTGACACGTCGGTTCTACAAGTCCCTCAAGCTGAAATTTCCACCCAAATGTCACCCCAGGGGGGAAATGGGGGGGTACAGACAACTTTTCATCACTCGTGTCTCCCCACTGCGTGTAACTGCACTTGGTTGACCTGCACGGTCCCAGCAAGAAGAAAGTGCTGCTCCCCTTCTAACTGGGCTCAGCCAAAACTCAGCCCTTCCTTTTGCCAATTTATAAAAACAGACTCAGTCGATATAAAACACCTCTCTAGGGGCACCTGGGTGGCTCAGTGGGTTAAGCTACTGCCTTCGGCTCAGGTCATGGTCTCAGGGTCCTGGGATCGAGCCCCGCACCGGGCTCTCTGCTCAGCTGGGAGCCTGCCTCGCCCCCACCTGCTTCTCGGCCTACTTGTGATCTCTGTCAAATAAATAAATAAAATCTATTTTTAAAAAAACCACACAACTTCTTAATTCATGGCTGCTGGAAGCTGTGCTGGGGCACCTTCTGGAAATTAGAGTAGCTTATATAGAACCTGGATAGAACTGTCAGCGATCTGCACACAAGCCATCTGACTAGCAGTTAGGAACAAAGGTCCCTTTGACTCTGGGACAGGGAGAGACGAAAGGTTCTTGCCAAAACGAGGTAAAGCTAAGAACTGTTTGAGGGAACAGGGCTGGTAACCAGAAGAAGGTGAGAAACGAATGCTGCTTCCTACCACTCATTCCTTCCTTATCCCTGGACTCCTCTATGGAAAAAATGAAACCTATACTTTAGGACAGAAGCCCACTAAAACCAAAGGTTGAAGGCGTATTTATGAAGGGGAGGTATCAATTAAAAACCTCATCATGAGGCTATTGTTGGTGACTAGGCACGGCCAAGTGGTTTTTATGCCTAGTTTCATATGTAAGAGAAACAGAACTAGTCATGCTTTTATTGTTTACGTTAAACGATAAAAATTTGAAAAGCACTCACTTATGGTGACCTCTGACAACTTCCATAATTTAATTTGAAGAACCCATAGGGCCACGAAGTCCAAGTCACCACAGAAAACAGAAATTTCAGCACAGAATCTCCAGCCCTGCCAGCTTCGAAGCCAGGGCAGACGTGAGACGATCAAGTCAATACCCATACTTTAAAGGAGGCTCGAATTAGTAAAAATTAAAAATTAAGCCAAGAACAATCCTCAAAGTGAATTCAGCCAGCTGCAGGATGTGTCCCAGGAGTCCGGGACTCAGGAAATGACATACAAGGAGGTATGAAAACAGGAATGTCACACTCAGGAGAGGAGACAGACAGCGGCACTTCACAATGAGAGAGCGGCACCTTGCCTTTCTTAAACAGATTTAAGATGGGGTGGAGCTTACAGCCCTTTTGAGCCCTTTCCTGTGTCCAATGAGGACACGCAACACCTTGGGTAAAAGCCAACTCGGTCTTCGCATCTTCAATCTGCACTAATCACTCACTCTTAAGGGTCTGTTTCTGATTGTTTTCTAAATACAAAGTATCTGCCTCATCTTGCTGTCAACACTGTAGCGCTGGAGTCTCCAGGATGACCAAGTGTCTCATTCTGGAGCCCCAGTGGCTGCTCACAGCAGGATGACCGACCGCAGGGCGTAATGCTTTCAGAGAATGGGCAACTGTCCACTGCCCAGGATTTAGTAGGCCATGTGGGGACTGACCTGACAGTTCCTAACAGAAGCCAGAAATCAGAAACAAAAAATGCATGAAATTACTCCTGAGCCCCCACCCACTAATAAAGGCCTAACCCTAACCCTAACCCAACTAAAAAGAACCCACAGAGTGGCTCAGTGGTTAGGCCTCTGCCTTCAGCTCAGGTCATGATCTCAGCGTCCTGGGATCGGCATCGGGCTCCTTGCTCAGCAGGGAGCCTGCTTCCTCCTCTCTCTCTCTGCCTGCCTCTCTGCTTGCTTGTGATCTCTCTCTGTCAAATAAATAAATAAAATCTTTAAAAAAAAAAAAACTTAAAAAAATACATAAATTAAAATCCAGCGTCAGTGTCGAGCGCGGGTCTTCGGGGTGAAGTTCTGGGGACCGCGCTCTGGGGCTGCGGGTCCCGGAGGGAAACGCAGACAAAACCCGGCACCCGCCGAAGCGCGGGAAAGCAGCAGCGGCAGCAAACCAGAGAGCGAGGCGGGCCGCAGCGTCGCCCCGCAGCCGGGGAAACTGAGGCACACACTGGACGTGAAGTCTCCTGTGTGGCCCGGGGAGGAAAACAGGCGCAAACGCGAGGGAAGCGCAGGAACCCGGAGACGCGCGCTGTGGCTCCGCAGCCCGGGCGGGAGGGAGACCCTGACCCTGACCCTGACCCCGACCTTGACCCCGACCCTGACCCGCCCGCACGCACGCGCGGCGTCCGGGGGTCCCGGGGTCTGAGGTCTGGCGCGCGGACGGACGGGCTCGGGGAACCGGAGAGCCCCGCGGAGCGTCGGGGACACGCGCCTCGACGCCGACAGGGGCCCGCGGGCGGGAGAGGGACCCGACCCCGAGCCCCGACGCAGGGGCGGCCGCGGGCCCGTCGCCAGGGACCGGCTCCGTCCGCGCGGACCCTCCCGCGGTCCTGCCCCGGCGCCGCCCGTCGAGGGGGCCCTGGGGCAGCGCGGGGCGCGGGGACGCACGGGCCAGCCCGGGGTCCGCACAGCCGGGGGGTCCCGCCCGCCCCCGCCCCCGCCCCCGCCCCCGCCGCGGACGCGCTCACCTCGGCCAGGCCGCCGCGGTCCTCGCAGTCCTGGCCGCTCAGCACCTTCTTCAGCTTGTCCATCGCGCCCGCTGCCCGCGCGCCGCCCCGAGCCTGTTGCGCCCGCGGAGCGCGGCTCTTCCGGGTGCGCCGCCGCCGCCCCCCGCGCCCCGCCCGGACCCGCCCCCGGGGCCGCCCGCGCACGCGCCCCGCCGCTGCCGCCCGCCCGCTGAGGGGGTGGGAGGCGGGACGGCCGGGGCGCGGGGGCTGAGGTCCGCCCCGCCTGCCCCGCCCCCCGCCCCGCCCCGCCGCGCGGCCACCTCCGGGCGCGGGAGTCTCCGGGTCGCGCCGGCGCGGCTTCTCCGCGGGTCGCCCCGGGCCCCCCCCCGTGGCCGCGGGGAAAGTCACGTGTAACTGCGGCCTCGACCAGGCTCCTGTGACCCCAAGTGCAGCTTCCGGAGCGGACCCCGCGGACCGGCAGGGCTGCGGCGAGGAGAGCAGGACCGTGCGGGGCCGCCTGGACCGCACGGCGCCGCCGAGCCCCGCCGGAGACCCGGGACCCCCGCGACCCCCAAGGCAGCGCCGGCCCCTCGGACCGCGGCCCCCAGCGTCCGCCGCGAACGTCCGGACCGGCTCGGCTCCGACCGCACATGCCCCGGGGGCCGCGGCCAGTTCCCACCGGAGACCCCCGCCCCCGCCCCGCCGCCGCCCTGCCCGAGCCCTCCGAGGGAGGAAGGAGGAGGAACGTGGTCCGGTGGACGGAGCCGCCGGTCCGCCAGCCGAAGGGGTTTGCGCGGGGCCCGCGGGGGTCCGCCGCGGCCGCGACCCCGTCCCGCTCGGGTCTCCGGAACAAACGCTGCTCCTCCCGCGACGAGGACCCCCGTGTCGCGCCCGCGTCCTGCGGCACCGAGACGGGGCGGGAAGCTCGTCCACGGCGCGGTCGGGGAGACCTGGGGCGGGGCCCGTGGAACCGTCCGTCGCCAGCTCCGGGCACCGAACTAGCCCCTGACCTGCGGGTCCTCGGTCTTCGCATCCGTCGGGTGGACCCGCGCGAGGACCCCGGGAGGTTCCCGTGCGACGTGCGGGGCCGCGCCACGGCCGGTCCGCGAGCTGCTGCGGCTCGGCCCCTCCGCGCAGGCCCCTCCGCGCCGTCCGCCCCGACGTGGCGGTCAGGCCCGTCCCCGCCCTGCCGGTCGCTCTCTTGCTCCGCCAGCCCAGAAGGGCACCGGGGAAACAGCGCCAACAAGTACCGTTCAGTGGGGGCGGGAGCGCGGGTCTGCCTCTGCCGTTGTGCGCGTGGGGACAGACCGAGGGGCCCCGAGGGCGACCCTGAAAACGGCCCCGCGGCCCCCGTCAGACAGGGAGGCCTGTCTCTGTCCGCAGAGCGACACCCGGCCTGCTCCCCGTCCACGGCCTCTCCCTGACCCTCACAGTGACAGAGGCTCGTTCTCACACTTGACTTCTAAGTAATCCCTGCACCCCGCGTGGGACTCGAACTCGCAGCCCAGAGACGGAGTCTCACTCCCCCGACGGGGCCGGTCGGGCGCCCGCCCTCATCACTGCGGAAGAGCTTTGGACCCGAACGGCCTTCCCGGCCTCGGCGCCGCGAGAGCAGGACGTCAGAGCCTGCGGGGCGCGCCGCTCCTCCCGGCCTGCCCCGGACACAGACCCACGAGTGTGGGAAAGAGCCCGGGCTCTCCTGTTCCTTGAGATCTGGCGCCAGCGCGAGGATACCCCCTCTCCCAAGGAGCACCGTTTAGACCTCAGGGCTCTGCGTCTCCAGGTCCCCTGGCCCCTGTCGTTGAAACAAAAGGCATGGGAACGTGTGGGGGTTGTGCCTTGTGCCACCACCAGCGCGGACGCGCTGCTTCAGGGGTCGTGGGATGGGCACCGCGCAGGTGCTGCGGTAGAGGACAAACCCACCGGTCACATCTCTCCACTGGGACACCCGGACTGCCGTAGACCCTTGGGTAACAACGTGCCATTTCCCCGACACCAAGTCTCCATTTTCCTGCTTCTCTAACATAGAAGTCCAGGGGGACCCCCCAGAATTACTGCGGTAAATGCGACAGTTCTCATGGAGGCAAGGGTTATTTCTCATCAGTAAACCATTCCGCTCGCTCTCTGGAGTGTCCAGGTGTAAGTCTAGGCATGAAAACACGAAGCATGATCCTGTCAAAGACACGGAACACGACTCCAAAATAGCTTTTTATGATCATATTTAACAAAATTTTACATTTTCAAAAAGTCAAGTAAAAATCTTAACTACAAATACTTGAAATTTAATATTCACATGTTCCTTATAGATTATATTTCTTCCCTTTAACTTTTGTAGATGATTTTGAATACTTTACAAAAATAGCTCTTGAGGGGCACCTGGGGTGCTCAGGTCGTGACCCCAGGGTCCTGGGATGGAGCCCCACATCCGGCTCCCTGTTAAACTGCTACTCCCTCTGCTACTCCTCCCCTCACTCCCCTGCAACTCATTCTCTCACTCTCTCGCAAACAAATCTTTTAAAAAAGAAAAATAACTCTTGAAAACATAAAAAGTAACTTTTATTTTGGAATTGAATTTATATTACTATAATATATTCTAATTTTGTAATAATAATTGAATTTAGTAATTTTAAGAAATGTAGCCTTTTTATTTTTTTCAAATATTTAATTTATTTATTTGTCAGAGAGAGACTGAGCAAGCAGGCAGTACTGGCAGGCAGAGGGAGAAGCAGGTCCTCACTGAGTATGGAGCCCGATGAGGGACTCAACCCCGGGAAGGTCCTGAGCTAAAAGCAGACGCTTAACCAACTGAGTCACCAAGGAGACCCAGATTTAATCAACTTTGATATTTTGCCAGTGTTTAGTCATATAAAAGCCGTAACTTTACACCTATTTGTCAAAGTGGGAAGATCAAATATAATTTATTTAACAAATGTTTGGCTTGATTTACAGCTTTTAATTCAACATATAAAAATACAGGGATTTTCAAGGGGCGCCTGGGAGACTCAGTGGGTTAAACCACTGACTTCAGCACAGATCACGATCCCAGGGTCCGGGGATCAAGCCCTGCATCGGGCTCTCTGCTCAGCAGGGAGCTGCTTCCCCCTCTCTCTGCCTGCCTCTCTGTCTACTTGTGATCTCTGTCTGTCAAATAAATAAATAAAATCTTTTTTAAAAAATACAGGGATTTTCTGCAATAAAAAGGAATGGAGTAATAACACATGCTACAATATGGATGAGCCTTGAAGACTCTATGTTAAGTGAAAGCAGCCACACGTAGAAGACAGCGAATCATATGATTTCATCTGTATGAGATGTCCACAAGGGGCAAATCCAGAGACAAAAAGTAGATGAGTGGTTTCCACAGGTTGGGGGCAGAGAAGCATGGAAGTGATGGCTAATGGGTAGAGGGTTTCTTTTGGGGCGATGAAATGTTCTAAAATCAATTGTGGTGATGATTGCACTACTGTCAAAATACTAAAAAACATTGAATTGTATGCTTTAAATGAATGGATTTTGTGGTATATAAATTATATTGCAAAAGCTGCTTTAAAAGCACGGAAGAGCACAATGTCTAATGCATATTTCCCAACCCATGAGTGTTATTTATTATATAATGTGACAGGAATCCACCTGATCTTGCCAAAGTGTGTCTAATTTTGAACCCAGAATATCAGACTCCTAATTTATCTACAGATACATCAGCCAATGTACAAGATGACCCACTGTGACATTGTTTATGATACCAAAAGATTGGGAACAACCCCAAAGTCCACTGGCTGGGAGGAATGGTTGCACAAATTATGGGACATCCATTCAGGAGACTACAAAGCAATGCTCTTTGTTTATTGAGATGAAGCTGTCTCCAAGACACACTGCTAGGAGAGGAAAAAAAATCCGATCCAAACAGATAGGCAGACGACAGATACATGAGCGACAGAACATGTGTCGACAGACCTATACTTACTTGTACATGCGTAAAATAGATCTGAGAGGGTAGAAAGACAAAAACAAGAATAACAAACAAAATTTCTGACGTTGCTCTTTACCTCCGGGGAGGGAAACTAGGTGGCCGTGGGGCAGAGAACTCCTCACTATTATCTACTGAATTCTCAGTTATGAACCTTGTGAATGTACCTGCTCTTCACAATAAGTGTAGACACAAAAGGTTACATATTATATGATTCCTTTTATATGAAATATCTAGAATAGATAAATTCCTGGAAACAGAAAGCCAACTGATGGGTCTAGGGGGAGGGGGCACTGGCGAGACCCCGGTCAAGGAGATGAAAGTATTTTTGGAATGGGTGCCTGGGTGCCTCCGTCGTTAAGACTCTGTGTTAGGCTCTGGTCATGATCCCAGGGTTCTGAGATCAAGTCCTGAGTCAGGCTCCCTGCTCAGTCGGGAGTCGGCTTCTCCCTCTTCCTCTGCCCACTGCTCTGCCTGTTTGTGCTCGCGCGCGCGCTCTGTGTCAAAAAAATACATAACGTCTTTAAAAAAAGAGGAAAGTATTTTGGAACAAGGTAGAGATGGCGCTGTACAATATTGTGGATGTGATAAATGCAGCTGAACTGTCTGCTTTGAAATGGTTAACTTGGTGTTATGTAAATTTCACCTCAGGAAATGACTTTTTGAAGGAAAATGAGGATGAGGGAAAGTAAACGGGGAAGAAGACAGGAAAGGAAGGAAAGAGACGGAGCGGACGGCAGGTTGCCGGGGTCCCTCCCACGGCGGCCAGGCTGGGCACATGGCCCCGAGGGCTCTGAACCCACAGCTTTGTCGGCGGAGCCCGTGCGGAGTAAGGGGTCCAGGGAGGAGACGGTTGTCCCCGCGGTGGAGAAGGAGGCTGAGAAGACCCGGCGCGGGCTTGGGCCCCCAGGCAGACGGGCACCCGCTTCCTCCTGTCTCCGGGGCCCTCTCCTCCCACGTCCGGATTCCCTGTTTCAACTCCGGGCTCATCGGGTCGGAGAGGGCTTTGGCCTCTACACCTCGGCTGTGGAGGGACCCTTCCCACCCCCGCCCCTCCTCAGAGCCGCCCTCCAGGGACTGGAACAGTCACCCACCCCCAACCCCTCCGGCGCTTGTGGCCGCTCCGTCGGGCCCTCACAGCCCCATCCTGGCCAGGCAGCCCCTTCCTTTAAGAGTTGCCGCGGAAGGTCGGCTGTTCTCCAGGAATAGGAGTGGAGCCCTACGTCTCCAGGGACCCCCAGAACCCCCAGTCCCCACCAACATTCCGGGACTCACTCCTCCCCAGGCCGGCCAGGCAGCTCTGACCCCCCCCCCCCCCCGCCAGGGCGAGAAAAACCTCCAGTGACCCTGCCTGCCGACCTCTCACAAGTTGTGTCGCCGCGGCTGTGTCCCCTGTCCCGGGAGCCGACCCTACCGCACACCAGTTCTCTGAAGGCGGAGACCCTGCAGGTCGTCCTCTCCCCTCCGCGCCCCCTGCTTCCCTCTCGGTCACCTCACCCTGCCTCAGTCCGCGCCCCCTGCTTCCCTCTCGGTCACCTCACCCTGCCTCAGTCGTGCTTCTCCCTCAAACCCAGACAGCCCCTGCCACAGCTGGGGTCACCTTCCTGCGCCGCGTTCAGCGGTTCACGCCCCTTACTTACAGCCGCGTACGGGCTTCTCACTGCCTTCCCCTGCCGTCTGCAGGCCTCGTCTGTCACTCCAGGCCCTTTAAACGGGGCCAGATGGACTCCCCAGCCCGGTCCCCTGACTCACTCACTCAAGCATCATCATTGGCACAAACTGCTAAACTCATAGGTGCTGATTGCCTGGAAACACTGTGCTTTAAAATAAAAAATGCAGGGGCGCCTGGGTGGCTCATTAAGTGTGCGCCTCCCGCTCAGGTCATGATCCCAGGGTGTTGGGTTCAAGCCCCACGATCCCGCTGAGCTGGAAGCCTGCCGCTCCCGCTGCCCGTGTGCACGGGCACGCTCTCTCTCTTTCTGTCAAATATATAAATAAAATCTTTTAAAGATGATTTTTTGAAAAAATGAAAATAAAATGAAAAATGTATTGTTCCTGCTAAATGCTATGAAGTTCCGAGCCTAACGTCACTGGCAGACTCTGAAACTCCCCGAGAACAGTGCCTGCAGGTGATTTCTGCGTTTGAATGCGGCTAAAACATCCCAATGAGAACCCGGAATTCTGGGAGGGCCACACCCCGTGCTTGTCTTTCAGGCCAGGGGACGCACCGGGCCCCGTCGCTCAGTGTCGGAGTCATCTGTGCTCCGGAGCGCGTGTGAACCCGCGTGCTTTCTGCAGTACTGCCCGTGCCCCACTGCCCTGGCCAGTGCCACACTTTGCTCCCTCTTCCCCTCCATCCGGAAGCGTCAGCCCCGCTGGGATTATCCAGCTTCCACAGGTGAGGAGCCTGAGGCTTGGCATCCTGCCCTCGGACTCCTGAGTCCCTCCTTGAACCTGCCCCCAGGTGCCACCCTGGCTAGACACAGTCCCTTGGGGGCCTTCGTGAATGGCCATCTGCCGGGTTGTTGTCTTGTTAAGATCTGCCACAATGTGGGAAACAGGAGAAGTGATGAGGGAAACCTGTACCGGAAGACAGAAGCCTACGGGGTGTGAGTGGGCCCTGACCTGCCTCCGGGGTGACCTCCTAGGGTCTAGGGCGAGCCCTTGAGGCGCCAGTCTGGGGTTTATAGGACTCGCGGTGGCCAAGAGGCACGCAGGTCTCCTCGGGGCCGGCGGACGGGCGGGCATCGGCTTGGTCCGAGGCTTGGTCCCTCCTCTGCAGGGATGCCCACCCTTTGTCTATCTCTGTGCCAGCGACACAGGGAGGAGCCCCCAGGGTGGGCGAAAGCCCCTGGCTGAGGCTCAGATGACCTCGCGCGATGTCTGGTGCAATTTGTTGGCAAAAAGATGACTATACGGATGGTTAACCGTCTCGAGGTTTCCCCGGGCGATGTTCAGATAGCTCTCAAAGTCTTTGCTAAACTAAAACTTCAAAGTTTTGCTTCGATGATAAATGGAATTTATGGATGGATAAATGGATAAATGGAATTGAACTCATTGAACATCTAAGTCTTTTCCAAATACGATAAAGTGTAAGTCCTTAATTACTGGACATAGGTTTGTGCTTTTGACTTCTTACTGCAAAGAACTAAGGATATTTAAATCTGTTCGAAAACATGTTTTGTGCTTAACCGACTCACAAATTTGCCATCTAAAGAATTCAGGTGTAACAGTTCACAACTGGTTACTCCTCAGTCTTTACTGGAGATTAAGGTTTCTAAAGAGTGCAAAATTCTGCCAACTGTAACTAAGACTGGTGGAAATAAGGAAAACAACTCAGTGTGTGGAAAAGTAGGAGATCTGTAAGAAAGGTAAGAAATGGGAATGCATTTTTGTTGAAGGTTTAAAAAAGGTAATTTTGTCATAAATGAGATGGTTGTTTGGGAAAAAATGAGCAGGGACAAAATCTGAATGCAAAGAAAAAGTTGTAGAAGGTTTACGGAGGGAAAACTTTGGAACAGAATTTTAGATGCGGTCGGGAGGGACCAAGGTTCAAATGAATGGATTTTAAAGTGCATTGGTATAAGATTTCTCTGCTTCTCTCTGTTCAAAAGACAAAACTATTCTCCAATTGTTGGTCAGCTCTTGATAAGAAAATACAAAGAGTTGTTTTCTCTCTGCTTGCCTAGAAAAACCAGTTTCTCTGTCTTGCCTTTATCGGGTCTTTAACATCCCTAATCCTATTTAGGGAAGTGCTTTAAAACGTTCTACGGTTTTTCCCCAAACCATTTTCTGTCAAAATTTGTAATCTATGTCAATCAATAGGTGAGAATGATTGGTTAATAAACAGTTTTATTATACGTAATATAATATAATAAATATATATTTATGTTAAAAAAAAAAACTTCCCCAAGATTTAAATCATGAACAAAGTCTTGTTGACTGATTAGGCTTGCTGGTTGGGTCTGGAACCTTCCGGTTCTGGCTATTGAAGTGTATGTATCATGGAATAACTGGGTTTCCTTGTCAGTCATATCATAGTGAGCTCTCCTATCAGATGGTTAACTGTGTCCAATGCTGAGTTTTTTTTTATCATTTATAATTGTTCTTACTGTCTTGCAAAATAAGTTTCATCTTCAAGAAGGTTCATGTAAAACACCTTCAGGACAAAACAGGTATTCAATATTTTTAAGATTAGAACCAAAATGAGAAAGAACTTTCAGAACTAAGTAAAAGCTGCATTCAAACGGAACGTGAATCAGTAACATGGGACTAAAGGAGCTAAAAGATCGTAGTGTTGTGACTCTTGTTTAATCATTGCTGGTTCTCTCATGTTTGCTCTTTCAGACTAAGGGAAATTTTTCTTAAGATATCTGTGACTGGGGCACCTGGGTGGCTCAGTGGGTTAAAGCCTCTGCCTTCGGCTCAGGTCATGATCCCAGGGTCCTGGGATCGAGCCCCGCATCAGGCTCTCTGCTCCTCAGGGAGCCTGCTTCCTCCTCTCTCTCTGCCTGCTTCTCTGCCTGCTTGTGATCTCTGTCTGTCAAATAAATTAAAAAAAAAAAAAAAAGATATCTGTGACTTACGGAAATGTAAAAATACTCATTTATAAACAAATCAAAGCATTCAACTTTTCTATGTGACCCTTCTGAAACTCAGAAGGTCTCAGTAAGTATTCTTTCTTCCATGACAATCAGTCACTTGCGTAAGTTCAATAGGAATCTGTTCTCCTTGTAAAAGGACATTATTGGAAACATTGGTTATTTTACCAAGGCTTAGACTGGAATGTCCTATTTGAGAAAGACATGCATAGACTCAGATATTACCAGACAGCTTTAAAGAATGGAGGTTGGCTTTATGAAACCTGGAGTCCTAACGCCCCTTGGAACCGTTGGCCTGATCCCTTACAGAGTTCCCAGCAGCCTCACCGTGAAGAATGCCGCCTCTGGCAGGTGCAGGACCCTCAGGAAGAGGAAGCTGCCCAAATCTGTAGGTATTACAGGCATGTCTGATGGCAAGTAGCTGGCCTGGAGAGGCTCCTGAAAGTCCAACTAGAGATTCCTTATCAAAGTTCCAACTTCAGAAATGAAAAGGTCTTGTGCCCATGTGATTAAGAATCTTGAGATGGAGAGATAACCCCGATGTAGCCAGGCGGTCCTCCAGCAGTCATCCGCACCCTGTAAGCAGGAGGCGGAGAGAGACTTACACAGCGGAAGAGGAGACGGTAATGTGACCTCAGGGGCAGACACAAGCCAAGGGATGCTTGACGCTGGCAGCTGCTGGAAGCCGGAAGAGGCAGAGAAAGGATTCTCCCTTCAAGGCCCCGCAGGAGCGCAGCCCTGCCAACACCTCGGTCTCAAGCCTTCTGGCCTCCAGAACTGTGAGAGAGAGAATTTCTGGAGTTTCAAGCCACCAAGTGTGTTCTAATTTGTTACAACAGCCCCAGGAAGCCGACTCGTGTGGGTCTACACCACCTACCACTGAACCGCACGCCTTCCTTTTCGCCTTCATCTCTCCCCTTTGGCTCACACACCCCAGCCTCCCAGCGCAAGAAAAGGTAGTCCCTGAATGCACCCCCACCTTGTCCTCCTAGAAAACACCCACTGTCTTTCCGTCCTTGTCCCCTTCTCTTCCCCCAGCACACAATCACCTAACTCTCACCGCGACCCTAACATGACAGTCGGTTCTGGCTGTGCATCTGCTGTTTCTCCCGCTCACGCAAAGGTCCCTGCAGGGCACGGACGCTGCCTTATTTCTCTTTGCATCTCCAGCACCAAGCACGGTGCCTGGGACACACAGCAGGTGCTCAATAACCTACTCCGGTCGCTGCCCAGGTGGCTTGCTGTTAGCCGTTCTCCTGACTTGCCCCTGCGCCATGCAGAAGCAAACAGGCCCTCCAGGGTGCGTGGCGCACCCCTGCACAGCTTTTCTGCACATCTGTCCAGCCAAGGTGGACAAGCAGGTGGCTTTGGATGACGTTTTACACATGCCTTGTGAAATTGCATCCTTCCTTCAGCGAGATCTGAAAATGGGTTTCAGAGTCCAGAAGGCGTCTGTATTCGGAGAGCAGGAAACACCGCGGGCCCATGAGCATTGATGCGAGAAATCAACATAGAAATAACGGCGGCAGCCGAGACACACATTCTTGGATTTCAAAGAAAAAGACCTTGGGAGATACCAAGATTGAATGTCTTAAGAGGGAGGGAGAGCAGGAGAGGCTCAGATCGGTGAGTCCTCGAGCCTAGAAAATGGACAGTCTGAGGTGCTGCTGGTGAACCCCAGATGGTTCGGGCGCCAGGGTCCCACCTGAGGCGGGCACGGCCCCATCACGACTGTGAGAGCCTGGGGCCATGCGAATCTAGAACTTTGTTCCGTCGTTCTGGTCTTTCGCTTCCCCAACAGCCTCCTCCGCTGTAGCCTGCCCCGGGCAAGACGCCAGTCCTCTGTGTGGTCTCAGCTTTGACCTGGGACCCGGGACCCAACGGTGGAGGACCCCTGAGGCTTGTGCCACCCAGTGGGGATTCGTCTGGGCAGCCAGGTTTCCTCTCTCTTTCCAGTGAGTGTTCTTGCCTTGTCCTGAACCCTCCACGGAAGTTAATACATACAGCAGAAAGGGCCCTTGATCGACCAGCCAGCCAGTGGTTCTTATTCTGTTTTGGCATCACAGACCTTTTGAGCATATGATTGCCACAGAGCCGCGCTCCACATGCCCACATGTGGAAAAGTTACCTAAAATCCGAGGGGGGCTGATGAAGACCAGGAGTTCAGCCATTGACTGTGATCCCCTGAGAACCCCAGGCTTAAGGAAAGACAGACACCTGCCAGCTGTCCGTTTTCTTTCTTTATTTATATGAGAGACAGCACAAGCCAGGCAAGGAGCAGAGGGAGAAGCTGACTCTTGGCTGAGCAGGGAGCCCAACACAGGGCTTGACCCTAGGACTCTGGGATCATGACCTGAGCCTCAGGCAGACGCTTAACGGACTGAGCCACCCAGGGGTCTGCCTGCCCCCGGCCCCCAGCTGTCTTCTTCTCCAAACGCTAGATCACTTTGTGTATTCACACGATTTTCGCAGCGCTGTGAGAGTTTAGGTCATTTTTCCAAAGGCCCTGGGGAGTAGCATGGTCACGGAAAGGTTGGAATGGCTATGGAGGAGTCATGGAATGGCTTCATGTCTAATTGCCGGTCTTCGGGAATTCCGCCCACCCTGCAGGCCCTCCGTGGAGCACAGTCCGGCCCGCTGGTCAAGGGAGAGGTATGTGGACAGGAACCAAGGAAACCGCCGTGTTCAGGAGTGCCCAGAACTGGGGACAATAGGAACAGGACGCTCTGGTCATCACTGCAGGGCAGTGCCTTTTGCCATACATAAACGGGGAGGCTGTAATGTGGGCTGTGTCCTGACGCCACCTCACACCCCCTGACCTACCCGAGTGCACCTGTGCCTGTGGCGGACATCCCGGGGCACCTTCCTGTGTGCGTGCGCGTGTGTGTATTGGGGGGTGACAAGGGAATACACGGGACGGGTTATACACGGCCCAGCCGCCCCTGAACCTGCAGGAGCGTCAGAGGCAGGTGCACACTGTCCCAGGGGCCTCGGCAGCGGTAGGCCCGGGCGATCCCCGCAGGCCCCGCCCCGCACCCCACCCCGGGCGATCCCCGCAGGGCCCGCCCCGCACCCCACCCCGGGCGACCCCCGCAGGCCCCGCCCCGCACCCCACCTTCTGCCCCTTCTCCTTTGTGTCCTCCCCACTTTCGGACTCGTTCCGCCTGCGATCACCCTGCAGACTGCCTCCGCGCTGGTCTCGGGACGAGCTCTGCTTCGGGGGCACCCAGGTGCGGCCCGGTGGGACGCGCTGTGATGGGCTCGAGCGTCTGTCCGCGCCGGGCCCGCGTGTCCCGCCCGCCGGAGGCCTGTCCCCGTAACCAGGTCCAGCCCTCAGAGCCCGCCAGGCGCGGCCTGTGCCGGGGCCGGAATGCGTCGCAGCGAGGAAAACGCGCTCCCCCGAAGGTGACCCTGCAGGTGCCGCGGGACAGGCAGCGCGGACGGCGCGGCTAGCGGGCGACTCCCCGGCGGAACAGGACGGCGCCGCGCTCTCGTGACGATGTCGCCCCCGGCGGCCCCACGTGCGCTCCCGGGAGCGGGGCAGAAGGCGCGTGTCCTGGGAACCCCCGCGGGAAGCTCGTGGTCACCGGGATCAGCTCTGCCCGGCGGCCCTGGGGGAACCGGCTGACCCCGGCCGCGGCGCGGGAGCCGTCCGTGTCCTCGCGGCCGCGGCCCTGCTTGCTCCGCGCCGCGCCCCCGAAGCAGCCTCGGATCCCCGCGCCGGCCCCAGGGCCCAGCCGCCGGCCCAGGCCGGTTCCAGCGCCGCTTCCTGGGCCACGTGGCTCCGGCCGTGACCGCTCCGGCGAGGGACACTCTGTCGACTCACCTGGGAGCAGCGACGCCGGCTCAGTGGGCGACGCGTCTGCCCTCGGCTCGGGTCACGGTCCCAGCGCCCTGGCATGAGCCCCACATCGGGCTCCCGGCTCTGTGCGAGGCCGCCGTCTCGCTCTCCCTCTGCCCGCCGCACCCCTGCTTGTGCTCTCTCTGTCCTGTAAATAAGTAAAATCTTAAAAAAACACGAAGTATTCAACACAGGTGACAACTGCTTCCTTATATATTTTTCAAAGCTTCGTTTATTGGAGAGACAGAGGGAGTCGTGGGGAGGGAGAGAGAGACCTCAAGCAGGCTCCCTGCGGAGCGCAGACCCCTGCCCCCGACGCGGGGCTCGAACCCACGGCCCTGAGATCAGCACCTGAGCTGAAAGCAAGAGTCGGACCCCACACCCGCTGACTGGGCCACCAGGCGCCCCACAGCCCGTCCTGTAAAGCCCCGCACCCTTCCCCTGGCTTCCATGACACGTTCTCGGGGTCTGCACCTCCCGCCGCGGTCTCTCTCCGCTCAGGGCTCCTGTCCGCGCCGTGGTCGTTTCCTCACAAAATGCGCAAAGTGCTCCACTCCCGCTGTGACCTTGAGCGACGTGCGACCAGCTTCTTTCTTCGGGTCAGACGTGACCTGCACCTCTCACTCTACCGCCGGTACAGACACCCCCAGCCCCGCCGGCGGCCCGCGGCCGTCCCGACCCCGCGCTCACACATTCACCCCGGCCGGCTCCCGTCTGCACCGACACCCCTACGCGGGGAGGCCCAGCCCCAGTCGGCCTCCTGGGTCCCCGTTTCCTCGGTTCCTCACAGTGAGCGCGTCGGGACGCCCGGTCGACTCCAGCCTTCGGGGCCCTCTCGAGCCCAGCGTTGTCCGTGGCCACCGTGGCAGCCCCGTCCCTGTCCCCCGTCCCTGTCCCCATCCCCGGTCCCCGCCCGCCGCAGCCCCGTCCCAGTCCCCGGTCCCCTGCCTGCCGCCCGCCGCAGCTGACCGAGCGCTCACCGTGAGGTCAGGTGGTCCCCACGCCCCCCTTCTCCCCGAGTCTCGCCGCATCAGAGTCCGTCTTCCTTGAAGGAGAACTGGACGCGCCTCGACCGGTCTTAACAGGCCTCGGTCTGGTCCCTTCGGTCCCGACTCGTGCTCACCGCGTCTGTGCACGCGGCCGGTCCGCCTTGACGACCCTGCCCGCCCGCTCCTCTCCGCGAAAGCCCTTCCCGGCCCGGATGAACCCTGCGGGGAGACCGGTTCCATCCCGCGGCTGCGGCTCAGGGACACGGCCTGACAAAGGTGTACGGTTGTGCAGCCACCACCCGCTAAAACTGCCGCGGGTTCCACCCCCTCCCGGATCGCCCTCCTGGCCCTGGGTGCTCCGCGACCTGCCCTGTTCTCACCGCCACGACCCGACTTCTGCCCACCAGCGTCGCCCTTTCCGGAGCGCGGCTCTCACGGGGAATGCTTTGTCGGCTGGACTGGGTCACGGGTGGCCCCGCCGTGCTCAGACGTCATCCTGGGGTGTCTGTGGCTCTGCTTCTGGAGGAAATTCACCTTGAACGGGCCGCCCTGGAAAGCCGATTGCCCTCCTTCCTGCAGGTGGGTCTCCCCCGGCGACTGAAGACCTAACCAGGACGAGGTCTGAGCCAGAGTCAGCAACTCCGCCTGCGGAGCTGGAGCCAAGGTCTTTCCCAACGGCTGTAGTTAAACTGAAAGCGGTAGCTCTTCTGGATCTGATTTTTTCTTTTTAAAGATTTTATTTATTTATTTGACAGACAGACATCACAATCAGGCAGAGGCAGGCAGAGAGAAAGGGGGAAGCAGGCTCCCCTCTGAGCAGAGAGCCCGATGTGGGGCTTGATCCCAGGACCCTGAGATCATGACCTGAGCCGAAGGCAGAGGCTTTAACCCACTGAGCCACCCAGGTGCCCCTGGATCTGATTTTTCTTTTAAATGAGATTTGACTACATACAATTTTGACACATTGGATTCTTTTTTTTTTTTTTTAAGATTTCATTTATTTATTTGACAGAGACAATGAGAGAGGGAACACAAGTAGAGGGAAAAGCGGGCTTCCCGCTGCGCAGGGAGCCTGATGCGGGACTGGATTCCGGGACCCTGAGATCATGACCTGAGCCGAAGGCAGACGCTTACTGAGCCCCCAGGCGCACCATGAGCTCTCACACGGGAAGCCACACTGTGGGCTGTCCTGGGTCCCCAGCGGGCTGACCGCAGATCTTGGGACTTTTCCGGACCCGCCCGTAGCTACACGCACACACTTCCGTGGAAGACGTACACACACTGGGTCTCTCTGAACATCGCTAACACAGCGACGTCATGAGATCACACAGCGTGTGTCCTGTCCTGTCTCCTGTCTGTCACTTCGCGTAGTGGTCTGGGAACGGGTCCCGTCAGTGGTTAGTGCCGTTCTGCGGCCGTGACAAAGACGTACGGCGGTCTCTCTCCGGACACTTGCGTCGCCTCCGGTTTTCGGCCGTTAGGAGCAACTGCAGTTGTTGGGAAAATGTGCACGTAGGCCTTTGTGTGGACGTACGTTTTACCTGGGAGTACGGCTGCGGAGTTGAAAGGTAAGTGAAAGTTTGCCTTTGTACGAAACTGCCAGACTGGGGGGCCTGGCACTCAGTCAGCGTCTGCCCCCGGCTCAGATGGCGACCGGGGGATCCTGGGATGAGTCTTGGGTCGCTCCCTACTCAGCGGGGAGTCCGCGTCTCCCTCCTTCTAACCCTCCCCCTCATCTGCTCCTGCTCTCTTGCACGTGTGCCCACGCTCTCTCTCAAATCAATAAATTCTTTAAAAAGAGAGAGGAACTGCCAAACTGTTTTCCAAAGTGGTTGAACGATTTCCCATTCCCACCAGCAATAGATGAGATTCACACCCTCACTGATACTGGTCTCATCCGTTTTTAAGTTTTAGCTATTATAAAAGGTGCAGTGGTATCTCGTTGAAGTTCCTATTTGCATTTGCCTCAAAGTTGGTTTTGAGCATCTGTTCATATGCTTATTTACCAGCCACAACTTCTAACCATTTTTAAATTGGGTTATGTTTTATTATTGTGCTGCACGAGTTCTTTATGTATTCTAGATGAAAGTCCTATGTCACACGTGTGTCTTGGAAATATTTTCTCGCAGTTTGTAGCTTATCTGTTGATATTCTTTGAGTGTCTTTCAAAAAGTAGTTTTTTATCTTAATAAAGACCATTATATCAATTTTTTTCTTATATTTAGGACTTAAAAAAATTTTTTTTAAAGAATTTATTTATTTGACAGAGAGAGACACACAGCGAGAGAGGGAACACAAGAGGGGGAGTGGGGGAGGGGAAGCAGGCCTCCCGCCGAACAGGGGGCCCGATGCGGGGCTCCATCCCAGGACCCTGAGACCATGACCTGAGCTGAAGGCAGAGGCTTAACCCACTGAGCCACCTAGGCGCTCCCTCTGATTCATTTTGACGTAATTTTTGCACATGGTGTGAGAGAAGGTTCAAGATTCACTTTTTTGCATGTGGACGTCGAAATGTTCTAGGACTATTTGTTGAAAAGACTGTTCTCCACAGAATTATCTTTGTGTTTTGTTCAAAATCAGTCCAACATACAGTGTAGATCAGTTTTTTTTTAATTTATTCTTAATAATCTCTATACCCAGTGTAGGGCTTGAATTCACGACCCCAAGGTCAAGAGCTGCATGCTCTACCGAATGAGCCTGCCAAGTGCCCCGGTGTGGGTCAGTCTGAGTCACTGTCCTGTTCACGGGATCCTAATGTCGATCCTAACACAGTTGCCACAGTCTTGGTTACTGTAGCTTTAGACGAAGTCTTGAAATCAGGTAATTTGAATCCTCCAATTTTGTTTTGCAAAATTGTTCTATCTAGATTTCCATGGAATTCTATGTGGATTTCCATATACACTTTAGCATCAGCTGATAAATCTCTAATGAAAAGCCTGCTAGGATTTTGAATGGGATCCGCTGACTAAAGATCAATCTGGGGAGAACTGGCGTATTAGCATCCTGAGTCTCTCATTCTACAAACATGGTATTTGTCTCCATTTACTCATTTACCTCCCTAATTTCTCTCAAGGGAAGTTATTTGGGATTTCCCAGATATCTTTCTGTTACTGGCTTTTACTAGTTAAATTTTCAGGGTCAGAGGACAAACTTCATATGACGTCAAGTGTTTGCTATTTATCGAAGTTTGCTTTATGGCCTAGAATAGTCTCCACCTTGGAGAATGTTCTGTGTACACTTAAAGACCTTACTGTCGTGTGAATTTCATGGCCACCCCACCACGGCAGCAGATCGTCTCGTTATCCGTGTGGGATCCTGGGCCCAGATTTTTCTGCCGTTCCTGCAAGGTTGAAGGCGCTGGCACTCCTCCAGCAGTAATGGTTCTTTGCCTGTGTTCAAAAGCAGAACATTTCCTACTCCCCAGAAGCAAACGGATTGTCTTTATTCCTTCCCTAGAAATAACAGACTTTTACCCTGGTGGGGTGAAGATTTGGCGCACCTCCCTCAGCCGCCTGAAGCGTTTGCACCCTTCAAGACAAGGGTCTGGGGCAGCGGGCAGGGTCTCCTAGTCACCTGTCCCTCAGCGGTAGCCAATTACCTCCTGCAAGCCTGAACCACTGACAGGGACTTTCTGGTCCCTTGCCCTGCCTCGGGGTTTCTCTTTCCTTAAGATTTTATTTATTTGTCAGAGAGAGAGAGAGAAAACACAAGCCGGCAGAGTGGCAGTAGAGGCAGGCTCCCCGCTGAGCAAAGAGCCCCATGCAGGACTCGATCCCAGGACCCTGGGACCAGGACCTGAGCTGAAGGCAGCGGCTTAACCAACTGAGCCACCCAGGCGTCCCTGCCTCAGGGTTTATGAGCCCTCCCTGTTGTAGGCCACTGGGAAAGAAGTGGGGTGTGTGTGTGGGTGTGTCTGTGTGCACGTGTACACATGTGTGCGCGTTAAGTCCCCTTATTGGACCATCTCAGCTATCCCAAATTCTTAAATTCCTTTAGGAATTCCGCATTCTAGATTGTGGTTGGCTGCCTGTATGGTGGCCACTTGTCTTTTGTGCTCTTTCTAAAATGAAACGTGCGTGTGTCCCATCTCCTGTTGGAGGGCTTATCACCCTTCGGGATTGTTTGCTTTGTCCTCCGACCTCAGGTGACATGCTCAAGAAAATGTGCAACTTTGTAGGTTCTCGAGCTTTCTTCCTTGTGAAGTTAGGAGTGACAGTCTCTTGCGGCTTCTAAACCCTGTTCAGAAGAACTCTGACGACCTCTACTAACGGTGATTTCGTTACCTTCTGAACCTGGTTATTATTGCCATTATACTTACTAAAATTTGTAATTATTTTTACTTTGTCTCCATTAAATTTGAACTCTTGTAAAGACACATACGGCTCATTATTATAACCCCTTCTGCCTAGTGCTGTATTGGACACATGGCACTTAAAAATAAATGGAAAGATATTCATGGCAGTATCTCTATTTTCAAAAACACTAACTCATCCTACAGCAAACACTGGGGGACTGAACCAGCCACAGAAGTACCGGGCAGGGAGGGCCGAGGGAGAGGAGGAACAGAAGCTGAACTGGGGAATACATTCCGGACTCCGTCTATTGTTCCGGGGTGCAGGTCTGTGGGTCGCCAGTCTCCCCCACGTCACAGCACTGAGCACAGCACAGACCCTCCCCAGTGCCCACCGCCCAGCCGCCCCATCCTGCCCCTCCTCTCCTCCAGGAACCCTGTTTGTCTCCTGAGATGAAGAGTCTCTTACGGTCTGTCTCCCTCCCTGGGTCCATCTTGTTTCATTTTCCCTCCCTGCCCCTATGATCCTCTGTCTTTGTTTCTCAAATTCCTCACGGCAGTGACATATGGTAATTTATTCGGGACTGTCTGCCTGCAGAATCGGGCTACAGTGGGACCAAGTTCCAAACCAAGCACAAATGGAAAAGGGATACCAAACCATTTTTTTAAATTAAACTTCAGGGGAAACAGATAAATGAAATAGCAAATCACAGATCAGTAATTCCTTATTGTTTATTCTTTTCTTACAAAAAGACACTGGGAACAAATAAATATGAAATGGCATCTGTCTTATTTAGCAACGGGCAAATAGAGGCTTTCCGGGTCTTCTCCACAGGAATACACTCAAGGAGCTTCCAGAAGCACACTCATCCTATCAACTTCCCACCCTCTATAAAAAAGATCAATTCTTTTAATTTCCCACAATTTTTAGCAATGGATTCTGGAAATAAGTCACCTAAACCTGACTCAGAGACTAGACAACCGATTCAAGTTAAGAATATATATGATGTTGCCCAAGAACTTCAACTGATGAATATTCTTACAAGTTTTTCATTTCTGATATATCCTGTATGAATAAAGAGTCTATTCTGTTCAAATCCGCATGGCAAATAAAATACAACAGAAGGCTGAGCACAATATATACACTTTTCTGTCCCACGAGAAAAGATTAAATACAGGTATATTTAATAGACAGTGAACATGCCATGTATTTTCTTAAAGCCAACAAAATCCTGATTTCCTATACCTTGCAGGTGACGCAGCAGAAGGCAAACAAATACCAAAGTCACTGTGACAAAATCTGGCTGATAAAACTAGCTACACAACAGTACAAATTCAATATTCAATGGATTTACTCATTCCAAGGTTGCATGGAAAATGAAGTTAAAAAACGTCAGTACAAGTAGAACCGCACATAGGAAAAAGCACCTAAAGACGAAGGAAGGGCAGCTCTGACACCTCCCTGCGGCCGGCGAGCCACGTTCAGGTGCTTCCACGGATAGAGCACCGTCAGTCTGCCCAAACCCTAGGCTGCTATTCAGTTCTGTGGCTGAAATCTTCTCAAAGACTCCAAAAGCCAATTTAAATTTAAAGGGGAAATATATATATATATTTGTGTGTGTGTGGGTAAAGATCATTTACGACATCAGTTTCCTAAAAGGCAACTCACGGCTCTCCAGAAGTGCGCACAAACCAAAAAGCCCAAAGGAAAGAGCTAGCACACCAACATGCACGATCAGGAAGCCACAAGGTGCTGTGATTCTGTGACTGACACTGACCCTCAGGGTCGGAGACAGTGTCTCACGATGGACGCAGATTATGTCCACTGCACGTGAGGCACACACACACCACTAGTGAGATCGCACTCTAACAGTTAGAAATCCAAACTTAACTCCAGAAAATATAAATCTGGACTATGAATCTGAAGACAGTACAAAAAGCCGTTGAGTGGAACCTGCCTGCAACAATCCTTTGTGGGTTTTTTTTCCTTTAAGGCTACAGAAAATCTGCACATAAACAAGGCAAGTAATTCTCAGAATAAAAATACCCCCTCCAAATAGCTAAGGTCCCCAGTCAGATTCCACGGTGAGTCTATGTTGTATCACATTCTATTCCGCAGGTGCACTTTCTTGTGAGTCTGCAGGGTTAGGATCCATTCTTTCTGGAAATAGTAGCTTCTCACAAACTGCCTCCTTGATCGGTAAATACTGTGATATTTCATTAGGTTCCGTGAAGAGGGAAGGTGAAACATGCTGGAAATACAGAAATCGTGTTAGCACAGATTCACTGACCACACCGGTACTTTTAAGAAATGCTTTGGTTCAAGTACTCACAATTTTATTTTATTCTTTTAAACAATTTGTTTGGGGACCGGGGGGTGGGGGGGAGTCTGAAGCGGGCTCCATGCCAAGCACAGAGGCTGACACAGGGCTCAACCTCTCGATCCGAGATCATGACCCGAGCCGGGGGCAGAGGCTTTAACCCACTGAGCCACCCAGGTGCCCCTAAGCATCTGATTCCTGATCTCAGCTCAGGTCTTGATCTCAAGGTCATGAGTTCAAACCCCGTCCTGGGCTCCATGTTTCGTGTGGAGCCTACTTAAAAAGGTTTTTTTTTACTGCATCTTACTCTCATCCCCCTTTACTCATGTTTTTGCACCTGGAAAGCACCAGCCTTTAGACAGAGCCAGGATGTGGCCTACGATGGACTCTAAGTGACTTTTCCTACCCGTATACTCTACACCCACACAGATATAAGCACGAGCGATATCAATCTCTCTAAATCACAGCGGTATTTGCAAAAAGGTATGACTTTTGAAGCAACCTATTACAGAATCCTACAGATTTGCAGAAGCCCTTTACAAGTCCCAGGAGAGCAAAAAATAAAGAAAATTAGGCCAAAACAAGGTATGGCACAAAATTATCACATATTAAGGAGAAAAAAAGAGACTGGGTAGAAAGAAATTAGAGGGTGACAAGGTGCTAAGTGGTAAGAAGATGGCACCGGTGCCACTCGCAGACCCACCAACAAACAGCGGTGTGACCTACGGTAAGTCACAGCTCTGGCTCTGTTTTTCCAGAATAAAAAGTGGCAAGTAGACTAGAAGATGGCTCTGGTACGTACAAAAGCTCTGACTGGTTTTGTATCTGAGGTAAGCTCAGGAACCTTATGCTCCAGTAGGATTTATCTTTAAGAGGCTTATTAGGTGAATTGATAGATTTAGGGATCCAGATTTGGGTGGAAACATGCAAAATGAACATTAAAAGTCAACTTCTAAAAACTGGATTAAAATACTGTACCATTAAATTAGCAATTTTGCTCTCTCGTGATGTATATTCTCGTAACATGTAGGTCTTGTCCGCCTATGTTGAAAAAATAAGAAAAGGTTGCCATAAATCTATTTCTATTGTTACAAAATCCTTTCTCGCAAACAGCACTGCCTAGGACAACAGAACTGCTTACAAAGTAGCAGGAAGTCTGACACGAATTCTCATGCTGCCAGGAGACAATTAATTTTCACCAAGAATTCTTAATTACTAATACCAATCTCTATAAATCACAGTGATATCATATGTAAACAGATTTAAGAATTACCATGTAAGAGAAATACAAGCAGAAGTTTAACTTTAAAAACAACACATGTATTTGCAAATGATATGTGCAAGAGATTTTAATATTCATGTTTGAATATTAATTCATGTTTGAATATTAATATTAATATTAATATTAATGATAAGCTTTATCATCACCTATGTACATAACCTGGCGACTCTCACGTGTAAAGAAAAAAAGCTTAAATTTTATTCTCTCCCATTTCTGCAAAATTCTTGAAATTGCTTTTTTAATAAATCACATTTTTAGACTTCGACTTTTCCCATTTCCAACTTTTTAAAGTTAGGTTTTAGAAACCCATTTTAGGTTTTAGAAAAAAACCTATTTAGGTTTTAGAAAAAAATTTATTACAATTTGTTTTTTGGTGAAACATTATTCAATAAAAGAAAATTCACACAAGATTAAACTCCCTTAAAGTTTTAATCTTTTCTATTAATAAATGTAAATTTTAATCTTTAATCAATAAAATCAGGTAATACAGAAGTAGAGAGCAACCACAGCTTCTACAGATAATACTATCTTTTAACATTCAGAAATCTCTACACAACTTACATATGTTCACTTGCTTTTTGAAATACAAATCTGAGATGCGTATCTTTACACATCAATTAAATGTCAACTCTCTGCCACTCATTTTTAGTGGCAGTCCACTTTCAACCCATGGCCGTAAATTAAATAGTTTAAGTCGCGCCCATGCGGTGAACAGCAAGCTCCCGCCTCTCCTTTCGCTACCACCAACAGCAGCACTGCCACAAACGTCCATATATATTGCGTATATATTAAAATTACAAACACACATTATACACACACACACACTTCTGAGGCAGAAAAATACAGCCTATCTTTAGTACTTTGCCACCACTTTTAAAAAAGAAAAAAACCATAGTTTTTTGAGGGAAGAAACCCTACCCCCCGCCCCCGAGCGCGGGACTTGGGCACCAACCCCGTCTACTGGGTTTAAATTCCACTTCTGCCACCTATTCACCGTAGAACCTGGGCAAGGGACCACCTGACGTCTTGGCTGGCGCTGCCTCAGCTACGAACAGAGACGATGACCGCTCTTCTTCCACAGCGTGCTGGTGACAGTCACCACCACTGCCCTACCGACTCGGGCGCTCCCTTCTCTAATTCCCTACACCATCACAAACCAGAGGCTACAGACCCACTGCGAAAGGACAGGCTGCTATAAGCTACCAGAGGAACTTCCATGACTCAATTTTTTAGACACTTTTTGGAAAAGCCTGTACGTCGGCAGTTCCTTCAGAGGGAGTACTGAGCTTTCAAACTTCAGCGTGACGATCACAGTGATTATGTAATACCAACTCCAGGAGGCCATGTGATTGGTATTTTTAATAAAGACATTATATAAGCGCTAATACGATGAACAAAGGTAAGAGTTAAGGGACAGTTCTCTTAAACACAGATAAGTACGTGTGAGGTTTTTTCAGAAGCATCAGACATGCCCTACTGGGGAGTGTCCTTTAGAAAACATTTTTAGCTACCAGAACTTTCAGACAAGATGCGCTGTTTTGTTTCCTGTGCCATCAACAGTGCATGTAGAACACCCTATCTTTTTTTTTTTTTTTTTTTTTTTTAAAGATTTTATTTATTAATTTGACAGAGAGAAATCACAAGCAGACGGAGAGGCAGTCAGAGAGAGAGAGAGAGGGAAGCAGGCTCTCTGCTGAGCAGAGAGCCCGATGCGGGACTCGATCCCAGGACTCTGAGATCATGACCTGAGCCGAAGGCAGCGGCTTAACCCACTGAGCCACCCAGGCGCCCTAGAACACCCTATCTTAAAGGTCAGAAGGACTGTCATAAAATATAAAGCAGTGCTTCACTTCAAATTCCCAACCAGACAATGTAACAACAGGAACAAGCCCAACATCAACCAGTATATTCATGAAATAAGAACACATACCTCATGGTAAAGTCTTGTGTCATTCATTCTGATAAGCACCCCATCAATTCTCAGGAAAAATCGCAATAGCAGGAAAAAGCTAGAAGGCATCACTCTCTGAAAAAAATAGAAATATTTTAATGAAAATTAAATATGTTATTACTTTGCTAAAAGAAAATAATTTTTTTTGAAAATGAAAATTCTAAAGGCATCAGAGGAAGACTGAATTAGCAATATACAAAAATCTCTAAACTAGACGTTCTTTGTCATAGTTTCAACTAAGGCTCAATATATTAGAATATAAACATCCTGGCTTCAGTTTCCTACAATAAAAAAATATTTTTTGGTCAAAAGATACTGAGGTTAAAGATTTAAAAAATACGTATTATGAAAATTACAATGGCTGATTTAAGGACACCTGGGTGGCTCAGTGAGTTAAAGCCTCTGCTTTTCGGCTCAGGTCATGATCCCAGGGTCCTGGGATGGAGCCCCACATCGGGCTCTCTGCTCAGCGGAGAGCCTGCTTCCTCCTCTCTCTGCCTGCCTCTCTGCCTGCTTGTGATCTCTCTCTCTGTCAAATAAATAAATAAAATCTTAAAAACAAACAAACAAACAATGGTCGCCTTAAAAATTGATAGTACTTACAGTAAATGTCAACCCCAGTAATACCAAAATTAAAGAATAACCTATTTCTTTGTTGTTACCTGTGTCTTATTCACTTTACAGTAATAAAGAGACCTTAAATAGAATGGTCTAATTCAGTGCAACCAATTAAGTACTATCTCATACAGCCAAAGACTGATTTATCAGACCATTATAACATGTTCTTAACAACTTTAATCTCCGTCATATCTACACATTTCTGTTTTCCAAGTGTAAACCACTGAAGAAAGCCAGAAAGTCAATGATAGTCGAGTGAGGTTGGTCCTAGTGGTAGGGAAGGAAGGGCTGAATAGTGTGTGGGGTCTTTAGATCTTTAAAAAGAATATTTTGGGGCACCTGGGTGGCTCTGTCGGTTAAGCGTCCAACCCTTGATCTTGGCTCAGGTCATGATCTCAGGGCTGAGAGATCAAGCCCCACGTCAGGTTCCACACTGGGCATGGAGCCTGCTTAAGATTCTCTCTCTCCATCCCGCCTCCGCCCCTCCCCAATATCTCTCTCCCTCTTAAAAAAAAAAAAAAGGAGAAGAAGAAGAGTATGTTTGAGGGAACCAGGTGGCTTCATCAGTAGAGCGTGCAATTCTTGATTTCAGGGTCATGAGCTCAAACCCCACGCTGAGGGTAGAGATTACTTAAAAAAAATAAATAAAGACCATTTCTTTTTCAAAAAGTGCTTGACCATTTACTAAATAAAACTTATCTACTAAAGTCCAGTTCTTCTTATAGTAGGTCTTGGATTTATATAAATAAAAAGACACAATCCCAGGGGCACCAGGATGCTCAATCATTAAGCGTCTGCCTTGGGCTCAGGTCATGATTCCTGGGCCTGGGAATAGAGCCCTGCATCAGGCTCCCTGCTCCTCGGGGAGCCTGCTTCTCCCTCTCAGCTCCCCTGTGCTTGTGTTCCCTCTCTCGTCATCTCTCTCTGTCACACAGATAAATAAAATCTTAAATAAGAAAAAAAGAAAAGACAAGACAGAATCCTAACGGTCAGGAAGTTTATCAAAGAGGGAAACAGAGAAGCACGAGGTGGGGGTGGCCAGGCTCAGAAGCACTCAGAGAGAGAAGTGCCTACGTCTGCTGGAGAGGGTCAGAGAAGGCCGCGGGACGCTGACCATGGGAAGGAGAGTTTCCAACAGAGGTGAGAGCACGTATAAGAAGTTCGGAGGCATGCACCAGCACGGTATCTTCAGGGCGCTGCCCGTAACTCCGCAAGAGCATAGAACAGCATGAACAGGAGTGAAGAAGTAACAGGACAGCCCGTTACTAACAGTGGTTTTACTGCCTAGACAGTCACCAGCCACAGGCCAAGCTCTCCTTCCTTAGGACCCCCCCCTTTTTTTCAAGATTTATTTATTTATTTGGGCAGGGAGGAGGGATAATCTCAAGCAGACTCCCCACTGAGTGCAGAGTTCGATTCGGGGCTCATCGCAGGACCCTGAGATCATGACCTGAGCTACAACCCTGAGTCGGACACTTAACCTGCAGAGCCACCCAGGTGCTCCTGCCTTAGCACCTCTACACACCCTGTTGCCAGACGTGATGCTTACCTATCTCTGGATCTTAGGGTCAATGTCGCTTCTACAGAGAAGCTTTCCTACCATTCCAGAACCACAGGTTTCTCTGGGTATCTCCTCCCCACTCCCTTACAGACCGACAGATTTATAACTACCTCCGTTTACTTGCCTACAGCCCCCGCCCCTCCACGGGACCGCAGGCCCCACAGCAGCGAGAACAAACAGCGAGCAGTGCTGGGTTCACCTCTGTGTCCCTGCGGCCTAGACACGCAGCCGGCACCGGGCAGGCGCTCACCGCGAGAGGCTGGAGCTGCCTTTGCCGAGAAAATGCTCCTGGCTGAGCCGCATTCGGGTGGGATTATCTGCACCAGACCTCACAGCAAGACACAGAACGAAGAACTTGGAGGAAGACCTGACCTGTGCCATCTGGCTCCATCACAACTGACTGGGAATCTCACTACCGCTCGACAGAGTGCTACGTGTAATTACTGGAAAGACTGATGGGCAACACTTTTTCAGATTTCCAAGTTAGTTGTTAACAGTCACACTGGCACAACACAGAGAGCAATCACTGCGGCATGGCAGAGGGGACCAGGAGTTAGAAGACCCTAGTTCTAGTCCCAAGGGCACCATTCAACCACATGTATTTGGAGGCAGCAGCTCTCTTGTAGGAGAAGCTGGGGAACTTCTGGGTGTTTTCCTCACAATGATGAGCAACCGCAGCCTCTGGCAGCTGAGGACCGGGGATGCTCGAGACTCCGCAGCACGCCAGTCCTACACGACCAAGTCCGGTCCGGCAGCCAGGAAACCTCCCAATTATCTTAACTGGCATTCACATGGGTTAAAACAAAACAAAACAATTTATATTGATCTGACCTTAGAACCTAATTGCATTTTACATATAAATGCAAGATTCACTCAAGGAATGCACTGACCTTGTAATTGAGGGAAAGACTCCACCTCACTTCACTCGGAACATTACTTAAGGGCTGTTCACCATTTCTGAAAAATTACATCAGCAATGGCAGTCCTGTGTCGCCTGAGTCCCTTGCTGGTACCTGGCGCCTCCGCCAGCCGAGGCCCCTAGCTGTGGCGTTCAGTGAGTCAGTACTCGGACGGAGGTACAGGACTACTTCATGGTGTCTTTCAGCGCAGTCACATGATGCACTTACAGACCGAAATACATATTTTATTTTAAATCAATTTCCTCTTATTTCTCTTTTATTTTATAGTTAGGACATTATGTTGGCTTATTGGAAAGAAGGTGGGTTATATTATCTATGAATTACATTCCAGGAAAGTAAAAGGGAGGGGTGCTTAAAGTATTTGGTAAAACAAAACAAAACTAAAAACCTAATGGAGCAATGTGTGTAATTAGGTTGAGACCCATGAATTCAGAGCAAGTCAGTAAACCACCCAAGGTCTCCTTCTTCATCTGTGAACATGGGGATGTAAAGTAACAATCCCTTGGGCCTGTCCCTGTGAAATACGGCATTGCAGCGGGACCGCATTTCAACAAAAGCTATGTCCACGCTGGCACGTCTCCGTCCCTTGAGAGGAAAGATGGGTCCCTACCTGGTGTACTTGCTCCTCTGAGTAAAACACGAAGCAGAAGGCGGACAACATCCACTCCTGAGGACTCAGAATGGAAGTAACCACTAGCTGTAGAAACCATTACAGACCGTAGGGCGCTGTCAGTATTTGGGAGACAGGGAGTTTACTTCCCTTGAAAGCTAAAAACTTCCACATTAGCATGAAGATAGCTTTCCTTTTCATCTTTGACAGACAACTCATATCAGCTATAAATCCTACCAAGCACAGTCTATTAGAAGACAAAATCCTAACCTAAAAACAAGCTTTGCTCTAAGAACCTGATTTAGAAAACCAATCAGGGGGCGCCTGGGTGGCTCAGTGGGTTAAGCCGCTGCCTTCGGCTCAGGTCATGATCTCAGGGTCCTGGGATCGAGTCCTGCATCGGGTTCTCTGCTCCGCGGGGAGCCTGCTTCCTCCTCTCTCCCTCTCTGCCTGCCTCTCTGCCTACTTGTGATCTCTCTGTGTCAAATGAATAAAAAAAAAAAAAAAGAAAAGAAAACCAATCAGGGATGCCTGGGTGGCTCAGTCACCATCCGAGGGTCCTTGCTCAGTGAGGAGCCTGCTTCTCCCTCTCCCTCTGCAGCTCCCCCTGCTTGTGCTCTCTGACAAATAAATAAAATCTTTAAAAAAAATTAATTTGTGAAACATCCTGTAGATATAGGTAATGCCACAAACACAAAATTATCAAAACTCTGGAAAACTCCCTAAAGCAAATCCAGAAATCCCAGAGCTCTGAATCTACTCTTTCTCCCTGGGGATCTGGGCACAGGAAATTTTCTTTTTTAATTCACTGTCTAGATTTAGAATTAAAAATTAAGATGGTTAAAAACATTTCAAAACCTGAAACAAATAAATTAAAAGCAACCTAAAAGGCTCTATCTAACAATCTCCAGAATGTAAAGAAGTTACTTTGTTTATATAAGCAGCTTCCACATTTCGGTATCATTTCTTTAAGAGTGTTTTGTAATTATTAAGGAAACCAAAAAACCAAACATTCATAAGCAACTAGATTTACAATTCTAAAACAGTAACTTTTTAGCGGTTTTCTGGCCAAGGTTAAAACACCAAATAGGGGCGCCTGGGTGGCTCAGCGGGTTAAAGCCTCTGCCTTCGGCTCAGGTCATGATCTCAGGGTCCTGGGATCGAGCCCCGCATCGGGCTCTCTGCTCAGCAGGGAGCCTGCTTCCTCCTCTCTCTCTGCCTGCCTCTCTGCCTACTTGTGATCTCTGTCTGTCAAATAAATAAATAAATTCTTAAAATAAACTAAAAATAATCTGAGATGGTTCATATTTTATCTGAAAGCAAGTGGGAAAAATGCAAAGTCAGAAAACGCTCTAAGTAAAAAGGCCAATGAAGTGGCCTCAAGTGAGCTTGCGTGGGAAGCACCCTGCACGTGCACGGGCTCCGGAGATGGTCCTGCTGCTTCATCCTCAGGCAAGGGCGGGCGGCGTGACAGCCTGAAGCTACTGGCAGCTGTCACAAAACCAGCTTGGTCACGGTGGTCCACCACCAGCTCCCTCCCTGGTCTGGCTGGAGAAACTTACACACCTACAACTCAGATCTGGACCACGTGACCCATTCCCTCCATGGCCACGTGTCTACCCAACTTTCCAGTCCACACACGTACCACAAGTACACTATGGACAGTCAGGCAAGAAACAGTCTTTGTCCCCTGTGCTAAGAGGTAATTAAACCTCTCATCTGCCTAGGTAATTCTGATAAAACTCCAGGTTTGGGCATCACCGGACTTGAGGGAGGCTCACCTCCACGGCATCCCCCGTCCTCCTGTCACCGCAGTCGCAGCATCTCTCCTGCCTCCTGTCACCGCAGTCGCAGCATCTCTCCTGCCGAAGGCTCCCTTTCCTCTCCTGAGCCAAGGCAGAGTCAGACTGATCCACTGTGTGACTGCAAGCTTCTTAGTATTTCTGACCCTCCATTTCTGCTCACTGTGTACAATCTTCCCAAGGATAAGGAGACAATACAGACACGTATCTAACACAGTGTCTGTGAAATAATAGAAAATACGTATCTTGGTCTCCGTTTCTGGTTCCTGACAGAGGGCTTCAGAAACCCTTGTAAACTCCTAAGTGATAAGAGCACTTAGGAACATCTTTTGTTCTAATGACGCAAATCTCGGTGAGCACCCAGGTCGGGGATGATCCCCAGAAGACCAGGCCATGATTAGAAGATGGATTTTCAGTTCCAACTCCCATTTTCCAGAGAAAAGAGTGCATCTAGAAATGGAGTTCATAACTGACCACGCCCATGTGAGAAGCCTTCCTAAGATCCTAACATACTCCCCATATTTAAAGAAACAAAAAGCACACACACTTTTGTCAACCTCATGTCCTCTCATCGGCACATCTCTGTTTCTTCTCACCCAGGAAGCTTTCTGGAAGGCGGGTCTACTCCTTGTCTCCACCTCCGCGTCCTTCACTTACCCCCTCCGTGTAACTGCACACTGCGCTCGCCAAGGTGACTAACAGTATCTTACTTGCTAAAAGCTATAACCAGTGTTTTTCGTCTAGGGGACGCCAACGCAGTCCAGGATCTCCTTACAGCCCGATGCTGGCTCTCACGTCTTCCTCAGCTCCTCAGGCACCACGTTCCTGGTTTCTCACCTACGCTTGTGTTTACCAGGCTGATCTTTGCTTCTACAGAGGAACTTCATTTGGGGGCGCCTGGGGGGCTCACTGGTTGGACATTGGATTCTTGGTTTCCACTAAGGTCATGATCTCTGGGGTGTGCGACGGAGCGCTGCGTGGAGCCCCGCCTCTGGCCCCTCATTCGCTAGAGTCTGCGGCTGCTTCTCCCTCTGCTCCCCGCGCCCCGCTTGTGTGCACTCTATCTCAAATAAATAAATAAAATCTTTAAAAAAAATTCAATTACACGAGATAAGTGGAGATAAGGAGCGCCTGGGTGGTGAAGTCAGTTCATCGAGGGGCTCACTCTTGGCTTTAGCTCAGCAAGTGATCTCAGGGTGCTGAGATCAACCCTGTGTGGGGCTCGGAGAGCTCAGCACGGAGTCTTCTTGAGAGTCTGTCTCTCCCTCTGCCCTTCCCCTACCTGTGTCTGTGTTTTCTCTCAAATCTTTTTAAAAAAATAAAAACAGGGGCGCCTGGGTGGCTCAGTCAGTTAAGCCTCTGCCTTCGGCTCAGGTCATGATCCCAGGGTCCTGGGATCGAGTCCCGCGTCAGGCTCCTTGCTCAGCGGGGAGCCCCTTTGCCTGCCATTCTGCTTGTGTTCTGGTTCTCTCTCACTCTCTTTCTGCCAAATAAATACATAAAATCTTTAAAAATAATAAAAAATTAAAAAATAAAAATAAGTTACACGAGGTAAAAAGAAAAAACATGTTAAGACGATGTTGCTCCTCAGCTTGAGACTTACTGTTTCCTCCGGCGCACACAGAACACATTTGTGCGCCTCCTCTCCAGCTCCTCCACTGACAAAAACACAGGCGTCCCCACACAGCTAAATCAAGGTACTCGGATACTAACGCATACCCAGATAGGCAAACCCTAAGGAACCTTCCACACAGTCAGTGAGTCGTAGCAGGTGGGTGGGCAAGCAGACAGGTGCGTGACTGGATAAGCCGGAGAGTGAACGAACCTAAATGGTGAAAGCTGAACTGGAGGAGGGTTACAGGTGGACAAGGGAGTAAGGTGCTAATGGAACAATTACCTAATGGCAGAATAATGATATGTATTAGATGGCACAAAGAAAACCGTCCCTGGTTGCATGACCGTAGCTAAACCAAACTTTTGGGCCTTGTCTATAAAACACAGAAGCTAGACTAAGTGGCTCTCTACACACTCATTACAATTCCAAAATCCTGTTAGTAGAGAAAACTTGACTCTGAAAGTCAAGTTTTGATTTATCGTTTTCATTCCTTGTCATGTCCCTCACAATACCCGCAACCATTATGTTCCCGCACAATTTCGGAAGCTGGGGCCCCGTGTTTGACAGACCTTGTAAGTGCTATAACTGAGGGTTTAAAAGAAAGGACTTATAGGGGGTCTGGCAGAGGAATATTTAACTCTGCCCGGGGCAGCTGTTTTGTGCCGTACAGAGGAGACGACACTTTAGCTGGGTCTTACGGGATAAGGCATGTTTCAGTTGAAAATTTTCTATAAAGTGTTAGAAACCCATTTATGACCAACAGTAAATGTGTATGAGCAACTGCTAGTGAGCATGTATTATTCTTTTTAAACGTGTCCCACCAATACATTATAAGTGGAAGTAGCTTGTTCGCCAGACAGAAGAGAACACAAAAGGAGTAAGGAGTTCACATGTGTCGTTTTTGTTTTCCTTTTCTGTGCTTGAGATGGAGGTACAGTCTTTAGATCCTTTACAGTAGCATTTTTAATTCAAAAGTAAAAATTAAGCCATAATTTTCATTCAAATTAAACAGTAAGCAAACAAACTACAAAGTAGCCAGGCACCTCTTAAAAGAAAATGTTCGGCTAAACTAAAGTTTAGGAATATACTAAGATATTGTGAATTTATAATGGATATGAAGATGTACTCTAGACCCAAGTGATACTTGACGCGATACCATGTTACGACCGTGAGTCTTCTACGTGAGTTTCTGACCAACGGTTGGAACGGAAGAAGGACGTTCATCTTAAACAAAAACCACGGTACTCACAATTTTCACACTCAGGCTTGAAACTCCATGATCATGAAGTTCATCCTCAAACAGGAGAACTTCTTCAAAAAATTTAATCTGTTCTCTGGCTTTCAGTTTCTCTGTATCTATATGATCTGTTGTAGGTACAACCTGAAAGAAAAAATTCAAGAAGGAACACATAAAAATTTAAAGAATTAGAGCCACAGGAAAACTGTTCTCCTATCAGCCTTGTCTTCATAGCCAGAGCACACAGTTCTAGTTTTGGGTGTCGTCAGTAGACATGAAAGATAAGAATGTTCCTTGTCCTTGAAACTTAAGATACTACAGGTAGCTGATACTACAACTTCAGAAAACAAGGGAGTCAAAATTCATCATCTTTCATAAAAGATTTCATAATTCAAATCAAGTGTTCTGATTATCGGAAAACTAATCATCTGAAAATTAGTGTGAACTACTATCATAGACGTCCAAAGCAGTTTTGTGCTGTGAAAGTCCACCTTTCATACACTGGTTTGGAGCTTTAAAAATCCCCATTATATATTTTAGGTTCCCAGCCTAGCTTCCCCAAACCTACAAACAAAATAGTGTTTTAAATAATGAAGTAGTAGGGGCGCCTGGGTGGCTCAGTGAGTTAAGCCTCTGCCTTCGGCTCAGGTCATGATCCCAGGGTCCTTGGATCGAGCCCCGCATCAGGCTCTCTGCTCAGCAGGGAGCCTGCTTCCCCCTCTCTCTCTGCCTGCCTCTCTGCCTACTTGTCATCTCTGTCTGTCAAATACATAAATAAATATATAATCTTAAATAATGATGTAAATAAGAACTTTCACAGATAATGAGGGGAAAACTCTTAGCATTCCGAAGAGGTTTTGGAGGACACTGGCCATTCCTTCGCAGTATTATTTTGTAGCTCGCAGACACACATTCACAGCCCAACAAGAGAATCAACAATGTTAACACGGCAAGACCTAGCAGTAGCTCAACTAAGTCTAAGTGTCTCCTACAGCTACAAGGTGGGATCTGAGACACCATTCTTTACCGCACCCAGTGCCACTAGATGTTCAGCTTTCCTGTCCCTTGACAGCGCAGTACCATAAACACGACAACGCTCGTCAAACCGCAGCTGCTCAGTAAGTGCCTGATTCCTTCCCTTTCCTCAGCAGCCGTGACGGGGTAATTCGACTCAGGGGTAGAATCGGGAAGTGGAGAGCAGTCTGGGAACTGGCCCGGGATCAGGACATGACGAGGATGCAGGAGACCGCAGGGATGAGGGCGGGGGAACGGCGTAAAGGAGTTCTATGTGCTGTGGGGGAAGGTTACGGCGACAAGCAGTAGCAGTGTGCACTGGCGCCCGAGAGGTGAAAGCGTGTCCGCGTGTCCTCCACGGTCACCCCGAGAGCGCAGTCCCGCCCTCCGCGGTCTTCTCCAAACTGCGCCCGCAGCAGGCCTGAGGCCGCACAGGCGCAAACGGGGCGTGGGAAGGGAGCGGAGGGGCGACGGGGCAGCGCCTAACCAGCCCCGTGTCACCTGCACGTTTGCTTCCCATTTAAGACAGAAGCTGGTGCTTCTAGCACTGCCTAAGAGCATAAAACTTCAGTCGGTATAAACACAACTTCTAAATTCCTCACTTTTTATTTAGCTTTAGTTTGAAGGTACACATTTGTAAGATCCTCCTTATAAAAACATCTGATTTCCAAAAAGTTAATCAGTCATTACATCAATTTCCTATCAGTAAATGACTACTTCGCTGTTTCGTATACACCTTCACAAGGGACCGATCAAAATGAATCTATCAGTTTTGCCATTTACTTGTGCTTATAAAATATCTGAAAGAAAATAATGGACAAAACATTAAGGAATATACTAGGATATATTCATAGATGGGGATATTCATTATATTGAATTTATCTATACTATCTTTTTCATCTGCCAGGAAACATATGTTTAAAACATATTTTCTCTTTTCTCTGTTCTCTTCCTCAACTCTACTTACGCCCTCCCTAAACTCAGGTGGCTGAAAAGGGAAAAAAAAAACCAAACCAGCAGATCGGTTGAAAACAGATCAAACACTTCTAACTTCTAGTATTGTCAGAATAAGGAACTCAGACAAATCCTCTTGCTGAAGACAACTTAAAAGCTGGATGAAAAAACAAAAACTTAAAAACATCAAATGGTCGAGACGCTGAAGAACTACTGGACTGAGACCTGAAAGAGGACCGGAGCCCGGACAGGGCCAGCAAGGCAGCAGTCGGCCGGCTGGGGCCTGACGGCCTCTGGAGTGGCCCGTCCGGGGGAGAGGCTGGGCTCTGCCAGTTGGCTCCATCACAGCTCAGCGCTCACCGTGCAGAACGCCCTGTGCCCTCCCTAGTTGGGGATGGTGCGCTAATGCTGCACGAGTTTCACAGCTTCTTAGATCATACGGGCCTGGAAACCGCAAACACTGGCCCCAAAACAGAGGTTAGCAAACTAAGACCCCTAGGCCAGCTGTGGCCAAATGTCACCCCATCACCTATTTTTTCCATGAATTGTGAGCTAAGAATCATTTTTACATTTTTTAAATCATTGGAAAAAGCAGTTCAGTTAAAAAAAAAAAAAAGAGTATTTCATGACACAAGAAACTCAAATTCATTATATGAACATATATATGAATTCATATGATTTCCACGCCCCTAAGTAAAATCTTCCTGCAGCAAAGCCATGACCATTCACTCACTCACTCTCTGGCTGCTTCAACGACAACAGCACAGCCGAGCAGCTGCAACGTGAAGACTACAACCCCCGAAGCCTAAAACCAGCTCCACAGAATGTCTGTAGAACTAAGTCCTTGACCACGAATACCCTCAGTGCCTCTCAGAAACAACAGAAGTCCTCTCTGGAGAAAGCCATCATCACCCTGCGATTTCGACAAAAATACGGAGACATTTAGGAGCCTAGACCCCATGAGCCAGAACCAACAGAAATAACAAGATAATAAAAGACCCTAGGGAGGGGCGCCTGGGTGGCTCAGGGGGTTAAAGCCTCTGCCTTCGGCTCAGGTCATGATCCCGGGGTCCTGGGATCAAGCCCCGAATTGGGCTCTCTGCTCAGCGGGGGGCTGCTTCCCCACCCCCCACCCGCCACCGCCCCGCCTCTCTGCCTACTTGTGATCTCTGTCAAATAAATCAAATCTTAAAAAAAAAAAGAAAAGAAAAGAAAAGAAAATGAGGCCGCAGCTGTAAAATAACAATGCACACTATTTTTGAAGGAACTCAAAGTTAAGGTCGAAAATTTCAAATTATACTAGAAAATATTTTTACAAAAGAATTATGATCAGGAGGGATCCTGCTGAGGGTGCTCGCAACATCTTTCTTTTCCTATATTTTACAATTCATTAAACTGTACCTCCATATTTTTGGAGTTATTTCACAATTTTTAAAGGGCTTAAAAAACATATGGAACACTATAAACATTCTTAACACCTTTCAAGAAAAGTGAGTCTTATTCACGTCTTTCAAGTAAGAGCTCCCTCACATCAAATGGAGCTTTATGAGAAGGAAAATACTTGACTTATAAATTGTTTTAAATTTATCATATAAAGTTAATTAATGGTAAATGTTAAGAACCCTATGCTAAATTTCCTTTTTAAAAATTACTGAAAACAGTGCATGTGTGTATATACATACAAGATACATATTTATCTTGGGTGCCTGGGTGGCTCCGTGGGTTAAAGCCTCTGCCTTTGGCTCAGGTCATGATCTCAGGGTTCTAGGATCGAGTCCCACATCGGACTCTCTGCTCAGCGGGGAGCCTGCTTCCTCCTCTCTCTCTGCCTGCCTCTCTGCCTACTTGTGATCTCTCTCTCTCTGTGTCAAATAAATAAATAAGTAAAATCTTTAAAAAAAAAAAAAAGATACATATTCATCTTTATATATAAATATATATAAGAAGAAATTTTTCTTTTTGTTTCTATAGTACATACCATTAGGAACATATTGTGAAATTGCTGTTATACAGTGACTTTTTTTTAAAATGAAGATATAACTTCCATACTATAAAATTCAATCTTCGAAAGTGTACAATTCAGTGGTTTTTTAGTTTTCTCACAAGACTGTGCAGTCCTCACCGCTATCTGACTCCAGAACATGGCATCGTCCCCCAGAAAATCCCCACACCTATTAGCAGTAACTCCTCATTCTCCATTCCATACCCCGGAAGCCACCACTCTGACTTGTGTTTCTAGATTCACCTCTTTGCGACCGTTCCGGAGCACCCTCGGGTGTTCTGTGTCCGGCGTCCCTCACTCAGCCTGCTCCCGAGGCTCACCCCGGCCGCAGCGCGCGACCAGCACTTTGTTCCTTGTTCAAGGCCGAAGGACGCTGCACTGTCCAGACACACCATTCTGCATATCCACTGAGGATTATTTAGGTGTTTTCCACATTTTAGCTCTTCTGAGTAACGCTGCCGTGAACAGCTGTGGGCAGGTTTTTGCATGGGTACAGGCTTTCCAATTCTCTCGAGTGTCTACCGAGGGAGTAGAATTCCTGTGTTACATGCTAACTCTATGTTTAACATTTTCTTTTAATTGCAGCCAAAAGTAACATATAACATGAAATCTACCATCTTAGCCATTTTTAAGCATACAATTCAGTAGTGTTAACTGTATTCACACTATTGTCAACGAGATCTCTAGAATTTCTTCACCTTGCCAAACTGGCCTACTAGAATTGTTAACCCACGTCCCTGTGATAAACAACTCTACCAGCTGGGGTACAGTATGTGCAGCTCCTTCTGCCTTTAGACGTAACAAAATCCATTCATTTCCAACATTTAAGTCTGTACATTTCTCCCTAAAAATGTACTTTGGAAAGCCCGAGATACTGAAGATGATCTATAAATGGCCACTCAGCACAAGAAGATGTTCAACGTCCTAATCGTTAGAGAAATGCAAACTAAACCCCTCCGACATCGCTGACGGGATATGAAGTGGGGCGGCCACTGTAGAAAACAGTGTGGAGGTTCTTCAAAAGAATAAAAACAGAACTGCTGTGCCACCTAGCAATTCCACTTCTGGGTGTACATCCAAAACGCGCAGAGCAGAATCTCAAAGAGGTGTCTGCACACCTCTGTTCGTAACAGCACTATTCGCAACAGCCAAGGACAAGCAACCTCCACGCTCACTGACAAATGAGCAGGGAAGCAAGGCACGGCCTCCATCTGCAGAAATCCTCCTCCGCCTTAAAAAGGACGGAAAGGCTGACACGCGCTACGCTGATGAACCCTCAGGACGCTATGCTAAGTGAAATAAGCCAGTCACAAGAAGACAAATATTGTAAGATTCCACTTATCTGAAGTATCTAGAGAGGTCAAACTCCGAGAAGCAGAAAACAGAATGGCGGTTGCCAGGGACTAGGGGAGGAGGAAATGTACCTGTTTAACAGGTACAGAGTTTCAGTTTTTCAAGGTGAAAAAGTTTTGAAAATTGGCTGCACGACAACATGAATAAATTTAAATTACCATACAGAGAAATTGTTAAGATGATAAACTTGGTTATGTTTTTTACCACGGTGAAAAAAAAAAAAGAAAGAGAAAGAAAAGCTCAAAATATCAAATTACACTGAATAAGCTGACAAATGTTCCAACAAGCTTTAAAAAAGAATGGTTTTTTAGGGGTGTCTGGGTGGCTCAGTCGGTGAAGCGGTGAAGCACCTGACTCTCGGTTTCCGCTCAGGCCAAGATCTCAGGGTCGAGCGCCAGGCTCCAGACTCAGCGAGGAGTCCGCTTAAGGATTCTCTCTCTCCCTCCTCCGGCTCACACTCTCTCTACCTCTCACTCTTTCTCAAACAAATGAATACATCTTTTTAAAAATACTCTCTTAAATGCAGGGACATTATACACGTTTTATTCCTAAACGGCGACACAGCTACAAGCGCAGTCTTCCGCTTCCACTCCCTGCCGAGTCCCTGATTTATTCAACAAGAAGGAAGAAAATGACCACATGTTGCCAGGTACACACGAGGTCTCTGACCTCGTAACATCTTACACCGTAATCTCAGAGGTGTTCTGAGGGTGACCCGGCTAACAATCAGCAAGGGCGGATCTGTGACCAGCACAACTCTACGGCTGGCTCTCATCTCTTGCACTATGCTACAACTCAAAAAATAATCTGTAAAACAGCCCCAAAAGAGTGAGAAAACACTATGTGCATGCATGCATATACACACACACACACACACACACACACACACACACCAGCAGCCCCCAGCAATTAAACCGCAAGAATATAAGGGCAAAAGGAAAGGCTTCATTCTAACACCTCATTCTCTGACATTCTTACCATTTACATAGATTATATTTTCCTCCATATATGTAGGAAGGCATATACTTCCTATACACACGAGGGCTTTTGTTTTCAGAAAGGGTGGAAGAATTGAAATTTAAAATCCCAAGTAATATTATAGGGCAAAAAATTCTTAAGAAAGTCAAATGTAAAAAATGTTCCAATGGTGTGATCTTCCATATACAACAAACATGCTTAACAATAAGCTACAGCTTCGGTGTTAACAATTAGCTACAGCTTCGGTATTACGTTATTAAGAGACACGTACTTCAAGAGACACGTACTTCAAGAGCTTAAACCCACTTCTTCACCCACAAAATGAGGATAAGAGTGCCGATGATACAAGGTTATTCTGAGGATTAAGCAACAAAGTTCTAACAATGTTGCCTAAAAAATGGTTATTCAATTTTTTAAAGCAATAAAGAAACGTATTCATCAACTTGTAAGGCATCATTCCTGCAAAGAGTTAAAATGAGTTCCCATTTCCTCACTCCTGGCAATGAAATATCAAACGAACTTTGTTCTTTACAAAGGTTTTCACTCAGGAGAAGAAAGGAGAACTTTAATCTATGACGTATCAAGGGACTGAAATAACCTTGCTGCCCACTAGACTATACAGGAGGGATCTCTGTCTGTTTTCGGCATCCACAGCTCCCAGAATTAGTGTCTAGCTTAGAGGAAGAGCTCAGGAAAGAATGAGTGAGTGAGTGAGTGAATGCACAAATGTCCTCTCAAAAAATGCACATTTGTCTTGGAAGCAGCAGAGTTAAAGAGTTAAAGCTTGGATTACAGGAGTGTAGGAAGCGGAGAGAGTGGAGTGCCCGCTAGGAACTTCTGTCTTCCCAAGACTCCAAAAACTTCTGCAGAGACAAGGTGCCCATACACAGCTCTGGCTCCTTAACACTCCTGCCTAAGCGCCAACATACGATCTGGTCTCCAATAATCACTTTATTTCCACTAAAGTAACTTTCTTCTCTGTAACTGAATGTGGTAGAGACTTGCAACCTAAGCCAAATTTTCTTCATTTCAAATTGCAGGATGTCAAAACGCAGCTAAAGTTCCCAACATGAGACTACAGATTCTACTTCCCAGCGTAGGCACCCTGAAGTGACTCCGCATCTCTTCTCAAGCTGTTTACACGGCTGCATTATTAACATGGAGCCGGAGGGGCTCCTGAGCGCGTTCCCACAGATAAGCTCGTGTCAAAACTCTGCTATTGAGGCTATTGTCTCTGTTGACCCAGTTTACTAATAAAATTGAGACTCAGGGTAAGTACCTGCCTAGAGTCATAACCAGGCTCAGGGACAGTGCAGCAAGACGAACAGCTAAGCTGTCTGAGCACAAGTCCTATCTGTCCACCAGCCTGTTCAGCTGTGAAACCACAAGCTACTAACTAGCAGGTTTTGTCTACATCACCCAATTCAATACACCAAGGGCAGACATGCATTTTTTTTTAAGATTTTTTAAAAATTTTATCTATTCTGACAAACAGAGGTCACAAGTGAGCAGAGAGGCAGGAAGCGACAGGGAAGCAGGGCCTCCATCCAGGACCCCGTGATCACGACCTGAACCAGGGGCAGAGGCTCTGACCCACGGAGCCACCCAGGCACCCCCAGACACACATTTTAATTTGAGAGTGATAATGATAACATTAAGGCAGTTTGCCATTGCTACTAAACGTATTTTTGGAATAAAAATTTTTCCCCTATGGCCTTCTTCTTTTCTGATTGTCATCACTAAGCAAAATCTCTTCACATTAGGTTCTGAAGCTTCCCTCGATAGAAAGTAAGTGGGATGAAAGCAGCAGCAAAAATAAGCCACAACTGGGGAGTTCTAAGGCTGACACTGTCCAAGACAATGACTTGATCATAAAAGCAGAAAATAAGACTTACCTTTAACTTAAGTGACTCTCCAAGTAGTGTTCCCTTGTAGTCTGTGGTGTAGGTCCAATCGTAGGGTTTAAGAACGTCTTGGGAGTGCTCACCCTCCGTCCTCGGAATCAAAGGAAGAAGGATCAGATTCAATGACGCAGAATACAGACCATCTGTACTCACGTATCATACCAAATTACATTCTAAGAGTGATACAAACATTCTAATACATATGCTTGTCATAATTCACCAAAACAAGATCTTTCTTGCTTTTTCTGCATATTTATTGCTATTAAACTTGTCATATGCTGATAGAGTCTCTCCGATTAGTCTGCACGCTGCCTGAGGACATGGTTAAAGACCTGGACTTCTCTTCTCCAGCTAGAATTGGCACAAAGTAGGTAACTGCTAATTTGATTATCACAGAAAATACATTTTTCTCTATTTCCATGCCCCCTACATTTACAATGCAAATCACAAGTAACTGTTTTTCTTCAAAAACAAGAACAATAAAGTACACAGTGTACTGCCTCTTCACTAAAGGACACCCTAGGTTCAAAAATGTAACCTTACTAGCTCCGCTCCACTGTAATTCAACTGAACTCAGCAAGTATTCAAGATCTCCACTTTACGGGTGAGACAAATGAATCACAGAATGACCCAACTATCAAGTATGATAATAATACTTGCCTTTCACTCTAATAAAAGACACATATCATGAAGGTTTCTTTCAACTCTTCTCTTTCATTTAACCCATACCCTTCCAGATTCTCACCTGCTCTCCTGCCACTCTTCAGCACAGGCTACTTTAAGCATTCCTTGATAGTTGTTTACACATCGTAATGCATCTGTAGCATTGAACTCAATCCCAAAGCCAGAGCCGTGCTGGATCCTCAGGACGTTGTCTCCAAACATCATTTCAGGGAGAGACGGCATGTGCAGTTCATCAGCTAACCTATGCATAACCAAAAATCAGATAATAGTTCCAATACGGTTAGAATTACAAAGTGGGCAACAGAGGCAAAAGTTTACATGTGCTCTGAGTGACGTTCTAAGGGATCACAAGGAAAGCAGAGGCCTTCAGTGCAAGTGTTCTACAACAGCAACTTTAGCAGATCAGAAGGCTTTCGTGTCAATTTTCTTTTCTAAGACTTCTGGATTTTTGAACAGCCACGCAGCTATTATAAAACTAAATAAAATAAAATAATAAAAAATCCCTGCATGAAAAAATTAAACAATGGAAAAAAATACTGATTCTTATTAGAAACATTTATTTCATTCCTGGTTCACAAAGACCCACCCCTATCAAGAATAAATATGGGTCCTGATTCTACTATGACTGCCTAGGAGATGACCTAATGTACCATAGTCGCATGTTTCCATAAGGTTCATGTTTCTGGTATACTTTTTGTTCTTATACAACAATTATATTAATTATAATTACAAAGAGAAGATAGCACTTAAAGAGCCTGTTTCTTGTAGGTTGTAGGAAAACAACCTTTCCAATAAAATTCTCAACTTGTCACAAGTTTTAAAAGGTGGTAATGAAGAAGGCAAAAGCAGCAACACTGATGAGGGAAAGCGGCACTTGCTTACATGGCTTTCCGGAAGGACTGTGTCAATTTACATTCTATCCCCCGAGGCACCAATGAAGCAAAAAGTAACAAGAATTTAATCAAATTGATATCCTGACTCAAAATATCAGTTTTGGAAATCTATAATAAATAATCCCCAATGCAGAAACAAGGTATACAAATTAATACTCATAACCATCTTCTTTATAATAAAAAAGAAATACTCAGAAAATCCAATCATAAAGAAATAAATGGTTATGTATACTATAGTATATCCATGCAATGAAATATTATAGAATCATCAAAAATGTTTAAAGAGAAAATATAATAAAATAGGAAAAATGGTTATGATACAACAGTAAGAAAAACTGGACACGTTTATTATATCTGTGTGTATGTATGTATGCACATCAGTGATCTAACATTTTAAGTTGCACACCTTTAGTATGATACCTAATAATGTTAATTTTTCATCAAAAATTTAATTAAAATTTATTCTTAGTTATTAGGAAACAAAAAATACTAAGTACTAGAGAAATTAACACTCCTTTGTTCATTGTAATGCTACTGACAATAGCTAAGATGTGGAAACAACCTAAGTGTCCATCCATACCACAGAGGGGTGGATAAAGAAAATAGGGTTTATACATGCAACAGAATACAATGCAACCTAAAAAAAAAAAAAAAGGAAGGAAAGTCTGCAATATGGAACAACATGGATGAACCTTGCGGCCATTATGCTAAGGAAAAAAGCCAGTCACAGAAAGACAAATACTACATGATCCTACTTTCATGAGGCGTCTACAATAGTGAAATTTGGCAGTGTCTCGGTGACTTAGTCGGTTAAATGTCGGACTCCTGATTTTGGCTCAGGTCATAATCTCAGGGTTGTGAGATCAAGCCCCAAGCCGGGTTCAACACTCAGCACAGAGTCTGCCTGAGATTCTCCCCCTGGCCCCCGCCTCTGCCCCTGAAATAGAGATGGACACGCTCCAGAGACCTGCTGTACGACACCGGACCTGCAGTTAACAGGAACGCACCGCACACGTAAACATCTGTTAGGAGGGGAACTACAAAAGACCCTGAACAGCCAAAGCAATCTTGAGAAAAAAGACCAAAGCTAGAAGTAAAATACTCCCTGATTTCAACCTATACTACAAAGCTATAGTAACCAACACAGGATGGTGTTGGCACCAAACATACACACTGATCAGTGAAACAGAACGGAGAGTCCAGAAATAAGCCCGCACGTATGCAGCGCCTGAGCGGCTCAGTGGGTTTCTGCAATCAGAGAGGGGCCTGCTTGAGATTCTCCCTCTCTCCCCGCTCCGGTGTTCATTCGTAGGATCTTCCTCTCGCTCTCAAATAAGTAATTCTTTAAACCCACACCTACAAGGTTATTAATCTTCAACAAAGGAGGCAAAAACATAAAATTAGAAAAAAACAGTCTCTTCAATAAGTGGTGCTGGGGAAAACTGGAAAATCAAAAAAATGAAACTGAAATGCAAAAAAAAAAAAGGAAACAACCACTTTCTTACACTGTACACAAAAATAAATTCAAAATAGATTAAAGATGTACATGTAAGACCAGAAACTATAATACTACCAGAAGAAACATGAGGCAATAAGCTCCCTGATATCCGTCTTGGCAATACATGGTGGCTCTGTCTTCTCATCCAAAGGCACAAAATCAAAAATACATGGCACTATACAATACCGAAAGCTTTTGCCGATGAAGGAAGCCAGCAATGGAATGAAAAGGCAATCTACTAAACAGGAGAAGATATCTGCAAGTGATACAACTGATAAGGGATTAATATCCGAAATACATAAAGAACCCACGCAATCAATATACATGAGAAATGGGCAGAGCAGCTGAAAGACAGGTCTCCAAAGACGACGCAGAGACACATGAAACGATGTTCAGCATCACTAATCATCAGGGAAATGCAACTCAAAACGACAATGAGACGCCACCTCACACCTGTGAGAAAAATAACCCGCAATGGCCATGACGTTCCATAGTTGGTGCAGCCACTATGGAAAAGAATAAGGTTTCCCCAAAATTAAGAACACAACTGCCACACAATCCAGCAATTCTATTTGAACCAAATAAAAACAGTAATTTGAAGGAAGCTATGTAAGCTCACGTTCACTACAGCATTATTTACAATGGCCAACATATGAGCGCAGCGCAGGCCTCCAGCGAGACGAACCGACAAGTACAGACAGACCAGCACACCACTTCCAAGGAAACCACTACCAACTTCTGATGGAAAAAAACTGTTAGGAACATAGATCTCGTGTTAAGTATCCCCACTGCAATAAAACAAACTTATAAAGAAAATATTAAATACTTAAAAGATTTAATAAGATGAAGACGGAATGTACTGGAATCAACTTTTTTTTTTTTTAAAGATTTTATTTATTTATTTGACAGAGACAGAGACACAAGCAGGCAGAGAGGCAGGCAGAGAGAGAGAGAGGAGGAAGCAGGCTCCCTGCTGAGCAGAGAGCCCGATGCGGGGCTCGATCCCAGGACCCTGAGATCATGACCTGAGCCGAAGGCAGCGGCTTAACCCACTGAGCCACCCAGGCGCCCGGGGAATCAACTTTAATAAAAAAATCCAATTACGCAGATCCTAACCACTCCGCCGAAGAATGCATATAAAACAATACAAGACGTGAGTCTCTCAATTTGCCCCAATATATCTGGAGAAACCTGGCGGCCCTACAAAATATTCCAGCTGCAGAAGTAAAGTAATTACTACCTCACTCTACCCACCACCCCTTCCGCCTCTCTCCCCGGCCACTTTCCTTGGCCCAAGTCTTAGAACACCAGCGTGGCCTCGGCTGCCGCCCCGCACCCTTCCCTTCCGGGACGACTTCTGCAGGAGCTCGGCTCGCCCCGGCGGCTGATGACCCCAAACCCGTCCCCGGGCGCAGTCCGGCTTCCCGAGGGCCCAGGGAAACGCCTGCTACGTCCCCGCCTGCGGCCCCGCACAACTCAGAGCTGGACAGTCTGACCTGCGGCTCTCCCCGCGGCTGCCGCCATCGGGGCCGCGTCCCGCTTCCCAGCGGCTCAACCACGAAGCTTCCCGCGCCGCGGCCCGAGCCAGAAACCCCGTCGTCCGCACGGACCGCTCCTCCCTCCTCCCGTCGGCCGCCGGCAGGGCCAGGTGCGCCGTTCCAGCGGGTCCCCGCAGCCCGCAGCCCCGCAGCCCGCAGCCCCGCAGCCCGCAGCCCGCAGCCCCGCAGCCCCGCACCCCGCAGCCCCGCAGGCCGCAGCCCGCAGCCCCCGCCGTCACTGTCGGAGAAGTCCCGCAGCGCGCGCACCCGACGGCGTCGCTCCCCGCACGCAGCCGCACGGACACACTCGGCGGCCGCGCTCCCGCCCGCCCCCGCGCTCCCGCCCGCCCCCGCGCTCCCGCCCGCGCTCCCGCTCCCGCCCGCGCCGCCCCCCACGGAAACGGCTCCTCGAACCAGCGCAGGGTCGCAGCGCCCCGCGGTCCCGCATCACAAACGCCTCCCGGCCGCGTCCCAGCGCCCGAACCTGCCCGGACGCCGCGCCCCCGTGTCGGGGGCTCCAGGGCACGACAGGGCCCCGTCCGCCCGCCCGTCCGTCCGTCCGTCCGTCCGTGGACGCGCTCCCTGGAGGCGGCGGCCCTTCCGTCTCCCGCGACCCGCCAACCCCGGGGCGGCGTCGGCATCGCCCGCGGGTCGCTCTGCTCGGAGCCGCGGCGGCCGGACCCCGGCGGGGCACAGGCGGCCTCCGGCGCTCTCGGGCCCCCGCCCGCCGCCCCCGCCGCCCCCGCCGCCCCCCGCGCCTCACCGCTCCACGTCCGCCGACTTCATGATGTGCGTCTTGGCGGCCGTCAGCGTCCAGGGCCCGAAGGAGAAGTCCTGGTGGCTGCTCTGGAAGCCGTGGATCATCATGGCCGACGCGGCGCCGCGCGGGCCTCACGGAGCGCGCTGGGACAGGGCGGCAGCGGCGGCGTCCGACCCGGGTCCTCCGCCTGCGTCCGGCCCAGCCCCCTCGGCTTCCGAGCCGTTACCATGCCCGGCCCCGCCCCGCCCCGCCCCTGCGGCCGACCCGACGCCCGCCCTCCCGGCCGCCGCCTCCGCGCCTGCCACTTCTGCTTCCGGGACGCGCTGCCCGCGTTGCGTGACCCCCGTCTTACGTCACGATGCTCCGGAAGCAGGAAACGGGAGCTCGGCTGAGGGGCGGGGCGGTCGGGGGTGTGGCCAGGGGCGGGGTGTGGCCAGGGGCGGGGCGTCCCGCCCGCTAACTCGCCCGGTGACGTCATCCGGGAGTGTTTCGCCGGACGCCGGGCCGGGGCCGGGTCTTCACGGACGCCGCAGAGCGGGGTCACCGCCGTGCGTGTTGGCAAACCGGGGTGGGAGGGAATGTCCCGCGTTTTCCTTTCGAGGCCGAACCCAGGAATCCCGTAGCCCTTAGGGGCGGCGGCGCGCGGCTCACGGGGGACGTCGGGGGAGCCGAGACGCCCCCGTCGCGGGCCCCGGGGCGGGGCCGCCGCGCGGGAGAAACCCGCCCCCCAGGGCTGCCGGGCGGCCCCGGACGACCCTCGGAACGACGCGGCTTGACCTCAGGACCCCCCAGTCTGCGGTCTGTCCGGCCTCGCTGCGGACGCCGCTCTGCCCACCCGCCTGCGCGCCGCCTCCTGGAAGCCCTCAGCTCGCTGTTCTCTCCGACGCCCGTTAACCGCGCTCGGACGGCCTCGCCGCGCCTTCCACGGGCGCGTCTCCCACGGGCCTTTCCCGGCCCTGGAGCTGGGCTCGCCTCGCGCTCGGAGCCGGCGGCCGTAGGTCCGCGTCGGCGCCCGCGGAGCACGTGCGGGCCCGAGTCCCCGTCGGCGCCCGGAGCGCGCGCCTCTGCCGGCCGGGCCCGCGGGTGTAGCGGAGACCCACGAGGAGGTGCGGAGCCGCGGCTGCGGGACACGAGGCGGGACCTGTGCCCCCGAGTGTAGCTCATCGGCCAGGCTCGTCTGAACCGGCAGCCCTGGGCCGCGGGCTGGCTTCATCAGCCCTTCACAGTTTAGTCTAAACGATGCTGTGGGACAGGCGGCCCAGACCCACGGACCAGACCCGAGGCGGTGCTTTCCCTCCTACACTTTCGAAGCGCTCGTCTCCTTCCCGACCTCGCTGGGCCGGCGATGAAGCCTTCCTCTTGGAAGGAGATTTTTATTTAAATTTAAAATCGAACAATTAAGCCCTTTATCTCTATGGTTTCCAAGTCAGCACCTTATTAGAAACTTTAGAACTAAAATTCTCGGGCGCCCGGGTGGCTCAGTGGGTGAAGCCTCTGCCTTCGGCTCAGGTCATGATCTCAGGGTCCTGGGATCGAGTCCCGCAACGGGCTCTCTGCTCGGCAGGGAGCCTGCTTCCTCCACTCTCTCTGCCTGCCTCCTGCCTGCTTGTGATCTCTGTCAAATAAATAAATAAAATCTTTAAAAACAAAACCAAACCTAAAATTCTTTGAGGGTACAAAGAAACCAATCTTTAAAGGGACAATTTAAAGCACTCACATCAGACGGAGATATTTAGGCATTAACTCGGTATGGTATGTGCCCATTCAGGTACTATCACGCAACAACCATCTGCTTTATAACATTGGTTCTTGGAAAGGAGTATCTCGGACTTGATTTCTCAACAGATTGGGCAGAGGATATTTGAGACACCCAATCAGACCGTCTACGGTACAAGTCTGTCGGACTTGGTTCTGAGGGGCACCTGGGTGGCTCAGTCATGATCCCAGGGTCCTGGGATCAAGTCCTGCATCAGGCTCCCTGCTCAGTGGGGAGCCTGCTTCTCCCTCTCCCTCTGCCTGCCACTCCCCCTGCTTGTGCATGCACCCTCTCTCTCTCTCTCTCTAATAATTAATTTTTTTAGATTAAAAAATATCAATTCTGAGAACAACCAACTGGTTATTATTGAAATGTGCTCATTTGCTCATTACACAGGCTTCAGGGGGCGTGAACTGTGGTTCCAGAATCTGCCTTAGATATAGGGGTACAGCAGGGAATAAAACAGGCAAGATCAGATCTCTCTCAGCTCAGAACTCACACTATAATGAAGACAGGTAAAAAACAAACAAAATTTATGATTTCAGACAGGGATAAATTCTGTGCAGAACATTAAGCAATTTAGGTGGAAAGGGTTATGTGTGTGTATGAGTGACTGTGTGTTTGGGGATACAGAGCAGACCAGTACAGACAGAGTGACCAGAAGAGCCCATTACCGGGAGTGTCTAGGAGATGAGTCCAGAAATGTAGGCGTGGGGCAAATCGAGAAGGAACTTGATGATGCCATGCTAAAGAACTTGGGACTTTTTCCAATGAGGGGTTAGAGGCCACTGCCTCAGTGAGACAGCAGGACGGCCTAAGCTTGTGTCTTCAAAGTGAGACACACATCTGTATCACCACACTGCAAAACACACTGGACGGACAGAAGAAAATATTAATTCTATTTCTGTTTTTCCATCTTTTTTAGTTCTATTTTTGTGCATTTTTTTAAAGATTTTTTAAATTTATTTCACAGACGGAGATCACTAGTAGGCAGAGAGGCAAGCAGACAGAGAGAGAGGAGGAAGCAGGCTGGGGAGCCCAGCAGAGAGGGAGCAGGCGGGGGCCCAGCAGAGAGCCCAATGTGGGGCTCGATCCCAGGACCCCGAGACCATGACCCGAGCCGAAGGCAGAGGCTGTAACCCACTGAGCCACCCAGGCGCCCCTTTGTGCATGTTTCTTAATGTACATAGTATATCACATATTCATATGCATTTTATTTGCAAACAAATATTGGGATGCATACTTGATTGTTTAGCAGATGTTAATGGCAGGTGATGAAATGACTGTGGACCGTCGGCTTAGTGGCAGGCAGTAGCAGAGGAGCAAGAGAGGAGGACAGATGCGGCAGGCGACTGGGCGACTAATCGAATGTCAGGCGAGAAACATCCCATCTGTGGCCTAGAGATCACAACACCATGATCAGGGCACCTGTCAACTGACCTGTGGAAAGACGGGGACCACCGAGAGAAAAGACATGGTCATACAGAAAGAGGGAAGAAGAATTTTCTGAGGAAGAGCCTCCGGCAACAAAGTCCGACTCCCTCCATTCCCCCACATGGAAATTCTGTACGATGCTAGGCACTGAGTGCTACAATCTATGCAACGTGGGGTCAGAGTGATCGTGGCCATAAAGGAAATGCTGTTCAAATCTGTATACTGCATCACTTGTAATTTGGTTTAACTCTCTCTTCTGAGAGTCCTTCCTTTCTGCACTGCAGAGTAGCAAACAGAAAGACTGATCTTAAAGCCGCAAAGAGGACAGTCTGGGTGGCTTAGTTGGTTAAGTGTCCAACTCTCCATCTCAGCTCAGGTCTTGATCTTGGATCATGAGTTCAAGCCCTGTATTGGACTCTACATTGGGCTTGGAGCCTACTTAAAAAAAAAAAAAAAAAAAAAAAAACCTGCAAAGAATTTGGCCAAATTGCCCATCTGCAAGGCTCCCCAGCTTTCCCCTCATTCAAGGGGTTCAGGGTCTGTGCGCTGATTCAGATCTGGGAATTAGGGAGGTGCTGTGGCTTTCATGGTGATACAATCCAAGTTGTGTTGTCATTTTTGTTGTGTTGTTATACTCAGTTGTGTTGGTAGCATGGATCAGGTAGAACCTTAATGTACTGTTTGTCTGTTTCCAGCCCCGGGTCTCAGCACGCATCACCCCGACCCAAGGCCTCTGTGGGCCCATCCTAATGCTCACGCCACCCTTGCTGCCTGCTGAGTCATCGTGCCGCTGCCTCTGCTCTGTTAAGCACTCCTCCTTGCCTTTTGTATCTTGGACATCCTTACCTCCCGTGGAAATCGCAGAGTCTGCGCTGATGGAACGTCTCCCATCTCCATCCCGGCACGGCAGGAATCAGCCAACGAAGCGCGTTTCCAGGACGGTAGCGCACCTGCCATCAGCGCATTTCTTGGTAAAGGACAGGCGTTCCGGTCCTCTCAGGGGCATGACTGGGAGGTGGATGAGCAGGTCACCTGGAGAAACTCATTCTAGCATTCTTACCTCCCTATGTCTTTGCATTACTTCTACACTAAGCCAAAGAAAATCTCTATCTCTACTTCTGGCATCCAGGGCCATGGCTGAGCTCAGGTTTCAGGGAGGCTGCCGAACGAACAAGTCCCAGCTGTTCGCATCAGAACATCAAGTCCGAATATCAACACATTCACCTCTCCGTAAAATTACACTCCTCTCTTGCTGGACCAGCATCCTCAGTGTGGGAATTGAAATTCCCATGCTTGGGGCGCCTGGGTGGCTCAGTCGGTTAGCTATCTGTCTGCCTTTGGCTCAGGTCACGATCCCAGGGTCCTGGGATGGAGCCCTATGCACCCAGCAGGGAGTCTGCGGCTGCTGCTTCCTCTACCCGACCTCTCCCCCACCCCTGCTCGTGCTCTCTTTCTCTCAAATGAAGTCTTTAAAAAATTCCTACTTGCTTTCCGGAATTTTGCCAATATAAATTAGCAAAATACTGTAATTTGCTTCCTGTTTTCAAGTTCTGGGTTTGATTTTTGCCTCTTGTCCTCTGAATAAGTGACAGTGAATGTAATTTAGGATCTAGAAGCGATGAGAAGTGGTAGGTGTTGAGCACGGGGAGAACTGGCACCCTCTCTCAAGGCGTCTGCCTCGGTCATCCTGGAGGTCATCCTGGAGCCTTGAAGCAAATCAGGACCATCTTAGAGAGAGGAAGGGGGCTGGAGATTACAGGATCAGGCCACCTAAGCTTTCCCAAATCTCATTGCCTCAACTGTAAATGCCTCAGTCTTGGTCTAAATGCTCTAACGTCACAGAAGAGGCCTGCGAGGTTGCAGATTAACCCTCTGTTGAAAGTCAGCCGCCTGCACGGCCACACCTGTGACTCATTTTGTGCTCTTTGAGCTCAGGAGCGATAACAGGCCAAAAATACTTATAATAGGCAACCATAGAAACTCGCTAGTTTTCTTGCTTACAGTGAGCTAAGACAAGGGATTTAAGTTCTATATTCTGCTTCTGTTTAATGGTTTCCCTGACATTTTCAACACGCATGCTTAACAAACACTATTCATTTCTATTACTACCCTCCTCTCAAACACGGTGAGGGTCTTGGAACACCTCCATTCCGACCACCATCTCACTTCGTATGTTATTTTTCCTCCTGTGCTTTAAAAAAAAAAAAAAAATCCGTTTTCTGGCTCCCCGTTTTTACTAGCTATCTAAGCTGAATTTTTTTCAAAAACCCTCCAAAGGAATTGTGCTTATATCAAAACAAAACAGAGGAGGTGGCAGCTGGGATGCTTGGTTCCTTCCTGAAGTAGACAAGGAGAAGAAAAGCTCTATGAAAGATGGAGAGCAGGGGCGCCTGGGGGCTCAGCTGTTAAGCGTCTGCCTTCACCTCAGGTCATGATCCCGGGGTCCTGGGATCAGCCCCGCATCGGGCTCCCTGCTCAGCGGGAAGCCTGCTTCTCCCTCTCCCACTCCCCCTGCTTGTGTTCCCTCTCTCGCTGTCTCTCTCTGTGTCAAATAAATAAATACAAATCTTTAAATTAAAAACGAAGGGAAGAAAGAAAGGTGGAGAGAAGCCGTGGACGTGTGAGGTGGCAGGTGGAGCCCGGCAGCAGCAGAGAGAACAGCTCACGGGGTTAGCTTAGGGCCTGGAAGTGTGTCCTCAAGTGCCGCAGGAGGCCTCGACACCTTATCGATGAAAAGAACACTGGACACAAACACACATTCCCTGAGGGAGCATCTTAGTCAAGTTACTCTTGGTTGAAAGTAATAGAAACGCTCTTCGACCTAACTTTAGGAAAGTGCTCTAAGCCATGTGTTTACGAATCTGGGGTCACCTCACGGAATGTGCCACAGCCGTGAACAACGAGGCCTTTCGAAGAGAGGAATGAGGAGTTGGAAAGCCTGGGCTTCTCACGGCCCTACGAGTCTCTCCACGGCTCCTACTCTCTCTCTTTCCCTTTGCTCTCCTGTCTACGCGTCCGCTTCCTTCTCTCTTGGCAGACCCTCTCGCTCTGCTTCTCTTTGTATGTGGTCCCCAGAACTTCCTCGTAGACATCTTGATAGCTGTCTCTGGAGTTCACATTTTACATTTCTAGAAGAGAGAATCCGACTGACTCAGCTGGAATCAGGTGTCCAGCATAGCCCAGCCAGCGTGATAAATGGGGCCGTGTTGGTACAAGCCCTCGACTTTGGAGACGATGGTTCTCAGAGATCAATAATATGCCACAGGCCTGGCCCCAAAGTCTGTAACAGTGGGCTTTGGGCTGGTGAGGGGAGGAATGGAAGGCTTTGTAAGTGTGGGGTACTGTTGGTTTGAGCATGTCCCAGTGGGGACAGAAAATATTAGCAGAATGGGCTAAGGAAAAATAATCTAAAAGAAAAGTTACAGAATTTAACTGCTGCCTTCTTTACAGTTTTCTGCGACCAAAACAGATGTCCAAGCAACAGCCTGGTGAGGTTTGGGGCCCCGCAAAAGGAAGGGTTAAAGGTGAGCAGGAGGTTCTTTCCAAGTCACAACTGACGCTATGTAGACACCAAATTCTCGGAGCAGGAGAGTGCCTCCTTCTAGACGAGTCTGCAGGGTCTTTCATAGCTAGTGATGACCCAGTGTGCGCCCGTGAGGCTGAGGAGAAATCCAGTCTATGAGATTAACACTCCTGCTTCGGCTTCTGAGGCATTTCTCTGAACCCACGGGGAGGGCTTATGTGACTCGTCCCCTGCCCGAGAAGTGCTGGGCGCCAGGAAGCAGGAGCCCCCACGCGGATGGAAACGCATATAAATCCCTCGGTAGAGGGAGGGGTTCCTCCCAAGCTGGACAGACCGTCCTGGGTCATCACCAGCTGCAAGAGAGCAGGCAGACTCGTCTCTAAGTAGGTACTCCCTCGTTTGTAAAGGGAATCAGTGGTGCTATATCTTTGTGACAATCACTCGTGTTAACTGTTGGAGTAACTGGTCCATTTCGCAGAGGACTGGTGTGGCTTTGGTAGAAACGAGCATTTACTCTGGGCACTAGGGAAAATGTAAACACACAAAAGACCTTGATTCAAACGTTATCTTAAAAGATGCTGAGAAAAATTACTGGATAATTCCTCAATAAGACATATTACACACTCAAAAGTGTTTTTATAGAGTCGAGTCCAGTCAAGGCAGATCTTTGCACGTGTGGCTTCCATGCAGCTCCCAGAAAGGCTAAGCTCTCGCGCCCCGGCCGAGGCACGGGCTTGCTCAGGGGCCACCGGCCGCTGGTTTCCGGAGGCAGGGATGGGCCAGCGAACCACGGATTTTAGGACAGCTTCCCGGGAAACACGGAATAAAAACAACAAAAATGGAAGGATTAGAGGATTCCATGCTCTACTGTTTGTTCAGGGCCAGAATATTTTTTCGTTCTTTTTCCTGCTTATTTTGGGGCCAAAACAAGGATAAAAGATACTGAGGCAAGTTCCACGCAGGGAACTTGAATGGACAAATGCGCTTTCTTTCCGAAGGTGTAAGTTTAAATGAAAGTTCAAAACCCACAGGGGGCATGAGCTGGTAGAGGTGGACGTGGGAAAGGCTTCACAGAAATGACATTCCTCCTGCTGCTCCCAGCGCGGCTAACGCGGGGTGGGTGCGTGGGACCTGCTCCGAGAGGCGGCTCCGTGGTTCACGAGTCTTGCCTACACGCAGCTCCGGGTCTGCAGACGGGGCAACCCAGGGGCCGCTGAGGAGCCAGAGCGCTCACCAGAGACGGCAGACGCTGCCGGGATTCAGTGGGGTGTCCCTCCTCTGGCCCGACCCCTGGGGTGTCCCTCCCCTGGCCAGACCCCTGGGGTGTCCCTCCCATGGCCAGACCCCGTGCTGTGCTCCCAGCAGGAACACGCGGGCACTTGGCAGGGAGGGGCGGCGGCTGCTGGCACGGAGAGTGGGGACGTGTCTGTGCCGGGCACGGTGACGGTGACAAGGGGTTTACGAAATGAGTTCGTTTCATTCTCAACGTGAGCAGAAGTTAGCACAGACTCTTCCTTCACGTACACACGCGTCGGGATCTCAGATGCGGCGGGAGGCGTTGGTGAGACCCCTGGCATTACTGCCGCAGAGCACGACGCCCGTCCCGCCAGCCCACGAGCAGGGTCTCCTAGCTCATCGAAGGCGCTGGGGCTGCCGATCACTACGAGAGTGTCTCGGGCGTCCTGCTGCCCGCGGGGGGGAGGGAGGACCACCTGCCGAGCACTGCAGTCACCCGGACGGCGGGGGCAGAGAGGCAGCAGAAGGCCAGGTCCCAGCTCTGTCGGACAGGCCTGAGGGGCAGAGAGACGGGCGGCGAGAGAGGGGTGCAGTGGGGTGATCTGGCCTCCGAGGACGGGGTTTGAGGTAGAGCTGGGGAAACAGTGCTCCTGAAGCATCGCAGTGGGGTGAGGAGACGCAAGCCCCCGCCATGTTGGGGGTACGTGGGGTCCAAAAGAATGGGCTGCCGCTCACTCGGGCTGGGAGGGAAGCAGCGTCCTCACAGAAGACCGGCTTCGGTTCAGGAATCTGAAAGGAGCAGTGTGTAAGCAGTTCAGAAAGGTGGGTGAGAATCGGCTTCTCGCGGGTATCGAGGAACGGCACCCGCATCCCCTCCCCCTCCGTCTCCCTCATTCTCCTTCTCGCTCTTCCTCACCTCGGGACCTTTGCGCGAACGCCTCCTCGGCTGAGAAAGTCCCTCATCCCGCTCCGGTGGGCTCCCTCGGAGATCCCTTCAGAAGCAGGCCCCAGCGTTCTGTCTTTGAGAAAATCTTCCTCACCGTCCCCTCCTCACGTCCCGGTCAGTAGGAAATGCCTCCTCAGCGCTACGCCATCATCAGGTCACCTTCTCTCCAGCATCATCAAAGGTCTCCCGTCATGTAGTAACCGTCTGCTTGTTTCTCTCAATATACTATAAGCCGGTGATTTTCAAATGGCGACGTGCGAGAATTCCTTAGAGGGTTTGTTACGACAGACTGCCGGACCCCGCTCCCAGAGCGTCTGAATCCCTCTGTCCTGGGAGCTCTGATCATTGGCATTTCTAGAAGTTCCATGGTGATACAGATGTTGCTGGTCCAGGTAACACACATCAAGAACCTGTGTGTGACCAGTCAGAACGGCGAAAATTAACCAGTCAGGAAAGGACAGACGCTGGCGAGGATGCGGAGAAAGGGGAACCCTCCTACACTGCTGGTGGGAATGCAAGCTGGTGCAGCCACTCTGGAAAACAGCATGGAGGTTCCTCAAAACGTTTAAAATAGAGCTACCCTATGACTCAGGAATGGCACTACTGGGTATTTACCCTAAATATACAAATGTAGTGATCTGAAGGGACACGTGCACCTGAATGTTTATAGCAGCAACGTCCACAATAGCCAAACTATGGAAAGAGCCTAGATGTCCATCCACAGATGAATGGATCAAGAAGATGTGGAATACATACACAATGGAATACTATGCAGCCATCAAAACAAATGAAATCTTGCCATTTGCTGTGACGTGGATGGAACTAGAGGGTATTATGCTGAGCGAAATAATCAGAGAAAGACAATTATCAGATGATCTCCCTGATATGAGGAAGTTGAGAGGAATTTGATCCCAGGGCAGGGGATCATGGGGTAAAGAAGGAAAAAGTGAAACAAGATGGGACCGGAAGGGAGACAAACCAAAGAGACTTAATCTCAGGAAAGAAACTGAGGGTTGCTGCGGGAGGGGGCTATGAAAAAGGTGGCTGGGTGATGGACACTGGGGCGGGTATGTGCTGTGGTGAGCGCTGTGAAGTGTGTAAGACCAATGACTCACAGACCCATCCCCCTGGGGCAAATAATACATTATATGTTAAAAAAAAAAATAAAAGAACCTGTGTATGAGAGGCTATGGGTTGATATTCCCCAATTCCTAGCACAGTTCTGGCATTTGCTCAATCTTCGATGGGTATTTGTTGAACAAATGGGTCAAGAAAGCTCATGTGATTTTCAGGAACGTATTAAGCAAGCTTCGTCCCTGTTTTCATCATAACTTCCGTCCTCCTCCTTCTTCTGTTAATATCAGCCCCTGGGAGCCCGGAGTCCATCCCGCCCTCCCTGTCCTCCTGACGCAGATCGGGTCGTTGTGCAACCTCACAGAAGTCTGCGGTCCCGGGCTCCAACTGGCAAACCTTGCTTCTTTGTTTCCTACCTTTGTCAGTTAAAGCTCATTTTCTCCATGTCCCATTATCTCAGTACATATTAGGTAACAAGAAAAGTTCTCTCATAAACTAATTTTAACAAGTGCACTAGTGATTTAGTACTAGTGATCTGCACGTCCCTCCTCTTTAATTATAAATTTATATCTTAACAGAGCTCTTCAATGTCTTTTGGCAAGGCATTTAAAAATACTTTTGGGGGCACCTGGGTGGCTCAGTGGGTTAAGCCTCTGCCCTCGGCTCCGGTCATGATCTCAGGGTCCTGGGATCGAGCCCCATGTCGGGGTCCCTGCTAAGCAGATAGCTAAGCTTCTCCCTCTCTCTCTCTCTCTGCTTGCCTCTCTGCCTCCTTGTGATCTCTGTCTCTGTCTTTCTCTCTCTGTGTCAAATAAATAAATAAATAAAATCTTAAAAAAAAAATTTTTTTTTTAAGTTTAGGCCAGTGCCTGGACTTCTTCACGGATTCGTGAGCACTTATGAGAGCTGTGAACAGGCCCTTTCTAGGTCCTGAGGAACAAAAACGAGTAAGACAGGGTACACATCCTTAGGAACTTAGTTCTACACCTAGAGGACAGACACATAAGTGTCCCCAATGGCAATAGACACACATGTGAAGCGACATGAAAATACGGAGAAGGCGGCCACTGACCAGACCGGAACGGCTGCAGGACTGTCGTGTGGAAGCAGACCGACAGAAACAGCTAGAACCCCTCATGAAGAAGGAAGAAGGAACGGTGTGGTTCTTAGGGAAACTACAGGGAGTTTGGGAGGAGGATAGAGCATATCAACAACCTCATTCTTTTCTTTTTTTAAAAGATTTTATTTATTTGACAGAGAGACTGTGAGAGAGGAAATACAAGCAGGGGGAGAGGGAGAGGGAGAGGCAGGCTTCCCGCAGGGCTCGATCCCAGGACCCTGAGATCATGACATGAGCTGAAGGCAGACTTAACAGCTGAGCCACCCAGGCGCCCCAGTATACCTCATTCTTATTAAAAAACCATTAGGGATTTTGTTTTGTTGATCATGCTACAGGTTAGCAGTTAATAAAAGTTTAATCTCATTAGGGTAGATGATTTTATAACATTTCAAAGGAGAGATTTCTGACAATTATTCTAAGATCTCAATAATGAAACCACATTTCTAATAAAACAGCATTAATTTGGAAGTCCTTTACATTTGGGTTCACTTTCCCGAGGCCAGACTCCGACAGGAGGACCGGGCCCCAGGAAGCTTCTAAGTGTCAGGGAGACTCAGCCTAGCACTCAGCTCACCTTTCAGACCCCCTGGTGAGGCGTGCACGGGACACACGTATGGGAGCCCTGGGTCTACGTAAACACAGAGGAAACCACCCAGCGCTGGAAATGTTCCTGCTGCTCTGTTCCATTTCCCGTGAGCCTCAACAGGAAGAATGAGCGATAAAATAATTGCCTCTTAACCATGGGGTTCCTCTCCCGGTGAGCCACACCGAAGCAAACCACTGCTCTACCGGGCTGTCCCTACGTAACCTATGTCACTCTCAGGCACAATCCGTCCTTCCTGCGTCCTCAGATGCATTTATGACCCTCCTAGTCCTCTTGCTCCCCATTCAAAGTAACTTCCAGTGCCTTGTTGGTTCACCCGTGGAGTTGAAGCCGTGATGACGACCCCTCAGTTTTGAGATCTTCAAGGGCAGAGGCCTTCGTCTTACTCACGTTTCTGTACTCAGAGAGCGTTTGGGACTGTGAGTGACACAGTCGTCATTCAATAGATCATGCAAGGGAATGGACAGATGATCTGGGTTTGGGCATTGATAGGAAAGCGAGGCTTCCTGGCTGGACTCCCAGGGTCCAGGCAGGGATTGGGATGGATTCCAGAGGCAGCTGGTGGGAAGAAGCCCGTGGAGACAGGGACTCCCCGCCCCACCCTGGAGAAATCCAGCAGTAGACAGGGAGAGAAACTCCTGCTCCTCTGGGAGGGCAGTCCAGGCTGGAGATCCAGTCACAGATCTGAGGACCAAGAGCAAGACAAAGATTCCACAGCAGTAAGAGAGGAAGGCAGGACTCCATCCACAGGAAGGTGACGTGACAAAGAATGCGACACATAGGGAGGAAAAAGGGACCCACCACTCAAGGCAGAGTCTCAGTCACGGAGAAACAAAGGCAGACTTGGCCCCTGAGCTGGGAGCACTCGTTCCTTGTCGTGTGCGTCATCAGATCAAGTTCCTCAGGACTTGAAAACGCTTGAGAAAGGGTCTGTTCCTCGCAATCAGAGAGCTCAGTGGAAATAAGAACCTATTTTCAACATCTCCTTGAGGCCACTTATCCACAGCCCTTCATGCTCGAGTTCTCCCGTAAAATGTAAAAGGGAGACCAGGTTCGGTGCGGGGCAGGAGTAGGAGGGAAGGACAGAATTCCGACCTGGAGGCGCTCACAGAGGAGGGGAGGAGCGGGCGAGGAAGAGAAGGGGAGCGCCGGAGCCGGCGGGTAGGGAGAGGGGCCGGAGCCCCACGGCCCCACCGGAGCAGAGAGAAGCGCAGAGCTGATCGCGTCCACGTTCATTCTTAAAAGAGAGACGTTGCTCACTCTCGTTTGTACCGTGACTTGGAAATAATCGTGACTCATTAGTAAAGAAGAAATGAAAGTCGCCGCTGCACATGCTCAGAGGCTGTAGAGAAAGGCGTCAGGAGAAGGAACGTCAGAGCAAATAACGGGGCCCAGGTTGTGCTGGCTTTACTATGACCGCAAGAGAAAACAACTGTCTTTTCCTGACAGCGCTGCAGCGAATTAACTTCTTCATAACCATAATTCGGGTTAACAAATATTTCCCAGTAAAGGCACAATTAACAAATCCACTCGCTTTCAACAGCACATTGTTTCTCCGTCTCTTATTACCACCCCCCAGCAATTCTTTTTCCTTTTTTTCTCCCGTGAAGCGCATCTCGCGGGACCCCCGGGAGTCAGAGCACCGGCTCCCCAAGTAGACGACGGCGCGGCTGAACCCAAGGGAGGCGACCCAAGTCTGGCTGTCAACTAGGTCTGCCCAGAAGGGACTGATGTGAAAACCTCTCTCCTCCTGAAACGGTGCGAAGATCTGAGAGCCGGTGAGATGGGCGTCCGGGAACGCGGCCGGAGACCCGAGGGAGGTCATGCAGAGCAGGACGTGAGGACTCGACCCGCCGGCGTCTCGAATCTGCCACCCCCTTGCTGTCCCCGCAGGACAGGAGTGTTTCCAGCCCGGACTCGACAGTAACGCCGACGAGGATGTGGGTGGTGGAACGACGTCCCTGAGCTCCCCCAACCGCGGCCCCTCACAGACCGGAACAGCCAGGCAGACGCCAGGCACCGCAGTGATCACAGCGCCCACACCCCACCCTGGTGCTGAGGCAAACGCGTTAAGATGCGGGGCTTGTTACTGACCCCAACACGGAACTCTGGAAGCCCCAGTGATCGTAGCTCTTGGTTCTGGCTAGAAACGCACGAGTCACGGTCAAGCCGCTCAGGTGGCAGAGCGGACCGTGGGGGCTGCAGAGACGCTTCGCCCAGAGACCCCCATGTGTCCTTGGTCAGGTGCGCGCTGCGGGCCGCAGCCGGGCTGCAGCCAGCCGCCTTCCTGGCGGTGTGTTGTTCCCGTATCTTCCAGTGCGAACCTGGTTTGTGCTGCGTCGGGACAAGAGGCCGGTGACCTGGTCCCAACGCCCGGAAGGAGCCACTGCAGCGTAATGGGGGGGGGGTGCGTAAGAAAGGGGACGGGGAATTGCTTGACTAAAGGCACACTCGGTCAGGAGAGCGTCCATCTTGTATCTTCGGTTTTCCAGGCACCGTTGCAGACAATACCAACGTAAAAGACGTCACTTCTGACCTCAGGAAGCCAACGGTGGATGAGGGAAATGGACACAGCTCCATGGAACGAGACATGGGCTCTCTTCCTCACACCACCAGCTCAGGAGCCAGCCGGTCCCATGAGACCAAGGGAAGGCATCATGGCCACCCTCCAGGGCCAGATGGTGATGCCCGACAATGATTCTGGGACAACGGGACAACAGCACATGCTGCCAAGAGGTTTCCAGAGGCTCCTGGTCCCCAACATCAAGGAGCCGGAAGCACTCTCGTCCTGCAGGAGATCCTACTGTTCTGAGACGGCTCACAGTGTTTCCTGCAAGAACCACAGAGCCACTGGGGAGAGAGCGGCCCAGCCGGCCTCAGTCCCAGGCTACTGAGCGTGGGAAGCGGACAGAGCTCATGGGCACACTTTCTTTGTGGCAAATGAAACCTTGACCGCTCTGGGGGCAGAAAGACATGGGCACAGTCGGCCTGTGTGAACTCTGTCATCTTGAGCTCCGGGTGCCCGCTGTTAGGGTCCGTGATCGAAGGAACGAGACTGATACAAAACGAAGGTCAAACAAAACTTTATTTCGCGCCAAGCATCAAGAATCAAAACGGACCAGTCAGGGCTATCTCTTACGAAAAGGCGACGACAATGATCCCGACAAGGTCACTCCCAAGAAGGCCGCTCCGGACGAGGCTGCTCTAGATGAGGCCGCTCCATGATTGGAGCCGCTCCCAAGAGGCCACTCCCAAGACGAGGCCACTGCTCCATGAGGTTGCTCCCCAGACAAGGCTGCTCCCAAGAAGAGGCCATTCTGGACAAGACCGCTTCCCGGACGAGGCTGCTCCTGACGTCAAAGAGGCAACGATGACAGCGACGAATGACAAGGAGGACAACCTGGATGACACGGACTCTGCTCCCCACGATGCCACTCTGACAAGGCTGCCCCCCAGAGGAAGCCACCACTGTGGGCAAGGCCGCTCGTGGCTCGGGGTGGCGAGGCACTTTGCGGCGAGGCTGCTGGCGGCTAGAGGCTGTTGGCATCTCAGGGCCGCTGGCGTCTTGGGACCGCTGGCATCCAGGGGCTGCAGGCATCAGGACCGCTGACCGCTGGGCCTCTGGACTGCTGGTGTCTCGGGACCGCTGACCGCTGGGCCGCTGGACCACTGGTGTCTCGGGACCGCTGGCGTTCAGGGGCTGCAGGCATCGGGACCGCTGATCACGGGACCGCTGGTGTCTCAGGACCGCCATCAGCGCAATTGCCGGAGACTGCAGCTCCGGGCTGCTGAAGGCGGGCCGCTGGAAGCTGCAGGCGGCCGGAGGCTGCAGGCAGCGGCTCAGAGCCGCTGGAGGCTGGAGACTGCGGGCGCAGCGACTGCCAGAGGCGGGACGGGGCGGCGGTTCCAGCTCTTACAAGAGCTGTGACAGCTCCTCCACTCCGCCGACTCTTCCCTCTGCTCCGGCCACCGCTCTCCTGCTCTCCTGCGAGCCTCGGCAGCGACCTTTATACCGTTGGTTGAGCCCCGCCCCTACACAGGCGGCCAATCGGATCTCTATTCACCCTAGTGGATATACGCGCGCCGCACCGATTGGACATCTCCACCCGGCCTGCCCCGCCCCCACATCCGGGGTCCACAAGCCCGTCCCTCTGGGCGGGGCGGCCCTTGCACGCCGGCTCAGAGCGTGCTCTGGAAGCGTCCGAGGCGCGGGGGCAGCGTGGAGCGGGACCGGCAAGTGCCTCGGGTCCGGAGGTGGGAATGCTGCCTGGAGGTCCGGGGAGACCCCGCGGGCGGTGCTTACGGCAGGACGTCGTGACGCAGTAGGACTCAGCAGAAGCGGAGACGACTCCGAGGGCTGAAACGTCGTGTTCAGAGGCCGAGAGCCGAGGGCGCGGGGGCGTGGCCAAGGGGCAGGAGCAGACGGTCACGGACCGGGTCGGACCGGGTCGGACCGCGACCGGGTCGCGGACGCGCGCCCCGGAGCCCCACAGGCCTCCACTCTGCCCACCCTGCAGCTGAGGCTGGTCACTCAGGTGCGCTAACCGACCTCTCCACTGCCGCCCAGAAATAACGCAAGAAAGAAAAAGAAGGAAAATAGGGGAGATGTTCGCAAGTACACTGGACACAGCCTAATACTTTCTTTAAATTCAGCTCAGGTCTCCGCCAAGTAGAACACGGACTCCTGGGCCCCCGCAAGGCACCGCCGTCGATAGGGTAATGCAAGGACCTCGGGGTTCTAGATCTCATGCAGGCAAAGGGCCGAGGAGGCCTGTCTGGTCTTGGCCCACATGCCGGCCCCAGAGATGCCCGCAGCCCCGGCCGCAGGCTTCCTCGGGCGCAGGCATGCGGCCCGGCCCAGCCTCCGGAGAGTCCCTCGCGGGGGATCCCGCCCTCTCACAGGCTTCGGGATGTATGCGGGGCGGGGGCGTCTCCACCACGCCTGCGCCCCTGATTCTTACTGCAGAAATCTCAGCGTCTGGGTTTTTGGCTGTCCCCTACCCCTGCCTCCCCATGTCCTGTCCCACCAAACCATGCAAATCTCCCTGCAACCAGAAGCCCTTTTGGAGCCAGGGAGCGAAATACGGAGAGCGCCGCACGGACAGCTTTTTCTCTTGGAGATTCCACAGCAGTAAAAAGAAAAACAAAATTCCAATTAATATCGCAATAAATTAATCTACCACAAAGGTACTTTTTTTTTTTTTAAGTTGGCTCTGTGGCAGGGACTATATGAAGCCTTTTTACCCTTGAGGTACGCACAATTATTATCCCCACTTTACAGTTAAAGAAACCAGAGCTGAGAGAAGTCAAGTGTCTTACTTGAGATCACAGGACTCCTGAGTGATAGATGGAAAGTCAAGGTCAAGCAGGTCTGGCTGCAGAGGTAAGTAAGGTCTCTTCTCTGCACCGTGTAAGGGGAGCAATCCTTTCCTCTCCTGTCGGAGCAGGAGTTTCTGTTTTCTTCCTCTTAAAATAAAACCCAAAAAACCTACGTAATTACGTAGTCCGTATTAAGTAACAAGTTTAAGAAGAAACTTACCCTTGGTCTCATAAAAACTCACATCAGTTTTCATTTGTTTTTGTCACCTTCTAGAACTTTGGCTTTGCATACTTAATTTTTATGGATTTACCGTAATAACACAAAATTTCATAGCATACATCCTCAACTGCCACTCTACCACTACAGTTTTATTGTTTCCATATATTTTATATATTCAATATAGCATATGTAAATTACATATTTTCATTTCTTACACATACACATACATGTATTTCTGTAATCTTCTTTTTTAAAAAAAGATTTTATTTATTTGGCAGAGAGAGACACGGCCAGAGGGGGAACACAAACAAGGGGAGCGGAAGAGGGAGGCAGGTTCCCGCAGAGCAGGGAGCCCGAGGCGGGGCTCAGTGCCAGGGCCCTGGGATCATGACCTGAGCTGAATGCAGACGTTTAAGGACTGAGACCCCCGTGTCCCTATGAGCTCCATATTTCTATGATCTTATTATTTTTTTCTGTTACAGCCTCTTGCCCTCTCCCTGCGCCCATCCCTTCCTCCCAAAAGGAACAATTGCACACTGGTTGGCATTTCCCATACATTTCTCCCTGTGGTAAGGAGAAATTGGTCATTGTCTATTTCGCATACTTCTGACAATTATGGCTTCATACACATCTATGCCCATATACACTCACTTATTGCTATATTCGTTAACAATAGTGAAAATCCCTCCAGATCAGTGGATGTCACTTTAGCTCTTTACTAGTTAATAATATAACCCATAGTATGGCTACTCTAGTTTATGCAAACTTTCCTCCATGAATGGGTGTTTACTTTGCTTATATATTTTTTTGCCACAAAAGATAATGTTGCAATAAACTTTCTTGCATACATACATTCTTCTGTACTGGTGCTTTTATTTCTATGGGATGGGTCCCCAGGAGTAGGATTTCTGGGTCAAAGGGCATATATTTATTAGAATTTAGTAGGTATTACCAGATTGATTTTCAGTGGCTGGCAAATATCCCCTTCACAAGCAGTGTGGACGAGTGTAGGGCCACAGTTCCAAGTGTTAGGCTGATATCACCCCCTGAAATGTTGGGAGTTTAGTAGGCATTGGAAGGGGCTCGGGCTTCTGAATTTTTTTCAAAGCTCTCCATGTAACCTTAATAGGTACTAAAATTTGGGAGTCTCGTGTTTGGCTCTGCAGAATTTAGTATGAGGGAGGAATGAGGGGCGGTGATCTAGAAAGCCATCTGAGGGGGACTCCCTTTTACAAAGGGCCTTCAATTAAAACTTTAATATTATCACCAGATAAAATTATAAGTGACAAAGACACCCTGACAGAGGACTGAAAAAAGAAACTATTTACAATTCAACCTTAAATTTATGTCTCATTATGTCTCATTTATGTCCACCCCACTGGTAAGATTTATCTTTTAATACATTTTTGTTGTTCACCCAGTTACACGGTAGAACACCACCATTTGGGATGGAACGTTTTACACTCAATCAAGTCTGTAGCTTACGGATAGCATAGGACCATCCTCCTGACAGTAACTGAGCAATTCTTTCAGCAATATTATTTTTCTATAAGGATTCTAACCTTTTTATCAAAAATATTTTATTTTATTTTATTTTTTAAAGGATTTTATTTATTTATTTGACAGACGGAGATCACAAGTAGGCAGAGAGGCAGAGAGAGAGGGAAGCAGGCTCCCTGCGGAGCAGAGAGCCAGGTGGCGGGGCTCAATCCTAGGACCCTGAGATCATGACCTGAGCCAAAGGCAGAGGCTTACCCCACTGAGCCACCCAGGCGCCCCTCAAAAATATTTTAATGTGTTAATTTTTCTGTACAGACACAAATTATGAGATTGTATTGATAAAATTATTGTAAGTATTTGCTAAAAGTAACTGTTGAATGTACCGCATGTTTTACGATCCTGTGCCGGCATTTCTTCTCTTCTCTTCTCTTGCCTCCTTCCCTTCCTCCCAGGCTCCGTCCCGAACTGCCCCCCACCCTCTCCTTCACACCAGGTCTGCGGGGGCCGCTGCAGCTCCGACGTGGGCCACTAGGGGCCCTCTGCTCCCCTGGCCTGTGGGAGAGAAAACGTCTTTTTTCCAACTTTCTTAATAAAAAAAGGTCTCATGGGTATTTTCCAAAGAATATCCCCAAATGAACCAAGGGAAAGTAAAAGAAGTTTCTAAAAGCTGCTCCAGACAGCAAACACAGTTTAGAGTAGAAGATGACCAAACCCTGCTCTTTGCTCTCTTGATAGACGATGGACGCAGCTACCTGGCTCTGGCCTCGGTTCCTTTTCTTCCCCTCTGAGGGGACACAGAGCAACCAAAAATCAAGCTGGCCGGGATATGAGAGTGAGCAGGAAGGAACTCTACTGCCTTTCGTCCTGTAGTTCTTAATCATCTCTCATGGCCTGACCCTGGGAGGTTCTCCCAGCTCCCGCCTCTCCCGGCTTTTCCTCCGACCATCCTGATCTCGGACTTCCCCTCCGCTGGCCGGGAGGAAGGAGCTCCTGGTCCTCCTGCGCAGACTTGTGGGCGTTTCTGCAGCCCACCCCGAGGTCTCAGCGGCTGTCAGCTTTGGGAGTCTTAGCGCCAACCTCTCCTCTTGCTCGTGTCTGTTCTGACTGTTCCTCACCTTCCCACCGTGGCCTCAGGACTGTCAGCAAGGCTGAGGCGGAGTCAGGATCGGAACCCAGCTCTCTGGAGTCCCAAACTGTGGACTGCCGCTTACACCGCAAGCCCTCCTTCGGAGGGGGACAGAGACACGTAAAGTGACAGTGGGAATAAGGACAGGAAGGTGTGCATTTAAAATGTTTGCAACACTGAAAGGTCTTGCTCGTAAAACCGAACAAATTAGAGTGTTTAGAAGAAAATATCTGTCTTTGCCTTCTTGGCTGGTTCAGAATTTCGTTGAAAAGAACTGATTTTCTATACCTTGCAGTGTCCTGGTTTCCAAGGACTCGCGCTTCAGTCTGACAGGATACCTCCCTTCCCCGTACTCTGGGCTGCATTTCATCGCTGGCCCAAGCCAGTCACTAAGAGGCTCCCTGGAATCAGCCTGACAGCAAACTGACAAGACCGTTGGCCGGTATAATCACAAGGTAGGAAGGTGAGTGTTAGGAGCGTTCCTGGCTTTGTCTCTTGCTCCACGGGATCTTTATCTCAGCGGGTAGTCAGCTCGATCAGTAATTACCGCTTGAAGCTTAGCAGCAATTTTCTTGTTTTTCCTGCTTAGCATCTACCCGCATCATAAGACTTATGCAAAAATACTTCCTAAATGGCTCTGTATGCATCCCATTTTATGTGATATTAAAAGATTGTGCAGCGACCATTCGCCTAATGATTTTAGCACCCTTTGATGATTGTCGCCTACAACCATGCTCTCATCAACGGTTGCAAAGTGGTGATCTTAAAATTCTGTTCCTTCTGCATTCGCTTGCTGGAATTTTTCTAAAAGAACATTTTCTTCACCTACTTTTAGGTTACACTGACATGCAATTCTTATAGAAAAGATGGAGCAAATGTTTGATTCCTTCCATTTATTTATTAATTTTTTCAGAGAAATTAGTTGGTTGCTTAGCAGTCACCAGCGGTGACCACTGAATTTAACTACAAAAGCAAAGGTTTTTGTTTATTGGCTTTGTTCCCACCCACGGCAGTTATTCTTTTTGTTGCTCAAATTGTCCCTTTCCTTTGGCTCTTGTGTCTTTTTGAAATGACTTCATTCATCTTTGAAATCTTTCTTCTTTGCTGATACAAGAAGATGTTCTAGACCCATTTTATACGGTTTCAAGTCTAGCACAGTAAGAAACCATTTCTGCAAGAAGAGAAATCATATTTTGAGCCCACATCTGGTTGCTAAGAGGCTCATTGCTTCTGGGTTGTCGTTTTCTTTTTTTTTTTTTTTTAAGATTTTCTAAAATTTATTTGACAGAGAGAGACAGCGAGAGAGGGAACACAAGCAAGGGGAGTGGGAGAGGGAGAAGCAGGCTTCCTGCAGAGCAGGGAGCCCGATGCGGGGCTCAATCCCAGGACTCTGGGATCATGACTTGAGCCAAAGGCGACACCTAGAACAGCTGAGCCATCCACACACCCCTCTTTGGCTTTTAGAGTTGATAGAGTTAGGAAAATGCAGACTTTGTAAGAGGAAAAAAATCATGCAATCATGCTAACGTTTGCAAATTACTTTTTGCAAGGATTTTGCTTACCCTCCTCATACTTGATCTCCTTTTTCATCATGAAAAACTCAAGTCCCACAACTAAACACAATTATTTATTTGCTTTTTCCTACATAGTATCTGTAATTGTTTCAAACAATAGAGAACATAAAGTGACTGGATGAAATGAAGATTTTCCCAGGTTCTTTTTCTCTTTAGAACATATCCCACTGGAGAACTACAGTTAAAACACTGTATTTCAGGGGCGCCTGGGTGGCTCAGTGGGTTAAGCCTCTGCCTTCGGCTCAGGTCACGATCTCAGGGTCCTGGGATCGAGTCCCGCATCGGGCTCTCTGCTCAGCGCGAAGCCTGCTTCTCCCTCTCTCTCTGCCTGCCTCTCTGCCTACTTGTGATCTCTGTCTCTCTGTCAAATAAATAAATTAAATCTTTAAAAACACACACACACTATATTTCAAACTCACTTGGGATTTTTTCACTGTGTTGTGACAGAGTTCGAAGCAGGCTTCACAAAGATGTCTGGTCCTAATCCCCGAACCTGGGAGTATGATGGGACGTCGCTCCTGTGACCAGGCTACAGGACACGGCTGGCTGTCGAACAGGGCTGTTAGCAGAGGGGGCCTGACCAAATCACAGCAGCGCTGCAGAGCAAAGGGCTCCGTCTGGCTGAAAGGGGCTAACTGGAAGCCGGGGGGCCTGAGCCCGTGAGAGGACTTGACACACCGCGCTGACTCTAAGGTGTTAAAGGCCGATAGCGGAGGTCGCAGGGGGTCGCTAGGAGCAAAGACTGGCCCCCAGATGCCGGCCAGAGAGAAAGTGGGGCCCTCCGTCCCACAGACAGAAGGGACTGAGTTCTGCCAATGGCTGTACCTGCCTGGAAGCAGATTCTCCCCCAGGGCTCCCAGGTGAGGGCCTACCCTGGCCAACACCTTAACTTCGGCCTTCTGAGCCTGGACTTCTCCCTAAACTGTGAGATAATAAGTGGGTGTTGTTTTGAATTGCTGAATTCGTGGTAGCCTATTATGCAGCATTAGAAAATGAATGACGTTCTTACACTGCCAACCCCACTTACTTTTTATTTTAAAAATATTTTATTTATTTTTTAATAAAATACATTTTAATAAAATACTGTTTCATATATACAATAATATATTGTATATAATATGCAGTAGTATGTATTATATAAGAGAGGCTGCACGTGCTTCGCGCTGGGGCGAGAGGCGGCGGTGAAGGCAGAGGGAAGAGAGAATCCCAGGCAGACTCCGTGCTGAGCCCCGAGTCCAGTGCAGAGCCCAGCCTCAGACCCTGAGATCATGAACTGAGCAGAAACTGAGAGTCAGTTGCTCTTTTTGGGGGGAGAGGGGGTTCTTTTTTTAAAATTTAAATTCAATTAACTAACATATAGTGTATTATTAATTTCAGAGGTAGAGTCCAGTGACTCATCAGGCTTACGTAGTCCCGGCGCTCGCTGCCTCACGTGCCCTCCTCAGTGTCCGTCACCAGTTATCCCATCCCCCGCCCTTCCGCCCTCCAGCTACCCCCAGTTGGATTAAGAGTCTCTTATGGTTTGTCTCCCACTCTGATTTCATCCTGTTTTATTTTTCTTGCATTTGTTTCTTTTAGTAACCAGAATCATGCTGAATGTTTTATTCTTTGATGTTGGCTTGTTGGAGATGTTCTCAACCTAGCACACTCCTTTTATCCATTGTATATTCCACAGAATTAGTGTCACTGTTTGGGTTGTGTCATTCTGCTGTATTAACTATGCCCCCTTTTGTGCACAAACTTGAGCACAGGAGCTGGCATTTGAGGGGAAGAGTGTCAGTTTGAGTCCTTGGCAATCTGAGGTGAAGGTGTGTTGACTTGGCATTGAGCAGGTGGCAGGTGGTGCATGGTGACTCGGGCAGGGGCGAATATGGGACTCCCAGGCTGATTTTATCACGTGTGATGGGGACATGGTTGTTTTTCCTCCTGATCATGAATTCCTTTAACTTTTGTTTTTCTGGGAAACTCTCTCTCTCCTTCTATTCTGATGAAAGCCTTAAATGGATAGAGTATTCTTGGCTGTAGATTTTTTCTTTTTAGCAGTTTGAATATATCTTGCTTCTCTCTTCTGGCCTGCAAAGTTTCTGCTGAAAAACCCACTGATAGCCTTATGGGGTTTCCTTTGTATGTAACTGCTTTCCTTTCTCTTGCTGCTTTTAAAATTCTATCAGGGCGCCTGGGTGGCTCAGTGGGTTAAGCCTCTGCCTTCGGCTCAGGTCATGACGCCAGGGTCCTGGGATCGAGCCCCACATTGGGCTCTCTGCTCAGCAGGGAGCCTGCTTCCCCCTCTCTCTCTGCCTGCCTCTCTGACTACTTGTGATCTCTGTCTGTCAAATAACTAAATAAAATCTTTAAAAAAATAAAAATCACTACTTTTGGCCATCTTATTTACTTTGTGTCTTGGTGCAGAGCTCTTTGGGTTGGTTTTGTTGGGAGCTCTCTGTGCCTCCTGGATTTGGATTTCTCTTTCTTTTCCCAGATTCAGGAATTTTTCAGCTATGATTCCTTCAAATAAATCTTCTATTCCTTTTTCTTTTTCTTCTCCTTCTGGGATCCCTATCATGTGTCTCTTAGGCCTGAGTGTCTCTGAGTTCCCTGGGTCTATTCTCATTTTGTGTATTTTTTACCCTCTCATCTGCTTGATTACTCTCCATTACTCTGTCCTCCAGGTTCCTGATTCATTCTTCTACTTCCTCTTGTTTGCTATTTATTCCAAGTGGTCTATTTTTATTTTCATTTAGTGAGTTCAGTATCTCTACATGGCTCTCTCTTATGTCTCCTATCTCTTAGTGGAGGTCTCATGGAGGTTCTGCACTCCTTTCTCAATTCTAGTGAGTATCTTTATGAGCATTACTTTAAATTTGTTATAAAAAAATTTGTTATCAGACATATGACTTATTTTCACTTGGCTTAGGTCTCTTGCTATGATTTCGTTCCACTCTTTCATTTGAGACATATTCCTCTGTCTCCTCATTTTGTCTACTCTGTGTGTGTTTCTAGAAATGTCAGCTGTGTTTCCCACTCTTGAAAGCAGTGGCTTTATGAAGAAGAGATCCTGCCTTGCCCCACAGTACAATGTCTGCTTTTAACCAGAGAATGATGCTTCAGTGCTGTCTCCTATGTGTGTTGCTACAGGGATGTCCTTCCATCATGGTGGAGCTGTGTTTGCCTTCAGTACAGCCTGCGATGGTTCTCTGCCTGTTGTGGGCTAAGTCTGGTGCCTGTGGTGTTCGTGAGCCAATCTGGGGCAACATTGGGCTTGAGTTGACTAAGACCAGCTGTTTGCCAGAGATGAGATAGCACCAAACTGCAGGGCCCTTTCCCTGTGCTGTCCCCTGAGAAACTTTTGTTGGTGGGCTGGACCTGCCGTCAGGCCAGCTGCCCGCCCTCGGCCCACTGCTGGGGTCCCAGTCAGACTGGTGTGTGGTTATCTTCCTCTCTCTGGAGCAGTGCTGGCCCTTGACTGTCCTGCTGGCACACTGCCAGGTTTGTGGCACTGCTTTAATGGGACCCTGCCAAGAGTGATCAGAAGGGGCGGGTCCACTTGACGGTGGCCTCTTGTCTACATCGGGCTGTGGAGAGCCTGTCCTGCCCGTCTGCGGGTCACTTTCTGGGTTATTTATGCCGATGTGGGTGCTCTCTAGATGGCCACGTGGCAAGCGGTGAACCCAGGGTCCTCCTATCCCACCATCTTCCCCGCAGCCAAGAGTCGGTCGCTCAACTGAACGAGCCACCCAGACCCCACACTGCCAACCCCACTTATATTGATAGTTGAAATTTGTTTTTCTTCAGTTTTTATGGGTTGATATTTTTCTTTTGAGTTAATTCTCTTCAGTTTTATAAAGCATATACTTAGTTTCAAAGTCAAAATCATGCAATATGGACTTTTCCAGAAAGCTTGCTTCCTTCTCTGTTTTCTCCCGTCTCTCCCTCTTTCTTGTTGGAAATCATCTTTTATTAGCTTTTGGACACTTTTTAAAACTTTTTAAAAATTAACATATAGCTGACATGCAATGTTATATTAATTTCAGTTTTACAACATAGTGGTTGGTTAGTTCTGTACATTTCTGCACGCCCCTCATGACGAGTGTGGTCGTCACCTGCCGCTGCCGCTGTCCAGTGTGACTGTGCTATTATTGAACGTACCTTATTGGCAGAGATCTTAGTACTTTCAATCTTCTGTAATTATAAATAATTCTGCCTTTTTTAAAAAAATTTTATTTATTTGTTTGACCAGCAGAGATCACAAGCAGGCAGAGAGGCAGGCAGAGAGAGAGAGGGAGGCAGGTTCCCGCTTGAGCAGAGAGCCCGATGCGGAGCTCGATCCCAGGACCCTGGGATCATGACCTGAGCTGAAGGCAGAGGTTTTAACCCACTGAGCCACCCACACGCCCCATGAGTGTCATTTCTAAAAACTATTTATTGGAGTAGAATATACATATGGGAAGCACATAGCCCACAAATACGCAGCTCACTGAATTTCCACAGGGAACATATTTGTACAACCGACACCCAGATCAGAAAGCAGGAAGTCACCAGCATCACCCCACCTCTGCATCCCTCTAGTCACTACCCACCTCGCTGCACCCACCAGCATGGCTCCCAATAGCAGGGATTAGTTTGATTCTTTTGTACCTTCTCTAAATGGAATCATAGGACAGATCCTTCTCACTGTGCTTGTGAGATTAACCTGTGCTTTCCCATCCTGTGGGATTGTAAGTCATTCATTCTCATTACGCTATTTCATTGTGTAAGTGTGTTACGATTTACTGATACATTGTGTTATTGAGGGCACTTGGATAGTTTCCAGTCTGGGGCTGTTATAGATAGTGCTGGGCGAACACTACTACATGCACCTCTTGGGAACATATGCACACATTTCTGCTAGAAGTGGAATTGTGAGTCATAATACGTGTGCATGGTTAGGGTTAGGAGATAATGGTTCATCGTTCTGCAGTGCGGCCGCACCAGCTTTCGCTCCCAGCAGCAGTGCAGGAGAACCAGTTGCTCCGCAGCCTTGTCAGCAGTTGGTTCTTGTCGTGTTTGAATTCACATTTCACGTATTAGGAGTGAAACAGTATTTTTTCATATATATTTTTTTCATATGTTTTTTTAAACATTCTATTTATTTATTTGACAGAGAGACAGAGATCACAAGTAGGCAGAGAGGCAGGCAGAGAGAGAGGGGGAAGCAGGCTCCCCGCTGAGCAGAGAGCCTGGGCTCGATCCCAGGACCCTGAGATCATGACCTGAGCTGAAGTCAGAGGCTTTAACCCACTGAGCCACCCAGGCGCCCCAATTTTTTCATATATTGATAAGCATTTTACACTTTTTTTGTGAACTGTATTCAACATTCATTTTTTTATTTGAGTGTTTGGTATTTTGGTTCTTTTTTTTTTTTTTTTTTTAAAGAAAGAGAGTCAGAGAGGGGTAGAGAGAGGGGGACAGAGAATCCCTAGCAGACTCCATGCCCAGCAGGGAGCCCAACGCGGGGCTCCGTCTCACAACCCTGACATCACGACCTGAGATGAAATCGAGAGAGTCGGGCACTCGACTGACTGAGCCACGCAGGCTCCCCTTGCTTCCAAATGGTTAACAGCTTTTTGGAAATTAGAGCTTCTAGCCTGAGCTGATGATTACCGGTTTCCACCTTCCCACCATCTCACCGTCCCGCTTTGTCCCTGGAAGGCTGACCCTTGCATGTTCTGTCACCCTGACTCTGCTGTGAGCTTCTGGTGGAGTCTGGACAGCAAGAGCCCCTGGCAGAACAGAGGCTGGGGAGAGCTGTGTCCCCTCTCCCTTCCGGCTTCAGCAGTGACGGCCCTTCCCTGGGTAAACCTCTCTCAAACCCTTCCTGCTCCAATTTCAGCTCGCGGCGGGCTCTGATAACATCATTTCTTCCCCTTGTCTGTCTTCTAGCGGAGCTGAGGACGTCCTGATGCCTGACCCTGGGCGCTTACGTCCCGTCCCTCGCCGTGGCTCTGTGTGGACGCCTTTCAGTAAAATCTCTTCAGCTGAGCCATGTGGGAGTGAATTCTGATTCCGCATCCTATTTGTCACATCATTCTTGGTGACACAAGTCACACATCGCTTTTCTCAGTTTCCCATTTTTCCTTTGACTTTGTTGTGGTGCTTTTTCATGAAATTATTTTTTTAAAGTGTGCACATTTATTTTTCCTGTTATTTTTACTTCAGCTATGGGGATCATAATTAATAAAGTTTTTCTTGCTTCCTGGTTATAAAGGAAGGAATCCTACATTTCTTCTAGAATTTATTTGAGTTTCACTTTTAACATTTTGATCTCTGACCCACTGGAATTTACTCCATAGGCAATCTCTTATGTCACCTTCTGGGCACAGACTTTATTGTTTGGTATATGCTATTTCCTGGGACAACCATAATAATCTCTTTTATTCCAATCCTCCAAAACTGTGAGTCAGTGATAACTTTTTGTTTGTTTGATTTAAGCCACCCAGTTGGGACATTTTATGATGACTCTCAATCCTATAGCTCTGGAAACTGAATGCTGAAGATTCCCAGACTTCTGTCGAGGACTCACACCTCTTTCCAGCCGTTCACTTCACGTCCTCACTTGGATAACTCGTAGACATCTCTAACCTGACGTGTCCAGACTGAATTTCCGACGTCCGTCCGGTAACCCGCATCTCCAGGCTCTGCCTCTCCGCTGACAGCAACTCCAGCCGTCAGCGGCTCAGACAATGGCCCTGGAGTCAACCCTGACACTTTTGTTTTTTCATGTACCCCACATCCAACCATACGGAAATCTTATTACATCTGCTTGGAAATATAGCCCGGATCCAACCCTTTCTTACCCCCTGGTAGCACCTGGTCCGAGACACCAGCCTCCCCAGCTCCCTCCATTCTACTCTAGTAGACGCCAACGTCCTCCCCAGGTCTGTGAGATCCACACAAATCCCCCCTTCTCTCTTCCTCTTCCCTGCCTGGCCCGGCTCCTCCGACGCCGGCTCGCTCTGGCTCGCTCTGCTGTAGCTGCCCCGGCCTGCTTGCTCTGCCGTGTAGACGCAAGGCGCACTCCTACATTAGATTCTGACTGTCCCAAATACCTTTCTCGAGAACACACCCTAATGACTAATTTATTCACCTCCTTCAAGGCTTTGCTCACGTGTCAGATTGTCAATAAGCTCTACCCTGACCGCCCTATTTAATATTAAAAACTACCCTCTGTTCTCCAAATCCTCCTTGTCCTGCTCTGATTTTGCTTAGAATATAAGCTCCTGGGGACAGGCAGGGTCTTCCGCTTTGCTCACTGATGTATCCCAAGAGCACATAATAAGTGCTCAGTACGTACTTGCTCTGGATGAAAACACACATATCGATGTGTATATTTGAATATGTTTATCAGGTGCTTAAGTGCATTTTTAATTTTAAACTATGTTTTTAAAATTAATACAATAATACATACTTACTGTAAAGAATTCAATACAGAAAGTGTATAAAGTAAAAAGTAGAAGTACCTGTTTCCACTAACCCATGTCTGACTGTAACCACTGTTTCTTTCTTTCTTTTTTTTAATTTATCAGAGAGAGAGGGAAAGAGACTGAGCACAAGCAGACAGAATGGCAGGCAGAGGCAGAGGGAGAAGCAGGCTCCCTGCCGAGCAAGGAGCCCAATGTGAGACTCGATCCCAGGACGCTGGGATCATGACCTGAGCCGAAGGCAGCTGCTCAACCGACTGAGCCACCCAGGCTTCCCAGTAACCACTGTTTCTGATTTGGTGTCTGCTATTCCGGATTTCTTTTAATGCACATGGAGACATGCGTGCGGACACATATATGTTTATAGAGATGGGATCATATTACTTATACATCTTCGTTTACTGCATCACGGATAACTTCCCACAGAAGCACAGACAGACCGGTTCATGCTTTCTTTGTTCCGCATGCTCTGCTACATTGAGAGCTGAGATGTGTTTATGAATGAGTCATTGGTTTGTGGAGATTGCCACAACCTAGAATTTTATGTTAGGGAAACTCTATCAATTTTTTAAAATTTATTTTATTTACATTCAACTCATCAACTTTTTAAGTTTGAGATTTAAGATATTTGGGAAAGAGATTGCCTGGTTTACCTTATCTATAAAGAAAAAAATTGCCAAACAAGTTATTTGAAAATATTACTAAAGAAAAAACAGTTTAACAAAATCGATACTTTTATATTATCCCTTAATAAAGGTAATACTAGAGAATGCCTATTTATTTTAAAACTCTCTATTTTCTGAAATCTTGGTGTTTGCAATGACGTGGATGGCATTAGAGGGTATTATGCTGAGCGAAATAGGTCAATCAGAGAAAGACAATTATCATATAATCTCACTGATACTTTGGAATTTAAGAAACAACAGAGGGTCATCGGGGAAGAGAAGAAAAAATAAAACAAGACGAAATCAGGGAGGGAGACAAACAATAAGAGACTCTTGATCATAGGAAACAAACTGAGGGTTGATGGAGGGGAGGGGCCGGAGGGACGGGGTAACTGGGCGATGGACACTATGGAGGGCACGTGATGTGATGAGCACTGGGTGTTCTATAAGACTGATGAGTCACTGACCTCTACCTCTGAAACTGATGATACACTCTATGTTAATGAATATATATATACACATACACACACATATATATATTAGAGGCCATTCTTTACCATTTACTAAGTTCATTTGGGATCGGAAGGGCAGCACTCTTTGGGTGACTCCAGGCCTGCCTCCCCTGTCTTTTTTTTTTTTAAAGATTTATTTATTTATTTATTTATTTGACAGACAGACAGGGAGAGAGATCACAAGTAGGCAGAGCAGCAGGCAGAGAGAGAGAGAGGAAGGGAAGCAGGCTCCCCGCCGAGCAGAGAGCCCAATGCGGGACTCGATCCCAGGACCCTGAGATCATGACCAGAGCCGAAGGCAGCAGCTTAACCCACTGAGCCACCCAGGCGCCCCTGCCTCCCCTGTCTTACTGCACCCGGAGATGGACGTTGCAGAAGCAGGTCCAGCCGAAGCCCAGCTATCTTGCAGAGGTGAGTGGTGGAAAACAGGTCATGTCCTTCCCATTGAGCAGCTGCCAAACGTAACCTCTGCTGGGAACATTCTGAGCACCTTTCGATAGCCTGCTTTCAGTTTTGTACAATACTTGGAAATATTCAAATCTACTTCGTGCCAAATATTTCTAACTTTCACTGATTCAGTAGCTTCCATTTGCCCTGACTCTCTACATGTTCATTTTTATTGAGCACTTACATAAGACCTTACTGCATGCCAGGCCCCATTCTAGTTGTTTTATGATTGCTAACTCATTTGATCCTCCTAGGTACGGTTACAATCTCCACTCCATGTGTGTATGTACATGTAGGAGAGTGTGTCTTTTTTTTTTTTTTTAAGATTTTATTTGTTTGTTTATTTGAGAAAGAGTGTGCATGCACAAGTGGGGGAAGGGGCAAAGGGAGAAGCAGGGTCCCCTCTGAGCAAGGAGCCTGATGCGGGGCACCATCCTCAAAGATGATGACCTGACCCAAAGGCAGCCACTCCACCAAGAAAGCCAGCCAGCGCCCAGGTGAGTGTGTCCTAACTGCTTCGGACAGTTATATATACTGTAGACGGGCTTAAACAACACGTATTTATTCTCCCAGCTCTGGAGGCCGCAAGTCCAAGATCAGGTGCCAGGAGGTCTCACGTCTGGTGAGGATCTGCTCTCTGGTTTGCAGATGGCTGGTTTTTCTCTACTTTCACACGGTGGAGTTCAAACACAGAGAGCTGAGCTCGTTGTGTCTTTTCTTAAACGGAGCTCACTCCCCAAACAGTCGGTCCGTGGCAGTCTGTGTGCACGCGCGTATCCACACCTTCGCATTTTGGGACACCTACGATGTGTAACATTTCCTCTCGTTGTGTCATTTAATCCTTCAAGGGTCTAGTACAGTTCTGATCCCCAGGTTACAGACGTGGATGTTGAGAGACAGAGAAGTTACCCGAGATGTGTCAGTAGGGGTGAGAGAAAGAAAGAACCGAAGTTCTTCGTCTTGACGTAATGAAACGGAGACGTCAGTCAACTGGCAACCAGTCGTCCCGAAGACCCAAGGAAAGGCCGCAGGTGAAGTGGCGAATTGCAGGAGCCGGGATGCGTGCGTCGGTCCGAATGTCTGTCTGCTCCATAGAGTCCGTCTTTGAGAAAGTCGCCTGATCTAACCAGCAGTGACACACATGATCCACCATCCTGAAAGCAAAACGTTTTCCATGGAAATTTTCAGATACCTCTATCTCCTATAATTCTGGACTCTTCTTCCTTCTCTTTGGCCATCCCGTGTAGACACACATGCACACACCCATGCACACACACACACCCTGTTTCTTCACCCTGAAATACAACGCAGACGTGAGACGGCTTCGGGACTCAGGGACGGCTTCACCACAGGCAGATGTCACCCAGAACGCACCCTCCCTGCGAGCCCCGCTTGTGGGGGCATCGCCCCCTCTTCTTCATGTGTGGTCGTCCGTGTGCTGGGGCCATTTTATCGGCCGTAATGTGTCCGTGTCTTCTGTAAGAACTCCAACGGTTTCTGGAAACAGGCACAGGACGAAGGTGGGACGGAAAACCGTTTACACGTGTGATATCACAAAAGAAGGAAGAAGCAAGGGGAGGGCGTGGAGGCTTGTCTCCACATCATGGCTCGCAGCCTGCAGATCAGGGTCCGCCCGGGGGCGTGCTCGGCAGGATGAGGACTTCTGGAATCTACCCAGACCTTGCATACTTGACCGAGAGGTGATTCTCAAGTCTAATGCGCCCTTTTAAAACAAGAGACATTTTGTAACAACCTTTTAGTATTCTGAAATGTAATTCATAATAACACAATCTGCCTACATACAGAATTTCGAAACTCTTAATATTAATAATAATGGGAAGTGATTTTTTCACTCTTCTATTCACAAATTTCATCACATCCACAGAAAAGCCAAAGGGTTTGTAAGATCTTGCAGAATCGGGTCTCCTGTTTCCTCTCTGAACTCGTATCCTATTTCTCTACCTCTTAAGCACGCTTCTCAAGCCACACTGGTCTCCTCACTCTCTTAAACAGCCTGGATATGTTTCCTCCTCGGGTCCTTTGCATCGCCTTTTCTTTGTGCCTGAAACGCTCTTCTTCAGGTGCCTACCAGGCTGACTCTTTAACTTGAAGCATTTTCTCAACTTTTCCCGGACTATCCTCATCAGCGTTTCAAGCCCCATGCCTATTCCTGAACATCATTCCTCCTTCCTGGCTTTCTTCCTTTTTTTTTTTTTTAAAGCACTTTATCACTGTCTAAAATAGAATGTCGTTTGCTTTTTTTATTGTATCTCCCTCACCCGAATATAAGCTTCGCGATGGCAGGTTTTTATGTCTTTCCTATTTACGGTCGTAATTTTCGGGCCAGGAGCTAGCACGTGGTACCTGGAAAACTGTTGAATGAATAAAAACACGATGCTCATTTCAATATGTTAACCCTTCTAGATGACACTGGGAAGGGGTCAGACACGTGAAGTTACAGAGAGGATCACTGAATGTGGCGTATATAAATGCAGACCAGGTCACTGAACTTGAGCTGGTAAAAGTGATACGATGAGTAACATTGTCAACAGGGACATGATTTTTCAAACTGATGAACAAATCTTGGTGAGGTTTGAACAAATCAAAACACATTCTTGGGGTCGGAGTGGGCAACGGCCTGCAGAGCAACATGCCTAAGGTCTATTGTGACTACCGCGACACGTACCTCACCCACGACTCTCCATCTGTGAGAAAGACACACTGCAGGGGTAGAAAACGCAAAGAGATTGTGAAAGAAATGGATGCAAGAGCAGGCTCAGAGCCTGATCGGCAAAACAACCGCTGCCCTTCAACAAGGAAAGGCGCCTCCTACTCCACTCTCCGCTCCTCCTCCTGCGGGGGCAATGATCCCACCTCCCCCCAGTCTCCCTGGTCCTCCTCGCCCTGGTATGAGGCCAGCGCCCCACATGGGGGGCCCTCCCATGATGCCCGTGATGGGCCCTCCTCCTCCTGGGATGATGCCAGTGGGACCTGCTCCCGGAATGAGGCCACCTATGGGAGGCCACGTGCCAGGGATGCCTGGGCCCCCAGTGATGAGACCTCCTGCCCGTCCCATGATGGTGCCCACGCGGCCAGGGGTGACTCGACCAGACAGATAAGGAGAGACAGAAACCTCTTCACATTCCTTTTATATTACTTGTTCTACTTCACCAGGAGATCATGGTGCTGTGACTCTGGGTGTTTTCTCACAGCAGGACAAGGAAGACGTGCTTGCCCTTCCTATCAAAGAGAATAGTTTTTACAGGGGAGTAGTGGGACCAAAAAAAAAGTAATTTTCATTTGTATTGTGAAATGTGAAAATAAAATTGTCAGCTGTTTCAGTTAAAAAAGCAACAACAGCACACTCTTCAATTTACACAGGAATGGCATTTCTGGATGCATTGGTATATACAAAACTATGCAAACAAAACTAAACAAACCCTTTGTGCTTAGATATAAGTAGTTAGATGCTAGACTCGGAAAATAACAAAGCTTTCTTGTGGGTCTCTCGAAAGTCACATGTGAAGGGAACTGTTTCCCTTGTCCTGCACTTTAAGACATCTGCTGTTCTTGGCCTGTCCACTAAACGTCTGGAGTGCCCTCTGATCATTGTGACAATCCCAAAGTACCCCCAGAGATTTCCACCGTGTCCTCTTGAGAACCACTGAATTAGGTGCCTTCTGCTCCAAGTAACAGAATTAAACCCATAGTGGCTTAATAAAATGACGTTTATTGCCTCCTATAACTGATCAGTCCAGGGTACATCAGCTTCAGGGAAGGCTTCTCCAAGGATCAAATGATTGAGCTGAGACTTAAATTCCACAATTTCTCACTCTCTCTGTCCTTCAGTGTTGGTTCCACCCACCCAGCCTTCTCAGCAAAACGTCCTTGAGGCTTCATCCTGACCCAAGAGGCCTATGGCCAATCTCCATTCCCGAACCAAGCATCTGGCTGGAAAAGGTAGGAAATGCTGACAATCAGAGACCACCCCTGGAGCTGGGGAAGAGGTCATCACATGCAAACCTCATGACTGGCTCCCGGGGGAAGCAATGGTTTCCCAAAGGAAGTTGGAGGGCCCACGCCCGCAGAAGAGGGCATGGGTGTGGAGCAGCACACGGCAGCTCTCCCCTGCTCCTGCCGGGGCAGTCTCTCCAGGAGCAGGGCCTGAAACGGCATTTTATTTTATTTTTAAGATTTTATTTATTTATTTGACAGACAGAGATCACAAGTAGGCAATGAGGCAGGCAGAGAGAGAGGAGGAAGCAGGCTCCCTGCCGAGCAGAGAGCCTGATGCGGGGCTCGATCCCAGGACCTTGAGATCATGACCTGAGCCGAAGGCAGCGGCTTAACCCACTGAGCCACCCAGGCGCCCTGAAATGGCATTTTAACAAACCCCATAAGGGATTCTTTTTATTTTAAAAGAGCTTTATCGAGACATAATTTACATACCATAAATTTCTTCCATTTGAAATGTACAAGTCACTGGTTTTTAGAATATTCCCAGCCTTGTACAGTCATCACCGTAATCTAATTTTATAACGTCCTCACCATCTCTAAAAGGAATCTGTCGGTTAGCAGTCACCTCTCACCCCATCCCCCACCCCCAGCCCGAGGTGATCACTGACCTTCCTGTCCCGGTGAAATGGACTCATACAATAGGCCGCCTTTTCTGTCTGGCGTCTTTCACTTAGTCTCACGTTTTCAAGGTTCACCCATGCTGTAGCGTGTGTCATTCCCTCATTCCTTTTCATGGCTGAATACTAGTCCCCCGTAGGGCTAGACCAGCCATCAACCAATGGGCAACTGGGCTGTTTCTGCTTTTCAGCTACCATAAGTAATGTTGCCACGAGTGTTCGTGTATAGATTTTTGTGTGGATGTAGATTTTTATGTCTCTTGCTTTAATACCTACAAGTGGAATTGCTGGGTCATATGGGAACTTTCTGGCTAACATTTTGTGAACTAACAGAGTGTTTTCTAAAGTGGCTGCCTCATTTTACATTCTGCCCGGCAGTGTACAGGGTTCTAACACCTCTGAATCTTCCATAATACCGGTTATCACCTTTTTCATTTTAGCCATTTTTAGTGAGTGTGAAGTGGTGTTTTTTTTTTTCTGGAGTTTTGGTTCTTTTTTTAAAATGTTATTTATTCATTCGACAGAGAGAGAGAGATCACAAGCAGGGTGAGCAGCAGACAGAGAGAGAGGGAGAAGCAGTCTCCCCACTGAGTACAGAGCCCAATGTGGGGCTTGATCCCAGGACCCTGGGATCATGACCCGAGCTGAAGACAGACACTAAACCAACTGAGCCACCCAGGCACCCCCATTTCTGTTTTGATGTGATTTCCCTAATGACTAATGATGTCCAGCATGAGCTTGTTGGCTATTTCTATACCTTCTTTGGAGAAATGTGTTTAGGTCCTTTATCCTTTTTAAAGTGGATTTTTTTCTTTTTATTATTGAGATGTAGGAGTTCTTTGGAGATTCTGGATACAAGTTCTTTATTAGATATATGATTTGCAAATATTTTATCCTACTCTGTGAATTGTCTTTCCTTTTCTTGATGGTGTCCTGGGAGTCACTTAAATTTTAATTCTGATGAAATCCAACACATCAAACCTCTCACTCTCTCTTTTTAAAAGATTTTATTTATTTAGTTGACAGAGAGAGACACAGCGAGATCCCTCAAACAGGGGGAGTGGGAGAGGAAGAAGCAGGTTTCCCACCGAGCGGGGAGCCCATTGTGGGGCTTGATCTCAGGATCCTGGGATCATGACCTGAGCCCAAGGGAGATGACACTTAACCTTAATGACTAAGCCACCCAGGTGCCCCACATGAACTCTCTCTTTAATCACTCTTGCTTTTGGTTTTGCATCTAAGAAATCTCCAAGGGATTCTTACAGATCCTAAAGTTTGATAACCAGATGCCCCTGAAGACATACTTTATCTATTCTTATTTTTCCATTTCATTTACTTAACAAGTTGGGCCTGGTTTCATAGTGGTACAGTAACACAGATAGGTCCCCGCTCCCAAAGAGTTTGCGTCTATCCATGGTGGGATACTGTAAGCAGACAAATGGAAAAAAATTAGATATATTCTCCATTGATATAAATTTTATACAGAAAAAGGATAGGGACCTCTGAGAGAGAGCAGAGACTAGAGACCCTCTTGTAGGCTGGTCAGGGGAGACTTGAGGCGGGCACGCTGCAGTTGAGATGCGATTGATGAGTGTGGGAACGGAATTTTACGCCGGATGGACAGCATGCCTCACCATTTTGCTTTGCCTTGTTTTACGTGGACGATCGGACTGGAAAATGCTTTATTTAATTTAATATATATTTTTTTAAGATTTTATTTATTTATTTGACAGACAGAGATCACAAGCAAGCAGAGAGGCAGGAAGAGAGGGGGAAGCAGGCTCCCTGCTGAGCAGCAGGGCTTGATCCCAAGACCCTGAGATCATGACCTGAGCTGAAGGCAGTGGCTTAACCCACTGAGCCATCCAGGTGCCCCAAGATGCTTTATTTTAAAGATGTCTTACCATATGCAGATTCTTCAACCAGCATTTTGGATTCCCTAGGACAAAGCCTCTCATGATCTTAGTTCAGAAGTCTTTGGGGACCCCAGAAGGGAATGACTGATGAAAGGCGACAGATCCGTCACTGTTCTCTCGTTCTCTCCAGGACGGTCCACGGCGTGTCTTGGACTTTTCCTGAGGACTTAGCGCTCCGCTCTCCGCTCTAGGCCCCGGCGATTGACTCACATGACCTCACTTCATCTTTTTAAACCCAACAGGCAGGTCTGAGTATGTGAATTTTATACAGGAAGGAGCTGGGATTCGGAAACGCTGAATAACTCCCCCAGGGTCATAAAGACTAGCCAGTGCCTGAGTCAGTGCGAATCAAAACAAAACAAAACACAAAACCCAGGGATTTCAGAATAAAAGTCTAAAATAATCCGGAGAACAAAGTGCTTTAAACTCCTCCAGCTTCGGGCTTTCCAGGGACCTCGACTCAGAGCGGCTCCAGCTTCTGTCTCCAGCGAACAGAGCGTCCGCCCCACGGGAGTATTAAGGCCCCATTAGCCTGTCCCCCATCACCCCGTGTGTCCCCGGAGACCCGCGACTCACGGCGCGGCTCTAACCGGTGCTTCCAGGCCGGGCCACAGGCGGGGACGCGCCCGGGGCGCCCGGCGGGAGCCCCGGGAAGAGCGAGTCCGGACGCTCGTCCACGCAGCCGGATCGCGGAGGCGTTCGCGGGAGTCCGGGGAGCTGGGTTTGTGCGTCGCGACCCGCCGGTCCCGCGGCCCCGCTCTCCGCCCGCAGCTCGCGGTTTCCCGGGACTTTCCCAACCGGCACTGGGGCCGCGGCGCAGCCGGTGCGGAGCGTGGGGAGGGGGAAGGGGCGCGGGGGGAGGGGAGCTGGGGGGGGGGGACGGGGAGCGGGGGGCCGGGGAGGGGGGGCGGGGAGCGGGGACGGAGCCCCCGGTCCTGCGGACGGGCCGAGCGGGTCCGCGCGGGGGTCGCGGCTCCGGGCCCCGGTTCCGAGCACCGCGTCTGCGCTCCCGCGGGCGGTGGGTTCGGGGCTCGCGGCCGCTCCCCGCGCGGCTTCCGGGGCGCAGGACCGCGCGGCGGCGGCAGAGGGTCGTCGACGTCGCGGGGATGAATAAAGGCGCGGCCGGGGGAGCCCGACGTGGGCGCGCGGCGGAGGGGAAGGGGACGGCCCGGGCCGCGCGACGGGGTCGGTGAGGCCGGAGGAGGCGGCGAGCGGGGGGGAGGCGGGGAGGGCGAGACAAAGAGCGGCCGGCGGGGCCCGGGGCGGGGGGGCGGGGGAGGCGGCCGGGAGCCGGGGGCGCGGGGCTGGGGAGGGGCGCGCGGGCCCGGGCGGGGCGGGGCGCGGGGGGCTCCGGGGAGCGGGGAGGGGAGGAGCGGGGAGGGGAGGGACGGGGAGGGGCGGCGCGGCCGGGCAGGGGCGGGAGCGCCGCGAAGTTCCCGGGCCTGCGCCCGCCGGGGTCCGCGTGCCGGCGGCGGGAGGGGCGGCGCGGGGCGGCGCGGGGCGGCCTGAAACCCGAAACCCGCGGCCGGCGGGCGCGGCGGGGGTGCGGAAGCGGCGGCGGCGGCCGAGGCGGGAGGCGGCCGGGTGGGCCCTGAGCGGCGGCGGCGCGGTGAGCGGGGCGGGGGCCGCGGGGCGGGGGCGGCGGGCGGGCCGGGCCGGAGCGGGGCAGAGTTCCGGGCAGGGCGGGCGCGCGGGGAGGGTCTCGGCGCCACACACCCCCGCCCCGCGCTCCTCCTGCTCCGCGCCCCGCGGCGGGTACGGGCTGTGCCCCCGCCCCGCTCCGCCCGCCGCGGGGCAGCCGGAGCCCTTTGTGGGAGCATCTTGGGGGCGCGTCCCTGCCCCGCGGCCGCGGCTTCCGACAGGCCCCCTCCCCCGGCCGGACTCTCCAGCGCCGCCCGCAGCCCCTTCTCAGACCCCGGCGGGGAGCACCTCGGTGCGTGCGCGGGGCCCGGTGCGGGACGTCCCGCTCCCTCAAGGCGGGGCTCACGCTGCGCTCGGGGCGGCCGGGGGCGGCCGGGGGCTGGGGGGTGCGAGGCGGCCTCGGCCCCCGGCTGCGGACCGGGTGAGCCTCGTCGTCCCGGCCGGGCCCCGCGCCCGGTCCCGACCCCCCAGCCTGGGTGAGAGGCGCGCCCTGAAGTCGCGGGGCCGACCCTGCGCGCGGGAGGAGGTGCGGTGAGCTCTGGGGGCCTCGTCCAGCCTCCGGGCCAGACCGGAGCCCGCGGCACGTTTTGACGAAGGCCCGTGAGCGGACACCGCCGGTTGGGGAACCGGGACGCTCTGGGGCGCTCCCGAGGGCTCTGCTTTCCCGCAGCCGCGCCGCGCGTCGGCACCGCTTTGGCGCGTGTCCGCGGCCGTCGGTCCCTTTCCGCCGCGGCTGCGAAGCGCTTCTTTGGAGAGCAGGTCGTTGGGTCGCCCTCGCTGCGGAGTGGGAGGTGGTGTGGCTTCGGAGGGAAGGACCTTCGTGCCTTGATGTGTCCAGGGTGGATAATGGCAACTGGGCAAGGCCACCGGAGCGAGCTGGGGGCTGCGGAGGACGGGCGTCTCCGCGCCCCTCCCCAGCTGGGCCGCCTCCTCCGTCCCTGGGACCCGGCCCGGGAAATGAGGGGGGACAGCTCGTGCGGGGGGAGTCAGGGGCTCTCCCTTCCGACCCAGCGTACCGCGACCTGGGGCCCGGCGAGGAGTCGCATTTCCCAGGCCCTCCGAGCAGAAAGGGGGGGCGGACTTCAGATCACACAGACAGGGGCTCTTCGTCCCGTTTTCTTTCTTTCTTTGTTTTCTTTTCTTTAAAGATTTTATTTATTTATTTGAGAGAGAGAAAGTATGAGAAGGGGGAGGGTCAGAGGGAGAAGCAGACTCCCTGCCAAGCAGGGAGCCCGATGCGGGACTCGATCCCGGGACTCCAGGATCATGACCTGAGCCGAAGGCAGTCGCCCAACCAACTGAGCCACCCAGGCGCCCCTCATCCCGCTTTCTTTAATTGGGATTTGTGTCGCCCGTTTCTGTCACTTCTTCCAAAGCGTCCCTCTTTTCTAGTTCCAGTCCACACGGGTCTTGTTTTGTACCTGTAAGATGTTCATAAGCACTTTTCATGCACACGTTCAGAAACTTCCTTCCCTTCGCCTGTGAAGGGCGGTTACCCTGTTTCAGAGGTGCGGAAACAGACTCAGGAGAGGTAAGGGCTGGGCCCAGGAGCCAGGCTTGAACTCAGGACTCTGCACTCGGCAAAGCTTTTCACACACGCGGGTCCTCAAACACAGGGCTTCTCCCTGCCCCAAAGCTCTACCGCCGTGGCAGGAAGATTAGGGACCCGTCAAAAAGAGGCATTTTAGATTGGCATTTTTGATTGGCATTTTAGACACTAAATCCAAGACCTCAGGAGCTCACGCCATCTCCTACCATCTCTTTGCGTTGCAGCCCTGCGTGCTGGGAGTGTCCGACGGCAGAGGACGGCACGCTCAGAGGGCTGAGCTCTTTGGGTTCCGTGGAAGGCGGCATGGGCTGACCTGGAACTGACCTGCATGACCAGCAAAGGAGGTGCGGTGCTGTGGGGGAGCTGTGCTGCTGCCTGGGACAGTCAGGAAGCCTTGGGGGGGGGGGGGAGGGCTGGTATGGGGGGAGGGGCGTTTGCAGAGGTGGGGGGTGAGCATGCTTCCCTGTAAGGAGACTCGGGTAGGTGCCATGGAGCTCCAGCACCGTGTTGCTTGGCCTGAATTTTGGGGGAAAGCTATACATTTTATGGGGGGAAAATCCCATGTTTTTAAAGTTGGCAACTAATACAGAACAGTTTTCAGAATGAGCAGAGCAACCGAATTATGCGTGGAGGCCGGTTGTTGCCCGCAGACTGCCAGCTTGCTGCCTCTGGGCTAGACCTAGCACTTGTCCTTCTGAGATGCACTAAAGCGTGACTGGATGGCGGGGAGTGGCGTCTTCTAGCTGTTTTTCTTTGAGAACAAAAAGCATCAACAAAACGGGAGATTGCTGTGGGTGCTGCCTGGAGCCCGGAGGAAGAGCTGACTTTACTGCTCAGGCCTTCATTCCGCGGCAGGTGCATCACATCTGACTCTAGCCTTCCACCCGGAAAAGGCCTGCCGCGGGGTGGTACGCGCTCCCTTGGCCAGTTACAGGCCCGGCAGGCCTTCAGGGCAGATCTGTTCAGGAAGGCTGGGAGCCTAAAGGGGGGCGTTTTCTGTGTGAGCTGGGGTGAGACGGGGACACAGCAGACTGGGGTCTGGGTTTGGTTTTTATTCCAGGAGCAGGTGAGGGAGCACTGGGTCAGGAGCACCGTCTGAGGTCAGGCGGCCTGCACCCACCCCCGCCACTCGCAAAATGTGACCTTGGATGAATAATGGAAAGCATGCCTGCAAGGCAGTAACTTTTTAAGAAAACACGAATTATTGTAAAAGTTTTTTTTACTAGAGAAAGATACGGGAAAATAAAATTCCCTGCACTTCTTCCTTCCCTCCCTCACCCGAGAGGGAACCCCTGCGCGTGGAATATCTTCTAGGCCTTCTGCAGTGCCTAAGGGTAGGCCAGCCAAGTGTGGACGCACAGGTGAATGCGGAATACGTGGGTTCTTGGTACGATACTGCACAACGCGGTAAAAATATTATCTGCATTGCCAGCTTTAGGACCAGCCTTACTATACTGCAAATGCTTTTAAAAATACATAAGTGGGGATCATATATTACTGTGTGCTCTGTGACTTACTTTTTTAACTTAACAATGGGACTTGGGGGGCGCCTGCCTGGCTCAGTTAGTTGAGTGTCTGCCCTCGGCTCGGGTCTTGATCCCAGGGTCCTGGGATCGAGTCCTGCATCAGGCTCCCTGCTCAGTAGGGAGCCTGCTTCTCCCTCGCCCACTGTTGTCATTCTCTCAAGTAAATAAATTTAAAAACAACAACAACAAAGAAAACAGAAAAAAACAATGGGACTTGGATGTCTTCCGGTATCAAAAACATAGGGGCGCTGACTGGCTCAGTTGGTGGAGCGTGTGACTCTTGATTTTGGGATCATGAGTTCAAGCCCCATGTTAGGGTTAGAGATTACTTACAAACAAACACACAGAGGCGCCTGGGTGGCATTTCGGCCCAGGTCCCAGCCTCAGGTCCTGGGATCGAGCCCCTTGTCAGGCTCCCTGCTCAGCGGGAAGTCAGCCTCTTCTCCCTCTGCCGACCCTACCCACTTGCTCCCTCTCTTTTTCTCTCTCAAATAAATAAGTGAAATCCTTAAAAGAAAAAAAGAACTTAGATATGCTTCATTCTTTTTAATAGCTACATAGTATTTCATGGTGGAGATTCACCATGATTCATTTGCACAATCCCCTGTTTACAGGTGCCTCGACTGATTCCAGCTTCCTCCCTTGTAATAACGCTGTAGTCAAACACGTCCCTGTGCTCGTGGGGGCATTTCTGCATAAAACGTGCTCCTACCAGTAAAGCTGGTGAGCGAAAGGGTATGTCATTTAAAATGTTTATTTAAGCATAATTCCCTTTGTTTATTGGGATCTGAAGATTATGCAGAAAAAGATTTAATTTATTGACTTACTTGGTTTACTTGCTTGGGGATTGGTATATATGAGATATATATATATATATATATATATGTATATATGAAGCACAACATTCACAAGCTGTGAAAATCAACAGCTCCCTCCTACCTCAGCCCTCCATTTCCTTTTTTGGATGCAACTAATTTTTCCAGTTTTTGTGTATTCATCTAGAGAAAGCCTGTGCATCTGTAGGTAAATGTGTTTTCTGGTTTTTTTTCCTCTCTAAATATGGTAGCATACCATTCTGCTACCCTGGTCTGCTTATGGAGTTTTAAAAAATGAACGTACGTCTTAGAGACCATTCCCTATCAGAGTTCTGTGCATTTTAGGGTCTCTCAAGTTAATGCTTAAAAAAAAAAAGTTTAACCAATTTACACTCTTTCAAATTGCCCCATGAAATCCTTTTCTGTCAAATTGTTTGTGATATCATCAGTTCTTGAGGCTCTTTCTAAATTCTGGACTTTAATTCTTTTCTTATTAATAAGTCAAGTATCTTGCCTTTTTGTTTTCTTCCCCAGCTTTGCTCACTGTGATGTGCAGAAGTGATGACTTTTTACGAGGCTGAATCTGTGTCACTTTTCTGTGGACCTCAAGTTTTCTGTCCTGCTTAGGAAGCCCTCTCCTGTCTCAGGATTAACTTATATTTCTTACATTTTCTCTTTTCTCTCCTTTCTTTGCTTTTTTTTTTTTCACTTAAAGATATTTTACATTATTGGGGCGCCTGGGTGGCTCAGTGGGTTAAGCCTCTGCCTTCAGCTCAGGTCATGATCCCAGGGTCCTGGGATGGAGCCCCATATCGGGCTCCCTGCTCAGCAGAGAACCTGCTACCCCCTCTCCCTCTGCCTGCCGCTCTGCCTACTGTGGTCTCTCTCCATCTGTCAGATAAATAAATAAAATCTTAAAAAAATTCTTTACATTACTGTTTCTTTCCTTCTGTCTTCTTTCAGGTTCCCTCCTCTCGGACAAGGGGGAAGTCAGGGTTTGAATTTGTCCATTAGCCTCATTAGCCAATGTGGGATCTCTATTTTCTTTCATTTTTAGAGGGATTTCTTTCTTTCTTTCTTTCTTTTTTTAAGATTTTATTTATTTATTTGACAGACAGAGATCACAAGCAGGCAGAGAGGCAGGCAGAGAGAGAGGGGGAAGCAGGCTCCCCGCTGAGCAGAGAGCCCGATGCGGGGCTCGATCCCAGGACCCTGGAATCATGACCTGAGCTGAAGGCAGAGGCTTTAACCCACTGAGCCACCCAGGTGCCTCGAGAATCGGCATTTTTGGCGGACACATTGCTGTGCCAGGTTGTGGAGCTGGAGCACAGCCCTCAGTGTCCGGAGAGCCCCCGTGGAGGGGTTATAAGTGAGCACACTGTGGGGGTGGCTGGGCCTGGCAGAGTGTGACCAGGCTGGTTAGGAGTCCACTAGTCCAGCGGCTCTGGGGAGGGCTAGGGGAGACCAAAGGGAGAAGATGAGGTAAGAGTAGCCATCGAGAGAAAGACAGGGAGGCTCCCAGCTGGGGTCATGGCAGTGGCCGGTGACCGTGAAGTTCTTACGGGTACACTCGATGTCTGTGATAAGGAACGGAACCAACGAACAGTGACTGCTTTTCACCTACAGCATCTCATTGAAACAAGCAAGTCCACTTGACAACCCAAGGCTCAGATATGTTCATTCATCTCCCCAAGGTCACACACTCAGAAGAAGGCAGTCGGGGGCCTTGGCCCCATCAGGATTACCTGGCAGGAGGGCTCTCTGGTGTCCCGGGTTTCTGCCTGGAGGGATTAGGGCGGGTGGTGGTGGTTTTCGAGGGTGGTGATACCGTGAAGGCCAGCGCATCGAGATGGGAGCAGAGTTGCTGGTGACTGTGCGTGTTCTGGCTGAGTGGCCTGGGTGTGACAGATGGGTGGAAACGGCTCCTGGGTGGGCGGGTGTGACTCTGGAGCTCCGAGGGCTTGTCTGGGACCCCGGGGAGAGTTGGGAGTCACCGCTGTGCGGGTGGGTCCGGACAGAGCACACAGACGGGCGCGAGGTATCAGGTGGGACCCCCTTTTACAAGGGGTAGAAAATCTGGTTCCCTTTGGCTGAAGCAGAAAGGAACGTGGCCGGCTCACATCCCTAGAGAGCTCAGGAGTGGGTCTGGCTTCGGGCATGGGGTCCAGGCTCAAGCAATTTTGTCCGACTCGTTTTCTTACTTGCTCTTGTCTCGGGCTCTCCCCTCCAACTGACTGGGGCGGGCGCTGCAAGTTCAAATCCGGGGGGGTCAGCGGTCTCTGCCCCCAGCTAACCCTGCAACAGGCCCTCACGTCTCATAAACGGAGTGGGTCAGAGGGAGTTGCCATGGGCCGGGCGGCGAGGCCGGAATCTCGTGTCCTATCCGTGGAGGTGCGTGGACTCCAGGTCTGAAAAGGGTGACTGCCGAGGAGACCTGGGGACGGCTGCCAGAGCAAACGGGTGTAGAGGAGCGCGACCGTTAGTCCCTCTGCAGACGGGACAGGAAGCTGCGTGGCAGGGCCCTCGGGAAGCCGCAGCACTGACAGCAGGAGAGCAAGCAGCGACGGAGAGCGAGCGGCAGCAGGGAGCTGAGGGGAGACGGGGTTTCAGAAGAGCGGGAGTCGGTCCAGGGCGCCAGGTGCCGCGGAGCGCAAGGAAGGGTGCGCTGGATTCCGTGCGGGGGCGCCCTCGCGTTGATCTCGCACTTGACCTGACTGCCTTCTAGAGGCTCACCTTCCGAGGCAGTCAGGACTTTTGGGCTCTACCAGGAGTTACGTGCGTGGCTGAGTAGCTCGCTCAGCTCTCTGGGCTTCGGTTTCATCGTGTGTGAGAGAACACGGCTGGACTGAGTGGCTCCTGTGGCCTCAAGTGCCCTGCAGTGTTGGAGATTTATGAATCTGATCAGTAAACACCACCTCCTTAGCACAACCCTGGTCCAAGCCTTCACCTGTCACTGGGCTAGAGCAGCCACCTGGTGTTCCTGCATCTGTGCTCCCACTCTGTCCGTGCTTGACCCAGCAGCAGAGTGACCCTTTGAAAACCGGTCAGCCGCATTGCTCCAGGGACCTCTGTCAGACGTGAGCTCTTATCCATAGCCGTCACCATAATGCTGGTGGCCTCTGTCGTGTCGTCTGCCTCGGACTCTAGGTGGTCAGCTCTTCTCCCTTCTTCCGCGTTTCCCTAGTGTACTCACCATTCTGCCGCAGGGCCTTTGCACAGGCTCTTCCTGTGGCCTGAAATTCCTTTGCGTCTTTTTCTGCTCTGATCACATGTCACCTGGGTGAGACCTGCCTGCCCACTCCCAGCACCAGCCCCTTCCTCCTCTTTCACTGGGCTGCATCTTTCTTCGTGGCGTCCGCCACTCTCTGCATTTGTTTCATGTATTCGCTGTCTGCTTGTTCACGGTTCTTTGTTCTTGTCCCCTCTCCCTCGACTGCGCTGCAGGGGGGACAGGTTTTGGTACCTCATTCGGTGCTGGGTCCCAGTGGCTTGGCACGGAGTAGGTATTCAGGAAATCTCTTTAGGGGTAGCCAAGTGAGGGGTGTGGAGGGGGAAGCTCGGAGTATCTCGGAGGACCCGTGGTGGTACGCCAAGTGTGGGAGGAGACCCCCTTCTCGCGGGGCTTTCTGGGGCGGCGTCTGTCTCAGATACGGTCATCAGGAAGAAAAAGGATTCAGAAGTGATATTACTTTAAAACATGGAAAGATAATATTCTCAATTTTAGCAATATGAGTTTAATGCGTTCACTGGGCTCCAGGAGGATAACAAACCAAATAATTTGGGGTAGAAACCAACGAACGAGGTAGCGTTGTTCGTCTCGTGATGGAAGCGATCGCCGTCCTACTCCTGGCATAGTCGCCGTCTCTCCTGTTTCCCTGGAGCGCGCGTGTTTTACGGAGGGAATCGCCCCACTTCCCTTCGGCCCGTTGGGGAAGTCCATGCGGTGAAGACGAAAACGAACCACAGCGCTCCCGCGGAACCGGATTTCTCGGCCTCTGTGCTGCTGACGTGCGGGGCCGGACGGCTGGTGCGGGGCTGCCCTGTGCGTCGTGGGTGTTCAGCAGTGTCCTTGGCCTTACGTGCCAGTACTGTCCTCTGAGACGTGACAACCAAAAATGTCGCGGGCATTTCCAGAGAATCCTCCTGGTGGGGACGGGTGCGGGCAGGGGTGGGCGCGGGAGCAGAAGCTCCTCTGAGAACCACTGATGTAGAATATTGGGGTCGTGAGTGGGATCGATGTGATCTAGAGTCTTCTGCATGGACATTAGCGGACCTTCCCCCGCCGTCCTGATACTGTTTCCCGTAAAACAGATGAGCCTGGCCCCCCAGGGCAGGGCTGGTGCGCAGAAACACCAGCAGCCGCCTGGCCTGGAGCGGAGCGCGTCCCCTGGGAGCCCGCCACCTGACCGGCCCCGACTGCGTGGGCCCCCCCCCCCCCACTGGGCACGGAAGCGGCAAACGTCTGGGCCGGAGCCCTTTTCCGGAGTAGCTGAGCAGTGAGGTTCGCGTCCTGGAGCCCTGGGCCCCTCTCGGAGTCCCAGACGCGTCCGTCGGCCGGCCAGCCTCTCTTCTGTGCCAGCCACTGCGCTCGCGAGTGAAACCTCGGACTGCACTGCAGTTTGAAGGGGAAACCAAGAGGGAGTTTCCGTTTCGTGTCTTCAGTAGCGTAAACATCTGTTGAGTTCACCCTCTGCAGACCTCGCGACTACGTGCTTTTACTTGTGTCCTTGTGCGTTCCTCGCTTCCTGTCGGGAGGGGACCTGCCCCACGCTGGCCGCCGGCCGCCTGCGCTCAGAGCCCGCACAGCCTCACCGACGGGTCCCCTGCGCCGCGCGTCCCGTCCCTGTGCCTTGCTTTGTAACGGCAGGTCTGTGCCTCTGCAGCCCTCACCGGTCCCCCCACCGCCCCCCGCCCGACGGCCAGCGTCTCGGAGTCTGTTTAGTTTTTTGGATTCCGTATGTGGGTGGGATTCGGGGTTGTCTTTCTCGGACTGACACGCAGCACAACGCCCGCGGGGCCGTCCGGTTCTCTCGGGTGGCGCGGTTTTGTGGTCCCGCGGGGCCGAGGACTACCGTGGTGCACACACACCGCGTCTTCCTGCCACTCGTCTGCGGATGGACACTCGGCTTGTTTCCACGTCTTGTCGATTGTAAGAGACGCCGCAGCGAGCACAGGGGTGCGGGTTTCTCTTTGAGCTGGTGTTTCGGTTGTCTTCACCTGCAGACCCGGAGAGGACTCGCCGGGCCGCGCAGGACCCGACACCGTGACCTGAGCCGAAGGCAGACGCTTCTGACCGAGCCACCCTGGCGCCCCGTCGTTGTTCTTTTGATACTCGCCGATGGCACAGGTGCGAGATGCTCCCTCACCGCGGTTTTGAGTCGCATTTCTTGGAGGCTAAGTGACGAGCACATTCTCATGTGCCCGTTGGCCGACTGTGTCACTTTCAGAAAAACGTCTTTTCAAGTCCTGTGCCCGTTCTTTAATCAGGTTGTTTGTTTTTTTTGATATGAAGGTGTTTTCATATATTTTGGATATTAAGCCCTTAATGACTCGCAAATACCTTTTCTCACCCAGTGGGTTGCCTTTGTGTTTTGCTGACGGCCTCCCTTGCTGTGCAGAAGCTTTTCTGACGTTTTCCCACGTGCTGAACCTGCGTTGTTCTTCTCGAGAAACCTGGCTTAAGCGACGCTGCTTCGACCAGCGTGGAAGAGCTGGGCCCCGTGTTTTCTTCTAGGAGTTTTACGGTTTCAGTTTTCACACTTTCACTCTTTATCCATTTCGAGGTAGTGTTGGTGCGCAGCGTCGGAAAGTGGTCTGGTTTATTCTTCCGCCGGCTGCTGTCCGGCCGTCCGGCACCATTTATTGAAGACTCTGCCTTTTCTCTGCTGTGTCTTCTTCTTTCCTTGGTGTGGATTAATTGACCATTTACGTGAGGGCTTATTTCTGGGCTCTCTGTTCTTTTTTTTTAAGGGAGCAAGAGTTGGGGGAGGACAGAGGGAGAGGGAGGGAGAGAATCTTAAGCAGGCTCCATGCTGAGCCTGGAGCCCGACGTGGGGCTCAATCGCACAACCCTGAGGTCAGGACCTGAGCTGAAACCAAGAGTTGGACACTTATCTGACTGAAGCGTCCAGGCGCCCCTGGGCTCTCTCTTCTGCTCCACTGATCTGTGTGGTCTGTTTTCATACCACTGCCATACTGTTTGGATTATCGTACTTTGTGGTACAGTTTGAAATCAGGGAGGGTGGTGTCTTCAGCTTTCTTGTTTCTCAAGACTTCTTTGGCTGTTTGGGGCCTTTTGTGGTCCCATACCAATTTTAGGATTCTTTGCTCTACTTCTGAGAAAAATGAAGAAAAGATTTTGATAGTATTTTGATGGGGATTGCATTGAGACTGTAGCTCGCTTTGGGTGGTATGGACATTTTAACAGTATTAATTCTCCTAGCCCGTGAGCATGGTATACCATACATTTATTAGTGCCATCGGAGGGTGTTTCTTTCATCAGTGTTTTATAGTTTTCAGAGGTCTTGTACCTCCTTGGTTAAGTTTATTCCTAGGTATCTTGTTATTTTTGATGCAATTATAAATAGGATTATTTTCTTAATCTCTCTCTTTTTCTTAAAGAGAGTGTGCAGTTGGGTTGGGGAGAAGGGACAGCGGAAGAGGGAGAGAGAATCCCAAGCAGACTACAGGCCCAGTGTGGAGCCCGGTGTGGGGCTCGATCTCACGACCCTGAGACCATGACCAGAGCCGAGATCAAGAGTTGGACACCTAACTGATTGAGCCACCCAGGCGCCCCTTGATCTTCCTTTCTGACAGCTCAGTATTAGCGTAGAGACATGCAGCTGGTTTCTGTATGTGGATTTAGTGTCCTGAGACTTTACTGAGTTCATTCATTAGTTCTTTTTTTAAAGATTTGGGTTTTTTTTAACTTGACAGAGAGGGAGCGGGAGAGCTTGAGCATGAGCAGGACAGAGGAGCAGAGGGAGAAGCAGGCTCCCCACTAACAGGGAGCCCGATGCGGGGCTTGATCCAAGGACCATGGGATCGTGACCTGAGCTGAAGGCAGACACTCAGCTGACTGAGCCCCCCAGGCGCCCCAGTCTTACTTTTTCCTTTGCAGTTTGGCTGCCTTTTATTTCTTCTTATCACCCAGCTGCTCTGGCAAGGTCGGGTATTTTTCTCGACAATCACATAAAGTAGGTTAATTTCACGCCCTTTCTTCGTGGAGCGTTTGAAGCTCAGAGGGTTAGGAGATCAGGCTGATCAGTGAAACTCCTATATGAATGAATGAATGACAGAATGAAAGGTTATATGCAGCTCACACCGAGGTTCGGTCGAGTCCAGAAACTGTTTTATATGGAGTATCAGACTGACGTCGATATTAGAGGGTAGGGGGCTGTGAACTGTTTTCTCCCACGTGCAAAGTGCTCTTGGGAATTCAAAGGGGAAACTGAGGAAGAATCCAGAAGTTTTCTGGAGGCGTAAGTGTCCTCACCTAAAGTAAAACCTTGCGCTAGGACATGCTTATCAGACAGAATAAAACGTAAAGGGAAAACTGTAGATAGTAAGAGCTAGTAAGGGTCACTGTGTGGGCGGAATGTTCCAGAAAGTTTTCTTTAGAATTTTGCTGTTCAGGTGGACCTTGAGTGTGTTGTCATTGACGTAAATGGCAACAAGGAGGTCAGGGGCCCGGGATGGCTTTGGGAGTGATTTCCGGGCTTTCCCCAGGCTTCTTGGATCTGCCTCACCTTTTAATATAACTTCAGCTGGAGAAAATGCTTCATTACAAAAAGCTGCTTTGAATCAATAACCGTGTGAAAAACGAATTTTAATTTTACTGAGCACAGCAGTGTCTAGAGACACTGGAAGAACCGTAGTTCCCGGGTGCACAAGCCGCCGGTTCCTTGGTCGGCAGTGAGCGGCCGCCCGCCGGCAGCTGGGAACGGGAGGCTGGGAGGGTGTGTGACAGGTGGTTCCGAGAGGAGACAGAGATAAGAGGGGGTCGGGATGGCCGAGGACTGGTGCCACCTGCCCTGTCACTCAGCCTCGCGGATGCTGTCCGCAGATGTCCTGTAGCCTCTCCCAGGAGCTCCCTGGCCCTTCGGGAAACGGCCACTCCAGACCTCCGTACACGTTCATCTCTGCTTCCGAATCCGGCTTCCTTCTGTGGCAGAAAACCCAGTGGCGCGCAATGATTTGGCTCTTCGATTCAGCAGTTTCCCTCTTACTACCTAAAAATACCGAAATTAGATGCTGAGCTCAGAGCTGTTGCAGGGCTCCCGTTTTTCCGGAATGTGCCATAGCTCCTATGTCACTAACGTGGCAGAGGGTTGAGAGGTTAGAAAAGCAATTGTCCCCCAGGGCACGGGGGGAAATGTCCTTTGTAGGACTTGGAGATCTCCGCCTGATGCGCGGCCTGGCTTCAGGCAGGCCTTCAACGAGCTGCACGAGAACTCGAGATAGACCTACTTTGGAGGCTGAAAGTTAGGAGAAGCGGCAGAGAAGGTGTAAGAAGGACATGCCGTCCCCTCACCGGCCGGGGGGTCCGCGTTCGTGGCCTGCGCTGGACGTCCGCGTGGGCAACGGGCCGAGCGCCGCCGTCTAACCTGAGCTTTCGGGAGAAAGCCGGGGCCCTGGAATTCGTCCCGAAGACCTTTCCCAAGTCAGAATTCCATTTATCTTGGTACTTAATGACCTTGAGTCAACGTGAAAACTATTATGTTTTGTAGAGTTTGTTTTAAAATATAGAGAAATGTATGATAGATTTTTATAAGCTTGGTTAAGGGCTTAAAATAAAGAGTTCTGATATGCCAAGGTGGGGAAACCCTACCACGTCCTGAAACGCAGCTCTGCAGAACGAGGCATTTCCAAGGGTTAGCTCAGGTTTTCGTGCGTTTTTGGAAAAGAAGGCGTTCCTGGAGGCCTCTCTTCCTGACAGTTGGGGTCTTCGATTCTGGTTGTCCTGGGGAAGCGTGGGCGAGTTTGGCTCACTGTGCAACCGCGGGGCCGGGGCTGGGTGGACGGTAGGAGGCGGAGGGTGAGTGAAGGCCCCCAGCGCCCGCTCTCGCCGGCAGTGGGGTGGCCGCGCGGCACGGTTCGCTTCCGCCGTGTCTCTTCCCGCCTTGACCCGGCGTATCAAGGTGGCGATGCTCTACGTGGCACGGAAGGGAAACCGTCCCGTCCGGCAAGGACTTCTCCAAGAAGGGGTGACTAGCGTGCCTGGGCACAGCGGCCTTGCAGTCCGACATGTGTTTGGGCCTTAAACTCCCTGCGTGGGACTTCCGGCTACCTGTCGAAAGGTTGGAGGCTTGGCTTTGAGTTCCAGCCAGGAGAGCGGTGAGAGGAAAAAGGGCAGAAGCCCTTTTATCAGGAAATGGAGAGCCTTTGCCACGTGTGGACTCCCATGGACTGGGGCTGGGTTGACGGCCGCCCAAGCCCTGTGCAGCACGACTGCTTTTGGCGTATCTAGAGCCGGCGTCTGGTGAGAGTTGTGTTGAGAAAGGGGGGGGTGATGACTGGGTGGCGAATAGCGTCTTCTTCGTCTGCAGAGCGAGAGCTACCCAGTGTGCCAGGGTACGGGGGCCCCAGGGCCAACCCAGTGTGCCAGGGTACGGGGGCCCCAGGGTCAACCCAGTGTGCCAGGGTACGGGGGCCCCAGGGTCAACCCAGTGTGCCAGGGTACAGGGGCCCCGGGTCCATTCATACAATCGATTATCTATCACACATATTGGGTACCTCTTCTTTGTCAGTCACTGTTCTAGGTGCTGGTGAAGGAATTTGCAGAACAGAATTCCTTGCACTCACGAATGTACCATCTTGCAGGAGAGAAAAGCATTAGCGAGATGAGTAAGTATGCGCATCCGCACTAAGAAAAAGTAAGGAAGGGACCAGAGCCACGAAGTGTTGGAAAGGGCTCTGAAAGGCAGCGTGGGCTGGGAAGGCCTTGCCAAAAATGCGGTTCAAGTTAAAATCTAAAGGAAGTGGAAGAGCAGCCTCCAAGGATACCTGGGGTCAAGGTGTTCCCAGCACAGGAAACAGCGCATGCAAAGGCCCTGAGGTGGATGCATGATTGATGTGTCTCAAAATAGTGAGAAAGTCAGTGCGGCTGGAGTGGGTCTAAAAAGCAATTTTTGTTATGAGGTTGGAGCAGTAACGGAGAGCCAGATCGTGGGGGAAACTGCAGGGCTTATTCTGATTGATATGGGACTTCTTTTTGGGGTTATACATAAAGCAGTGACTTGTTCATTTGTTCCGAGCTCTGTTTGAACTGGCTCATTCTGGTTGCTGTGTTGAGAAGGGGGGCAGTGGCAGATGCGGGTAGGCTAGTAAAGAAGGAATTTTAATAATTTAGAGAAGATACAGCATAGCCTGGACCAGAGTGAAGGTAGCAGAGATAGTTACAGATGCGGAATTCCAGAAACCTGTCAAAATTAGAGCCCACAGACTTGCTGATGAACGAGATAGGAGCTGTGAGAGAGAGAGGAGTCGGGAGTGACTGCTGAGCTTACCGTCCGAGCCACTGGAGGTTGGGGCAACCGTAAGGTGAGGTGGAGCAGACCCGGGAGGGACAGGCCTGAGAGCGCGAAGTGTGTCTGGGGGCAGCTTGGCTTGCCATGCTTGTGACACCGGATGGAGATGCTGAGTGGCCGCTTGGTTGTCTAAGTCGGGAGCTCTGGGGGGCGGCCTTGGCTTCTTTCTGCCTGAGCAGGGGATCCAGCAGCAGCAGGAATTTGGAACAGCCCAGGGCTCTTCTGACCCGGTCCGACCCAGCCTTGCCTTTGGGATTGCCTGGGATCCCAGGTCCAGGCAGAATCCGTGCCTGCCCCGGAAAAGCTGGCGTGGTCTTCCGCCCACGGGAGTCCCACGGCCCCGGCCGGTGTGTCCAGGGGCCTGGCAAAGGAGAGGTCGCCGCCTCGCGTGCGGCTGGAAGAGTGGTCTTTGTAGTTTGGTCTGGCTCGACCTTCAGGATGCTGCCCCTTCCCCAGGAAGCAGTGGTCAGACCACGCTGCGTTCCCTGCCTTTCCTGAAGGGCTTTCTCCCTGGGACTTAGGACCTCCCCTGCCGAGCTGTCTTCATGGTGAGAGCGGCTGGTTTGTGGACTTGCCGAGAGGCTGCGATGGCCGGTCGCCCCCTTCCGCGTCGACCGGGCCACACCAGGGGGTGCTGGCAGCCGGTGGTGTTGCTGATGGTGGCCTGGGAGGGAGGCCAGGGCCCCTCGGAACTCGTCTGGCGGTCCATGGCTCCGACTGCAGCCCGGCCTAGGACGGCGTGTCCCCCACATTCCCCAGCACGACAGGACCCGCAGCAGAGAAGCTGAGTTTTGTGTCACCAGGTGTGCTCAGCCTGGGGGTCCGTGCTGGACGAGCGGGGGCAGCGAGGGATCATCCCGGCCAGACCCAGCCCCCCCGCCGGTGTTGGGGTGCGGGCTCACGCCTGATGCCAGAGGCGCTCTTCCCTGGCCCTGGGGGGAGCCGGCCGCTGCCTTCCCTTCCTGACTCTCCAGACCCTGTGGGCAGAGGCGTTAAAGGGAAGGAACCCTGAATCAATATGTTTTTCAGCTTTTTCCTCTATTGTATTTAACGTGGAACTGCCATTGTTAGGTGCGCAAGTCTGGGTTGTGTAACCACTCCCGCCGTCCATCGCAGAAGTGTCCTCCTCCGGCAAACTAAGCCGTTAACCAGCCCCCCCACCCCCGCTCCCGGCTCCCAGCAGCTCGCGCTTCTGCCTCGCGCGTCCTGGTGGCTCCGAGCACCTCCTGTAAAGGAGTCGTCCACCATCTGTCACTCCGTGCCCACCAGTGCCACAAAGCGCCGTGTCCGCCGGGGTCCCCCGTGTCGGGGCCTCCTTGTGACAGACGTCACAGCCTCCTTGTGACGGCCGAAGGACATGCCACACCTTGCGTACCCGTCCAGCGCTCGGTGGACGCTTGGTTGCTTCCGCACGTTTGCGGGCATGAATACTGCCGCTCGGAAACGGTGCACACGTCTCTTTGAGACCTTGCTTCCGTGATGTCGGGTTTATGAGTAGAAGGGGGACGGCCGGGCCGCGAGCTAACTCAGTATTTGATTTTCTGAAACCTTCCTGCTGTTTTCCACGGCGCTTCAGCGGTGCCTGCCGGCCGCCGCGGCGGGAAGGCTCCAGTTTCCGCACATCCTCTCCAGCACCGGTGGTTTTCTGTCTTGCTGTTTTTGTCCCTGACAGCAGCCGTTCTAACGAGGGTTAGACGGCGTCTCCTCGTAGTTTTATCCGCTGCTCCTCGTGCTCAGTGATGTGGAGCGTCTTTTCGTGTACCTGCCGGCCGCTTCCATCTCTTTTTTGGGCACAGGTTTTTTGTTTTATTTTGTTTTGTTTTAGGTTGTTCTTGAATTTTAGGAGTTCTTAATATATTCTAAACGGTGATCCCTAATCAGATACATGGTTTGCACACATTCTCTCTCATGCTGTGAGTTGCCTTTTTCTTCTGCACAGATGGTACCTTCGGATGTACAGATTTTTAAGTCTTCATGAAGTCCAAGTTGTCTGTTTTTTTTCTGTTTTCGCCTGTGCCTTGGCGTCGGGTCCGAGAAGGCCTGGCTGGGTCCCGTGTCGTGACTCGGTCTGTTCCGCTCATTCCTCAGGCTTCGGTCTCCCCGTCCCCGACTTGTTTTTTTCTTTCTTTCCCTCTTCCCGTGAAGTCGTCAGGCTGGTCGGCCCGCAGCGCGTTTCAGGCTCAGTGAAGCTTTACGCAGCCGCCGAACTCACAGGGAGGGTGTCCCGAGTAGAGGAGGGACTGAAGCCAAGGAAGCCGGACAGAGAAGCACACGGCACGGCCGGCGGGGCAGAGGCCGTGAAGGGGTTGGTGGGTGAGGAGTCAGAATTGGAGGTGAGGCCACACCGTGCTGAGTCTTCTGTGGTGAACGGATGGACTGATGGTGGCCTCGTGGCCATCAGACCTAGTTTTCTCAAACCAGGCACTTAACCTTTCTGAGCCTCAGTTTCCCCGTTTTCCTTACTTAACAAACACGTGGTTCCAAACACTATTCTAAGCCCCGTACAAATATTAGCCTCTTGACATCTCCCACCAACTCTAGGGGACGGTCCCCTGCTGTCCCCATTTTACAGAAGGGGAAGCTCATGCCCAGAGAGTTTAGGGGTCGCGTCACGGTCACAGAGCCAGTGAGTAGTGGAGCCGGGACTTGACCCCAGACTCTCTGGTTCTAGACTTCATGCTCTTAACCAGAGGTTAGGCTGCCTCTCTGAAATGGGGAGGAGCCTGATTTTGACCAAATCCTGCTTCAGAAGTTGCCCAGATGATCTCATGAGATGATGCTTGTCGGGACACGTCGTATGTTCACGGTGTTTTGCAAATACTGTTTATTAATAGTTAAAAATAATTAATAACACTCTGGAAATGGATGAGAGTCTCAGGGGTCTCGGGAGAAGGGGATGGGTCAAGGGCCAAGCCTTGGGAAGTCTCCGTGCTGAGGTGCGGGCACCTGGTTTGGGACGCCATGAGGCACTCAGTGTTGACCCTTGTGGGCGCGGTCACAGTCTGTGGAGAGCCTCCAGCCTTCTAGTCGCCGCTGAAGGCTGCTGTCAAGGGCGGTGAGGTACGCAAGTGGATAACGTCCGTGCAGAGGGGCCCAGCGCCAGGTTTTGCACTTCAGGAACTCACTCGGGTCACATCAGGAACTCACTTAGGGCCATTTGTGGTTCTGACCGCCGTGTTTTTTCCTTCTGCGGAGCATTTTCCCAAGCAGACCAGAGCTCAGACCTGCTCTGTGTGTGCAGTGAGAGGCTTGGAGCTAGGACATTCCTAGGTTTGTGGTGGCCTTGAGGGGACAAGAACAAAGGGGCTCTGGGCCGGCAGAGGCCAGCCTGCTGCGCCTGCCGCCTTTGGGACAACGGTCACGTGAGTGCTAGGAGGGATGGCAGGTGTATGGGAAGGCACCCGGGGATCTCATGATCACTCCCCAGCTCTCATCTGGTCTGTCGCAGGAGGGGCTGGGCTGACCATCGATCTCGGGGACCTTAGTGCAAAGCAAGGTAGTTACCAGAACCTTCTCCCCAGCTCCACCCCCGCCCCTAGCAGTGACTGACGGGTGTGACGTCTGCAGGTGCTGAGGTGACGAGCCCCTGTGAGAAGGGTCAGAGCCGTGCTGCCGGGACCTCGCCTGGCTCCTCGGAAGTTCAGAGCCACGTCCCGGCCTGCGGGGCTGTTTCTTGGTGCGTCTTCCGCGCCTGCCTGGTATCTGATGGGCGTGAAACCCGCCGGCAGCGATGCTGGGGCCCAGCCTCTGGGCCGCTTGGGCTCCTCGGGAAGACAGGCGCAGACCACAGTGAGCCGCTCCCTTGCCGGGAGGTTTGAGGACGTTGGAGGAGACTCTCCTGCCCCGAGAAACTGGTTTTCTGAGAAAACTTCAGGAGAGGACGGGCGTGTCCTGTCACATCCCGTGGCCCCGCATCAGAGCCGCCAGGAGAACCGCCGCCTCTGACCTGCACGGCCTCTGGTGCCCACCGAGCCGGGCCTGCTGTCCGCGGGCTCTCAGGGGCCCCTTGGTGGCCTCACTCCTGTGGGCCATGGAGGGGTCGGGGGCCTCCTTGCCTTCCTAGGGGCTTGTGGACTGGGACGCGGACCTCCTGGTCCCAGACATCCCTGCGCGGGCCGGGGGCGAAGTGCTTCTGGCTGCAGCCGTGCGGGCTCCGTGAGCGCAGCGGGAGGGCGTGCGGTTTCCGGAAGGCCGGGGAAGGCCGGGCCTGCCTCGTCCCGGTCCCCGGTGCTAATGTCCAAAACAGTGGGGTCTTGGCATTTCGTGGGCAGACCATGGCGTGTCTGAGTACGAGCTGGGGTTCTCGGAGCTGCGAGGGGCAGAAGCCAGCCTGCTTCACCTCCGTGAAGAGGAGTTGCGGCGGCTCCGGGACCCAGGAGGGCAGGTGGGTCGGTCGCAGACTCCCACCAGCGTCTGAGGGGGTTCACGGCCCTCTCAGCCCCTCGCCCTTTCCTCTCTCGCCGTGGCTCCCGCAGCTTCGCCTGTGAGCGCCCTCCCGGAGTGCCAAGGACACCTGCTTGGCCACCCCCCCGGCCGGTGTCCTGTGGCCGCCGACCCGCGGTGGGTTCGCTGCCCTTGATGACAGTCAGACTTCTAGGTAGAAATATGAGGGGGGCCGCCTGGGCGGCTCGGTCGTGGGGCGTCTGCCTTCGGCTCAGGTCATGATCTTGGGTCCTGGGATCAAGTTCCGCGTCGGAATCCTTGCTCAGCGTGAGTCTGCTTCCCCCTCTGCCTGCCGCTCCCCCTGCCTGTGCTCTCTCGCTCTCGGACAAATACAGAGATGAAAAAGAAAAAGAAATAGGAGGTGACACCATACTATCCAAGTCTGCACAATTGAACGAGAGGTAATCTGTCCTTACTTTGCACTAATTCTGTGTTTGCAGGTCAAGGTACTTCTAGAATTACTTCTCGGAAATTACTCTAAAACACAGTAGATACGTGTCTCGATATTCAGTACTGTTGCCTTGTTTTTTAACCCACAACGATACTGATCACGTAGTTGAGTGTCGCGATTCGGCCCTGGATGACTTGGAGCCGCGGCTGCAGGCTGACCCGCCAGACTGTTCACCGTCTCCGGGAACGGCCGCAGGGCGAGGCAGCAGCGAGAGACCTACGTCCCTGCTTCGCTGAGCCGCGGCCGGGAGGAGGAGGGAGCGTTGGGTGACCTGTCAGGAGTAACTTCTGAGACGTTCATTAAAACCTCAGTCCCGGGGCGCCTGGGGGGCTCAGTCACTTAACGTCCGACTCTCGTTTTCTGCTCGGGTCATGATCTCAGGGTCGTGAGATCGAGCCCCGCAGCGGGCTCCCCACTCAGCAAGGAGTCTGCTGGAGATTCTTTTTCTCCCTCTTCCTCTGCCCCCGTTCCCCTGCACATACTCTCTCTCTCTCTCTCAAGCACATAAATAAATAAAAATGTTTAAAAAGCCCCTTAGCCAGGAGATACTCGTGTTGTGTCAGAGTTGCAGCCCGAGGCAGGACCCAGTGAGTGTGGGAGTTCTGAACCCCATTCGTGTCTGGCGGCAGACCTGGCCCGCAGGTGATGATGTGAGTCACCCGTGGATTTGCCGCCGGTGCAGCGGGCTCCGGCTTGTCAGGCCCTGCGGAATCCGGCCGCCTGCCAGGACACGTCCGCTGGCGGGGGCGCTCCAAGCCTCTCTCTTGTTCTTTAAGGGCTCACCCCTGAGAGATCGACTGCGGCTTGTGCCGCCTACTGCAGGCCTCCTGGCGGAGCCCAGGATTCCGGATTTCCCTGGTGGGTAGCTGTTTGGCTCCCACACCGCGTCTGCTTCCTGGGAAAGGTTGGACCAGAGGACCTCGGGCTCATCCGGCAGTCCTGGGTTCTCCTTCTCCGTGCTTCAGCTCCCAAGCCAGCTGTGGGGCTGCTGGACAGTAACACGCACCAGTAGTGCTTTCTTAATTTCTTTCCATCTTTTGTTTGTTGTTTGTTTTCTTTTTAAATATTTTTAAGATTATTTATTTATTTGAGAGAGAGAATGAGAGAGAGCACAAGCAGAGAGGAGAGAGAAGCTGACTCCCCACCGAGCAGGGGGCCTGATGCAGGATGTGATCCCAAGACCCTGGGATCATGACCTGAACTGAAGGCAGAGGCTGAACCAGCTGAGCCAACCACGCATCCCAGACTTTCTCTGATTTACTCTTAGAACTCGATATGCCCTTTCATTCTGAGGACTCTTGTGTTTTTTTAACTCTAGAGAAGTTCAGCCCCTGTTTAAGAACTGTGTCCACCTCAGTGTTGACAGTGTAGGTGCGACCTAATGCAGGTTAGATGCTTTTGACTCAAGTAATAGAAACTTAACTGACAATAGATCTGAAAGTCATTTTAAGGGGTACCTGGGTGGCTCAGTGGGTTAAGTAAGCCTCTGCCTTCGGCTCAGTTCATGGTGTCAGGGTCCTGGGATCGAGCCCCGCATCGGGCTCTCTGCTCAGCAGGGAGCCTGCTTCCTCCTCTCTCTCTGCCTGCCTCTCTGCCTGCTTGTGATCTCTCTCTCTCTGTCAAATAAAAATAAATAAATAAATAAATAAAAATCATTTTAAGAAAGGTATATCCCATAACCAGAAGCCAGGATGAAGTGACTTGAAGGTTTGTTGATGCAGTGGCCCGAGGACTGACCGTTTGTTGCCATGCTGACCACGCTGGCTCAGCATCTCCAAGGATCCCAAGACGGCTGCCACAGCTCTGTGCTTTCTTCGCCCTTAGGGACTTCAGGAAGAGATTTTTCTTTTGCGTCTTTGTGAGACCAGAGCAGCCTTCCTCAGATATCCCTGTTCCCACCTCCACCAACCCCAGACTTCTCCTCGACCATTTTGCCAGGACTGGAAGAAAAGGGGACACGAGGGTTACTTTAGACCACCCAGCATCCAGCTCTCAGAACTGGGTGGGACCCGCCATCTCCGGGTCGCTGGGCAGAGGGTACCACCACCACTAAGTCAGAGGCCTGCCCATAGGAGAAAAACGAGAATGGTGGCTGGGTAGGAGCCTGGTGGTAGGTGTCTGCTGTGCACATGTCTAATCCCTTGCTGCCGTCCCGTCGAACTTATGTTGGATCTTCTTATCCTATCCTTCCTGAATCTTGGCTCTTTGTATTTTCAGTTTCTTAATCTTTTTAACTGCATTTTGAGTAATTTCCTCAGAGTTATCTTCCAGTTCATCGTCTTTCTCTTTAGCTAAATCTGCTGCTCGGCATAACCACTGAGTTTTTAATGTTGACAACTAAAATTTAATTTCTAGAATTTCTATTTGATTGTTTTTTGCAATTGCTTACCATTTTTTCATGATGTCTGCTCTTTCGTTATGGTTCTTACCCCTTTTCTTTTTAAAGCTTTTAATAGCATTTATTTTAAAGTTTCATTCATTTTTTTCCTATTAGTGTAAGTTCTTGGAACGTCAGTTCTGCTTTTTGTTTTGTTGACTCTGCCTCCGCATGAATGCTGTGCGCTCGCTTTCACCGAGTGTTGGAAATTCACAAACAGAGCCATTTTGTGTTCACTTTCGTCCCCGTTAACCTTTACACGGATTCATCAGTTTGGATCTCTGCCGCTGCCGCTTGCACAGTGCATGGGTTTGGTGCCCGCATCAGCGCGGCACAGGACTGTGTTTGATTTCTCATGTAAGGAAGCATTTCATCCTCCACCCAGAACCTCAGGTCGATGGCTATGTTTTTGCTGCTTCCCTTTGCCCGTGGGAGGAGCTTTTCTAATCCCTTTTCCGCGGAGGGGACAGCCCTTCTAGAACCCACTGTTTATGCAGGATTTCTGTTCCGGTTCTCTGCTCGTGGAGCTCAAAGTCACCCTCCCACATAAAAGGCCTCGGCCCTAGTGAACTAGGTCTCATGTTCTTCTGGCCACAGGTGTGGGATTGTAACTCTGGCTTTGAATTTTCTGTTTCTGGTACCTATGGATTTCTCTTTCTTGGCTTTTCTTTTTCTTTGTTATCCTTTTTAAAACCTTGGGTCATGTTGGGGTTTGGGGAGGGAGAAAAGGAATAAATGAAACAAGATGGGATGGGGAGGGAGACAAACCATGCGAGACTTTTTTTTTTTAAGATTTTATTTATTATTTATTTGACAGACAGGAGATCACAAGCAGGCAGAGAGGCAGGCAGAGAGAGAGGAGGAAGCAGGCTCCCCGCTGAGCAGAGAGCCCGATGCGGGGCTGGATCCCAGGACCCTGAGATCATGACCTGAGCCAAAGGCAGCGGCTTAACCCACTGAGCCACCCAGGCGCCCCAAGAGGTTTTTTTGTTTTTTGTTTTTAAGGATTTTATGTATTTACTTGAGAGAAAGAGAGAGGGAGAGAGCAGGTGCAGGCAGAGGGAGAAGCAGGCTCCCCACTTGGCAGGGAGCCCGATGCGGGACTCGATCCCAGGACCCTGAGATCATGACCTGAGCCGAAGGCAGACGCTTAACCGACCAGGCATCCCAATAGTTTACTTACAAGAATTAACAAAATTCAAAATTCAGAACTCACAGAAAAGGGACAAAACCCGGAAATAACCTTGCAGACTCAGATATAGAAGCCAAACCTATAAAGAATGTTCATTGCGCAGGGCGGGGGTAGCTAACATACTGCGTAACTGAATAAAAACAGAATATTTCAGCAGCCTGGAAATATGGGCCAAAATGCACAAAATAAAATTTAGTAGAAATAACGTGTTGTATTTAGGCTTAAAAACATTAATGCCATAAGTTCTAGACTGGGGTCACCTGTCTTCACAGAAACTCACGTGTGTGTAAGTTTTGGGTTTTAGTTGAGCACAGCCAGAGAAGCCCAGTACGATGATGCCGTTGCTGAAAGGAAACGCGTTCTGAGAGCGGATTGTAGCAGGAGATTGTCCTGGTGATGGGGAAAACTGTCCCCTGTGCTTGACACCCAGCGGCTCACAACCAGAACGGCACATTCAGTTCTGGGGACCACAAAGCAAGAGGGTCATCGTTGTCTGCGAACAGGTCCAAACAGCAGTGTCTGAATTAGTGAAGGATCTGGAGGTGGCATCCTCCAGGAGGGAGCTTACAACTGGAGAAGGGGAGGCAAGTCACCGGTGAGGCATTTAAAGGCTCGAGGGGAGGACTGTCTGATGCTGCTCACCCTCCGGCCCCGGCAGCCGGCTCCCTCGGAAGGGAAGCCTTCTGACCTGCCCTCGGGACTGCTGGAAGGGGACAGCGGCCTCTCAGCCACCAGCTCCCCGGCCAAAGGCGTCAGGTCAAGGGCGGGGGTCGGGGGAGGCTCTGCTGTGTGTGGCCGCTCGGGCTTCCGACAACGGGCCCGTGGCATGAAAGCGCTCCTCCTCTGGAGTCTCCTGTTGGTCGGGAACAAGAGCAGGTAGAGGAAGTATCTGTGGGATTTGGGCTGATGAACGTAGACGAAGTGTTCGGAGAAACGTCCCGAAGGACGAGTGCTAAGATGTCAGCCTTCAAGCGTAGCCAGCTCCCGAGCCAGCGTCCCGAGAGCAGGACAGCACGTCGGGGAGAGCGGCCTGCACGTACCTGCTCAGGTCCCTGCCGGCCTTCCCCGCGGCTCACCGGGACAGGGATGAGGCCTCAGTATGGACAGCGCTTGCTGGAGCCCCGCTCGGCCACCTCCGAGAGCCCCTACGACAAGCGCGCTGTCTGACCTTCCCGGGCGCACAGACCGGCGGGGGCGGGGTGCCGTGCAGGTTCTGGTCCAGCACTCAGGGGTCTGCTTGAACTTGGCCGTCTCTGTGGCTTCCGGTGCTGCTGCTGTGCTGGTTCGTGGACCCCCTGAATTGCGGGGGCCCCAAAGCACCGCAGCCCACCTGCCCCTCCTTGTTCAAAATGCAGGCTGCTCGGCCTGGGCTGTGAGTCTGGGACCAGCATCTCAGGGCGGGGCCCGAGAATCATGCCCCCCGCCCCCCAGCACATCAAAGGTTTCGAACCTCTGGCCTTGGGGCACACGAGCGGGTTGGGTTAGACTGGAGGAGCCCTTCGTTCCAGGAGACGCAGGGAGCGACACACGAGGGTGGCTGTAGGGAACAGGCCGCTGCGGTGGCGCTGGGGCGGGGATGGCTGGCGGAGGGTCGGTGGCGGGAGATCTGGGGCTCCGGCGGCGCGTGCGTCCCGTTGGACGGGGTCTGACGCGTGTCTCCCCGTGCGCCCGTCTTCCCTCTTTCTCCAGCCGCCCGGCATGTTCTGCCCACCGCTCGCCGAGGTGCCTGACCATGAGCCTCAACTCCTCCCTCGGCCACAGGAAGGAGCTGGGTAACGGCACGCACGGGGATGGTGGCGCGGGGGGCGGCGCCATCGCCGACTTCGTCACCATCGTCATCATCGCCGTTTTCGTCTGCCTGGGCAACCTGCTCGTGGTGGTCACCTTGTACAAGAAGTCCTACCTGCTCACCCTCAGCAACAAGTTCGTCTTCAGCCTGACCCTGTCCAACTTCCTGCTGTCCGTGCTGGTGCTGCCCTTCGTGGCCACCAGCTCCGTCCGCAGGGAATGGGTCTTCGGTGTGGTCTGGTGCAACTTCTCGGCCCTCCTGTACCTGCTCATCAGCTCGGCCAGCATGCTGACCCTCGGGGTCATCGCCGTGGACCGGTAAGCTGGCCCCAGGGAACTGAAGGAGTACGGACGGATTGTGTGGGGGGGGACCCCGGGAGGTCGTCTGGTCCTGGGCCTTCCGCTCCGTCTCAGCTCCTTGGGAGGACGTCCAGGGCTTCTGCAGGGACACGAGCAGGCTCTGCCTCCTCCAGCCCTTCCTTCACTCTGGGCACCTCTGATTTCATTGCATTTAGGTTTATTTATTTATTTTTTTACAAGAGACTCCAATGCTTAAAAAACAAAGTTCTTGAAACCTCTGACGCCTGCTTTACAGATGAGAGAAAGAAGCTGGGAAAGGCGGTGTGTCAGGCTTTCCCAGGGGCGACCTGCTGTCCGGCAGGTCGGGCGGGCCCCTGCGCTCCTCGTGCTTCTGAGGATTTTGCTGGTGGTCGCTGCATTCGTCACTGGCAGGTGTTTGCCTCTGAGGGAGGTGCCGGCTGACCTTGCGCCTGGGGGAGGAGGCCAGCCGGAGGCAGGGCAAACACGGAGTCGGAGTTCTCATCACGAGGGGACACGGCCCTGGGCTGCCCCGGGACCATCCGTGTCAGCTGGTGAGGGCTAGCTGGATGGCGCCCAGAGCCCAGACCTCCACCAGGCCCAAGGCCAGACCCTGCCGCTCTGTGGCTGTGGAGTGAGGCTGAAGGGAGTGAGTGGTCAGAACTCGTCAGCTGGCCTCTCTAATTACCTTTTTTCCCCCGAAGAAAATGACACAGAAAATGTAAAGACTAGAATAAATATCCGTAACCCCAGCCCTCAGACGCAATCTTTTGGTTTTAGTGTTTAGTGTATTTGCCTCTAGTAAGTTTTGGTTGTGTACAGCTTGTTTCTTTCTTTCTTTTTTTTAAAGATTTTATGTATTTATTTGGCAGAGATCACAAGCAGGCAGAGAGGCAGGCAGAGAGAGAGGGGGAAGCAGGCTCCCCACTGATCAGAGAACCCAATGTGGGGCTCGATCCCAGGACCTTGAGATCATGACCTGAGCCGAAGGCAGAGGCTTTAACCCACTGAGCCACCCAGGCACCCCCAACTTGTTTCTTTAAATGGGCTTCTCGACTCGTGTGGTTTTCGCTTTTCTAGTTAAGAAGCGATCATGAGCTCTGCCTCCCGCCTGCAAACGCCACACGCCCTTTGAGAACATGGTTTTTGATGGATGCATGGCAGTGCGTCCTCTGCCGTTTGAGATTTATTTTTACTGTCCCTTCCTGGCTTTCTGCTCCATGGCAGTTTGGAGGAGCATGTGGGGAGTGGTGGCTTTGGTTGGAATAAACACACTTTTAAGATTCTTGCGTCAAAGGCAGGTTTTCAGAAGCTCGAACAGAGTTTTACTGCAGTCGCCGCTGTCAGCCGCCCATCGAGGCTGATCACGTCACATTAAAGAGAACACTGCACCCTGTTGGCCGTGGGGAGGTGTGGGATCTCCCTGTTCTGATTTCTCTGTTTTTTAAAGATCGTGTCCCTTTGCGTGTCCCTTCCTGGGCCCCAGGTCCTGTGGGGCACAGAGTGAGGGCCCACGGCTAGAGCAGAGAAGGGGATTTGTTTTTAAGTGCCTCTTAGGGGGTCCTCTCTATGTGGACGCTTGGGAGATCGTGCTGCATGGGAAGGTCGTCTGCTGACTTGAACGTCAGGTTCCCGGTGAGCTCAGCAGGGCGTCCGGTCCCACTGTCAGAGTGCAGCACCGCGGAGAGAGCTGACCCCATCCAGCCGCTTCTCTCCCACTGGGGTGCGGCCGGCCAGCCAGGGAAGGCTCTGGGTGGAGTCCTCAGGCTGGCAGACCTCGTCTACGGGAGTTCACGGGGTGGGGGCGGCGGGCGGGCAGGCGGGTGTGGTGGTGAACACGAAACACCACGGCACGGCCCAGCTGCTGTCCCACTTTGGGGGGCAGGCTGGGCAAGCCCCCAGGGAAGGGGACACGTGGGCTCATCAGTCCAACAGCGAGTAGGACCAGAGGCAGGTAAGCGGTGGGGAGGACCCGCCCGCGAAGGCACGGCCTCCGCTTCTTCTGTGACAGTTTTTCGGGGACGCAGGCCTGGCCCAGCGGTGGCGGCTGGGGAGACACGACCGGATGAGAGAAACAGACACGCCAGGGAGCCCACGCAGGGGCAGGGACATAGGGTGGGACCCTGTGTGGACCGCAGAGTAGGCAGGACGTCACTGTGCCGGAGGGACCGCCGGGCCGTGGAGCCGAGAGAAGGGACACGGGGCCGGGCGTGCTTGGGGAGCAGGGGAGGCATGTGGGTCCGTCGCTGCTGGGGACCAGGGGCGTGGCTGAAGACCGGCTGACACCCGCGACTCACGGCAGCGCCCGTGTCCCCCTGGAGCTCCGATCCCCGCGCCCCAGACCCCCAGCCCGGCGCCGGTGCCCCCTGGTGACCCAGCCGGAGTGGAGAAGGGACCGCGGCCTCCCTGCGGTGACAGGCAGGTCTCCGGTCTCTGCCCTGCAAGCCGAGGTGGAGCCGGCGGACCCCTGTGACGAGTGTGGGGGCGGCGTGAAACTTGGGGTCTTCAGGTGGCTTCTGGGCACACACGCTTGGTTTTCTTGTTATTGGTCATTCACGTGGCTTCAAGATGCAGATTGACTGGACCAGGTACCTTGATCCTGTCGGTTTAAATGACAAACGGCACTCCTGCCTGCTCAGTTTCAGTAAGTTAATTTTACTCAATCTCGGTGATTTTGGAGGTCACGTATTTGCCCTGGTCTGTTGGAAACCTGAAGATGCAACTCTGTGCGTGTGAGAGAGAAACAGACGGGGAGGGGCTGGAGGGCGTGGAGGGCGAGAGAAGAAGACGGGTGAGACCCGGCAGAGAGAACCGGGCGAGGAGGAGACTTGGGCGCGTTTCAGAGAAAGCGGAAGAGGCGGGATCCTAGGTGCTGGTCGTGACCCCAACCGGAGGGGCTGCTGGCCAGTCCCCTGCCAGGCGCCACACTGTGCTTTTAATGAACTCTCATCCCGGCCGGTGAGCAGCAGCTCGACCGACCCCCATCCTGCAGAGGGGCCGAGTGGGGCTCTGTGAACCCGCCCAAGCCCACGCTGCCGGTAGTTGGCTCGTCCGGTGTGAGGAGGGGAAGGCCGGGCTCCCCCTCAGCCCCACGGACCTCGAAGCGAGCGCCCGGCAGGTCCGGCGGGCGGTTCAGGGGCTCCAGATTTCCAGCCTGGCGGTGCTGCCGTGTGGGGCCGGGTCACCCTTGCTGCGGGCCGTCCTGGGCGCCGCCGGGCATCCAGCAGTGCTGCGTGACGGCAGCTCAGTTACACGCCACACGGCGGGGGCCTCTGGTGGGACTGGGGCTCGAGCATGGGCTCCTGCGTAAAAATGAGTCGCTGGAGAGAAGACTGAGCTCCGGCAGCCGGTTGGGCGCCGGGAAGGCCAAGGAAGCCCTCCGCTTCGGCCTCTGATGGCCTGCAGGGAGCGGGCGGTCGCTTTTCTGTGCTTTCCTTCAGCCTGCAGCTAGGCCTAAATGAGGCTAAGTGGAAAGAAATGAAGTTTCAAATCTATGAAATCCTAATCCTTTCTTTCTTTTTTTGGTGGACAGATGTGGAGTGAATGTTCTGCATCTTCACAGAGCTGTGCATTTTACAAAAACTGAAAACAGCCCCTAAAACGAGGGTGGTGCTTCGAGGGTCTGGATGTAAATGGTTGCGCTCTGACTCTGGGAGACGGGCCCCCGACCCCCGCACCCCGAGGGGATGCAGGGCCCAGCTGGGGCCGCACTCTCACGGTCATGTCCCACCGGAACTGCTCGTGGCCAGAACTGTGGTCCGTGGTGGACCCAGAGCCGTGGGGAGCATGAGAAGTCCGGCCGTAAAGCAACAGTAACGAGCCGTGTTAAGAACAGCCACAGGCTCTGTTCTGGAGAACAGCTTATTAATTGTCATCATTTTTACGACCGCCAGGCCGGAGTCGGTCCGAGGAGCCGCACGGTCAACGTCCCCCAGTCCTGGGTTCCACACCCAGGCTCGTGCCGCGGGGTCTTGAGGTCAGAGGGCCTGCAGAGTCTTAATGAGGCAGAGAAAAGTAGAGATCTGGGGCGCCTGGCCGGCTCGGCACGTAGCATCCAACTCTTGGTTTCAGCTCAGGTTGTGATCTCGTGGGTTGTGGGAACCCTCTGCCCAGAATCAGGTCCCGCGCTCGGCAGGTTTCCCTCCTCTGCCCCTCCCCCTGCTTACATGCCCTCCCCCCCTCTCTCAATAAGTAAATCTCACAAAAAAGAAAGTGAAGTTGAAATCTCTGCCTTGTTTTTTTTTTTTTTTTAAAGATTTTATTTATTTGACAGACAGAGAGCACAAGTAGGCAGAGAGGCAGGCAGAGAGAGAGGAGGAAGCAGGCTCCCTGCTGAGCAGAGAGACTAAGGCAGGGCTCCATCCCAGGACCCTGGGATCAAGACCTGAGCCGAAGGCAGAGGCTTTACCCACGGAGCCACCCAGGCGCCCCTCCACCTGGCCCGAGCGTACGTGCTCCACGTCGTGCACTGGGATGGTGCCGCACAGGGCAGGGTCTCGGCCGTCACCTGGCACGGTGTAGGAGACCCCCCCAGAGTGGCCTGGTTCATCTCCTGGGACTCAGGAGGGACCAGTGTCCCCTTCCGGTCATGGCATTCGGGAGCAGCACACACATCTGGGCTCTCGTTTTCAGGAAGGAAGGGGAAAGGTTGGTGGATGGGGGAAGCCAGGCGCCGGCCCCTCTGCCGTGTGAGGAGCAGGCACGCTCCGGGCCTTTCCCTCTGTCCCGCCCGCTGAGTCCTCGGAGCAGACCTGTGGCAGGGCTCCTGCGGTTCCCGTGTTTGAGAACAGAAACCCCGAGAGGGTGAATCAGCCCCCTGAGGTCACACAGCTCGTAGACGGCAGAGCCCCGAACAGACAGGCAGTCACCGCCCGCGCCCAGGCGATCCAGCTCCGAAGGCGCCCTCCTTCCTTGGGCCGCATGGACGTTGCAAGGTGCAGACTCAGGGATGAGCTTGCGACGGCTTCAGCCCAGGCCGTGCGCGATGGAGCCGTAATCCATGCCGAGCGATGTGCCTCAGGCCCACAGTCAGGACCGCGGTCTGCCCAGGCCCGTCTCAGCCCGAGCTTGCGCCCGACGTCAGCCGTCCCAGGCTGTCCTCGGGTGGGACGGTGGTTCACAAGGGTGCAGTGCCCCGCCCCCGGGAGAGGCATGGCGGGGGGCTGTTCAGGCTGTGGCCCTGTCCCTGAGCTGCTGGTGCTCAGGGGTGACTCAGGACGGTGCCGGTGGGGACGAGGCCTCACGGGAGGGTGTGACGCTCATGAGCACAGGCGCTTGCTTCCTCACACCCTGCCTGTTCCAGGCGGCGTCTGCACGGACACCCCTTCTTTCGCACATGCTGCCCTCGTGGGGCAACCCTGTTAGTCATTAAACAGCATTTCCTTTGGATAGAATGTCTCGGTGGGAAGGGGACTCGCTCGCTTCCGACCCCGCGGTCTACACACTCTCATCCTTCCGGTTCAAGGCTCAGGCCTGCACGGTTTCGCACGCCCTGACCCCTGGCCGCTGACCTCCAGCTCTGCCTCTGCTCTGCCTCTGTCTGAAGGTGCTCGGGCAGCTTCCCCACGGGCGCGCACTGGCCTCTCCACGCTCACCCCTGACCCCAGCTGCGTCTCCTCACTTCCTCCTGGCCAGGGCCTCTGATCTGTGAAGACCCGGGTCTGGGGGCCACCTCTGGCAGGAGCTGGCTCTGACCCCTGAAACAGGTGCCCTGACCAGCCTGCCCCTCCACACAGGGCTGAGGGACCAGCAGCCAGCCCCGCCAGGTGGCCTCCCGCTGGCCTGGGCCATGGGACTTGTTTCTGCCCCTTGTCTTGGGCAGGCTGCGGGTTCTTTCTCTGCTGCAGTGTCCTCATCTGTACGGTGAGGATAGTGACAACCTCGCCGCCCCAGGCGGCTGGCGTGCGGCCGGCGTGCGGCCGGCGTGCGGCTCTCAGCAGCCCAGGTGCTCCTGCTGCTCCGTCTCCCTCTGCCTCTCCTCACTGCCTCTTGGTGACGTCACAGGGCTCCCCACAGCCAGCCCTCGGCGAAAGGTCGTCGGATGAATCAACTCCATAGTCCTTTGATATTATTGGTTTTATTTTTTTAAGATTTTATTCGTTTGGGACGCCTGGGTGGCTCAGTTGGTTGGACGACTGCCTTCGGCTCAGGTCATGATCCCGGAGTCCCGGGATCGAGTCCCGCATCAGGCTCCCAGCTCCATGGGGAGTCTGCTTCTCCCTCTGACCTTCTCCTCGCTCATGCTCTCTCTCACTGTTTCTCTCTCAAATAAATAAATAAAATCTTTTAAAAAAAAAAAAGATTTTATTCGTTTATTTGTCAGAGAGGGAGAGAGATAGAGAGCACAAGCAGGGGGAGCGGCAGGCAGAGAGAGAGGGGGAAGCAGACTCTGCTGAGCAGGGAGCCCGATGCGGGGCTCGATCCCAGGACCCTGAGGACCCTGAGATCATGACTTGATCTGAAGGCAGACGCTTAAATGACTGAGCCACGCAGGCGCCCACGCTACTCTGGTGTTTAATGACCCTCTGAAAACTGATCTCAGGGGATTCATGCCCGCAACGCGGTGATCCGGCCGGGTCCCGCAGAACTCCCACAGCTCCTGCTCTGACCGGGCTCTGGGAACAGGACTGCCTGAGCTCTGGGTTCGTCCTGGCACCCAGCTCTTGAAGGAAGAAGGTTCGCACAAAGCTGTGTAACCTGGCCCCGTCTGTGACACGTCAGGGACAAGGTGAGGGAAGGAGCTGTTTTGGGAGCCTTCGCCGCGGCTGGATCGCGTCAGACCTTCATCCGGGCTCCTCACGTCGGAGGGCACTGGGGCCCGTTCTGGGATCCTTTCCCCTTCTGACTCCTCTCCTGTCTCCCTTCATTCTCCAGCTACTACGCTGTCCTGTACCCCATGGCGTACCCCATGAAGATCACGGGGAACCGGGCTGTGATGGCTCTGGTCTACATCTGGCTTCACTCCCTCGTCGGCTGCCTGCCACCTCTGTTTGGCTGGTCGTCCGTGGAGTTCGACGAGTTCAAGTGGATGTGTGTGGCCGCGTGGCACCGGGAGCCTGGCTACACGGCCTTCTGGCAGATCTGGTGCGCCCTGTTCCCCTTTCTGGTCATGCTGGTGTGCTACGGCTTCATCTTCCGCGTGGCCAGGGTCAAGGCGCGCAAGGTGCACTGTGGCACAGTGGTCCTGGCGGGGGAGGACGCCCGGCGGGACGGGAGGAAGAACTCCAGCACCTCCACCTCATCGTCCGGCAGTAGGAGGACCGCCTTGCAGGGCGTGGTCTACTCGGCCAACCAGTGCAAAGCCCTCCTCACCATCCTGGTGGTCCTCGGGGCCTTTTCCGTCACCTGGGGCCCGTACATGCTTGTCATCACCTCCGAGGCCCTCTGGGGTAAGAACTCCGTCTCCCCGGCCCTGGAGACCTGGGCCACGTGGCTGTCCTTCACCAGCGCCGTCTGCCACCCCCTGATCTACGGGCTCTGGAACAAGACGGTCCGCAAGGAGCTGCTGGGCATGTGCTTTGGGGATCGGTACTACCGGGAGCCGTTCGTGCAGCGGCAGAGGACGTCCCGGCTCTTCAGCATCTCCAACAGGATCACAGGTGACGTGGGAACGTGCCGGGACCAGGAGGGACCCTGTGGGTGAGCTCGAGGCCTCCAAGCCCAGGTGTCCTCCGGGGCAGGAACGTTGCGGAGCGTCCTGCGTCTTTCCTGGGTCCCTTCCGCAAGCTCCGCAGCTCAAGGCAGGGGACACCAGGGCTCAGATGTGTGTTTTCTGTCAGGCCGGCCCCGGCTCGCTGGCCGCCTTTCTACCGACACCGGACCGTGGGCCGGCCGCCTGCGCTCCTGGCCCGCGCTTCCCTCCCGCGTTCCCAGCGTCCCGTAAAGCTCTTCCTGCTCACGGGCACTCCCGCTGGCCTCGGCCGCCCGGCCCGAGCGCACCCCTCCTGGGCCACGTGCCCCTGCCCCCCGCTGAAATGTCACCGTCCCCCGCGTGTGAAGCAGCGCCTCCCTCTGGTGACTGACGTGGGAGCAGTTTCTGGAGATGGGCCTTCGGCCTGTGGGGAGACCCAGAGCAATGACTCTAGAGAGATCTTTTTTTTTTTTTTTAACCCTTTTTTATTTTGGACTAATGCAGACTTGGAGAGGCGCCGGGAAGTGGCACGGAGCGTCGCACCCACCCTGCCTCTCCCGGTGTTCACGACCGGCCGAGCCAGGGCAGTTGCCGAAACTGAGACACTGGTCTCGGGGCAGCGCGTTAACTAGACGTCGGCTCGGGCTCCACCGCCGTCCCGAGCCCGCCCTCGTCTGTGCCGGGACCCCGTTCCCGCTCCTGCCCCGGCTCTCTCTGTCTGGCTCTCTCTGTCTGGCTCTCTTCATGCTTCCCTCGGCTTCCGTGACGCCCCGCGGGGCAGCGGTCGGGGATTTCGCGGACGGGCCCGCGCGTTGTCTCGCCGGCGCGTTCTCGGGGTCGGCACGAGGTCGTGTGCTCGGGCGGGACGGCCGCGGGGTGCCGCGCTCCCGTCGTGGTCACAGTAGGTTTCACAGACGTGATAAAGGACAGCGGCTGAGGTGGGCTCAGGCAAGATTCATTAAAGGCGCCCTCGGGCGAGGTGCCGTGACCCGAGAGGAGTCGGGGCAGTCGCGCCGGCAGGCGGTCGAGTGGGTCTTTCATCTGGGTTAAGACCGGGCGTAGGTTCACAGCCGTGTAAGGTGCCGTATTCAGGAGGGGAGGTCGGGGGAGCCCTGATGTGCCGGTTTCTTGCACAGGTATCAGGTTGCTTGTGGAGACGTGACCTGGGCACACATCCTTACGGCGGGAGAGTCAGGGCTGAGGAAAGGCCGGGGGGCCTGGAAGATGGTGGCCGGGCGGTCATTTCTGTTGTTTCTCCTGCATTCCTGGAGCCGCCGACCCAACCGTCACGTCAGGAGCACCTATGTCTTCTTACTGGTCCGGGATGCCTTGATGCTCCCTGTCTAGGCTCGGGGTGCGGTCGCAGTCCGCCGCAGACGGGCTCCCAGCACGGGCACGGACGGCTCTCGGTCAGGTCAGGGTGCCGCTGGCTGCGCTCCGCTGAGCTCTTCCTAGCTGTCCCCCTGCTGCGGCTCGCGGGGTGGGGGGACAGGACAGAGCAAGCCGCGTGGTTTGACCCTCCTGACCTCGTCAGCTCCTCGTTCCCTTCCAGAGGCCCTGCTTCCAGATGCCGTCCCGCCGGGGGTTAGGGCCTACGAATTCTGGGGAGACACACTCAGCCCATACAGGGGTATCTGGTGGGTCCCCCCCGTAAAGTCACTGTTGTTTCCTTTGTAATTAAGACGCTGAGGCTGTGCGAGTGTCTTCTCTCCCTCAGCCTTCACCCGGGATTTTAGCCTTGTTCTGCCTCCGGCAGTCAGTACTGTGTTGTTAGAGAGATGTTTTGGGTCGTGTTTGAGGGAGATTTTCACCTGGAGGGGCTGCTGGGAGAGGCTCTGAAGGCACGTAGGGCGGCTGGGAACAGCTAGTTCAGATCCCAGTGAGGAGAAGTCCCGCGTCTTCCCGTCTTCCCGCTCAGGAGGGTGGAAAGAAACCGCTCATAACCATCCTGACTGTCCGGTGCTGGTGCAGGAGGAGAGCTTTCCCGCGAGGCAGCGACAGACCAGCGTCGCGGATTCACGTCGTGGGTTGAGGGAGTGTCGCTTCGGGAGAGAGAAAGGGGGTGGGGACCATCTGTGCTTGCTTTTCTTCAAGTCGGCTCCGTGTCCAGCGCGGGGCTTGAACTCACAACCCTGAGATCAAGAAAGGGATCCTTTTTCCCCTAGAGAGACGTTTCCACTGTGTTTATTTTTTTAAAGGTTTTATTTATTCATCTGACAGAGACACAGCGAGAGAGGGAGCACAAGCAGGGGGAGTGGGAGAGGGAGAAGCAGGCCTCCCGCTGAGCAGAGAGCCCGACGCGGGGCTGGATCCCAGGACCCTGAGAGCCTGACCTGAGTCAACCAGGCGCCCCAAGAGAGGGACTTTTTTTTTTATCAGAGGAGAAGATTCTCTCTGTACCCTAGGATTTTAACCACCGAGATGCCGTCCCCTGCCCCTGGCTGGTCCGTGTTTCCAAGTAGGTCTCGTGAGCCAGGACCGCATGCGGGGTCTGGTTTCGTTTCTCTGATTGACTTGCTTTGTAGAATCACTAGGCTTCCAGGCAAAAAGTAGGAGCTGCTTTATGTTCCGTGGAAGCTAGGAACGGGGCAAGTAGAAGAACGGGCCGAGGCCGCAGCGGGGGCAGCACAAGGACAGACCTCGGTTTTGGCTGAGGGTTTCCGTGCAAGCTGTGAGGGTGCAGCCCGAGGGCCGGGAGACGGGGCGGAAGACTCCTGCTGGGTTTGGCTGGTGAGTCCCTAGGCAGCGGCTGGTCGTTCCCCGCAGAGGGAAAACAGTTTTGACAGATGCTTTTGGGTAGAAAAGTGCAGGGACCGGAGCTCAGAGGGCCTTCCCGGGCCTGGGATCCGCACCCCCGTCATCGGTGAGCCTGGGTTTTCTCGCCGTGTTAGCCCCAGGCCGAAGAGGAGCCAGGAAGGGGTTGGGTTTTCCCTCGTGCCTCCTGTGGGAGCCACCAGAAGACCTGCCTGGGAGGGCTTACTGACCGACTCCCGCGGGGCTCCCCGAGCGGTGCGGATCTCGGGGCCCCTGACCTTGTCAGGCTGTGCCACCTCGTGGTGGGTGGGCCAGTCCCGGCGCTGGACGGGCTTCTAGTGCGGGAAGGGGAGCTGAGCGCTCCCAGGGGTCCTGCGAGGCCCCGGCTGACCAGCGTCTGCGGGCTGTCAGGGCCCTTCCGGGGAAAGGCCCAACGGTCCTTCCAGCAACTCTCCCACGGCTGCCACAGACCCCCCCGGCAGGCAGGGCGGGGAGCCCAGGGCCCACCCCAGGCTGGGAGGGGAGCCTGGCCGCCGTGTGAAGGCAGCCGGTACAATCGCCACCTGGTGCTTGGAGCTCCAGGAACAGGGTTAGAGCCGTCCCCGCCGCCCTCTGGGAGGAGCCGGGGACACACCCAGGAGCCGGGTCCTGCTGCAGGCCCCTGGGGACGGTCTGGGCCAGAGGGACGCAAGGCCACCGCGGGGCCTTGGCTTCTGCACCATCCTTCCTGGTGCCTCCCGGAGGCCTTCCGGCGACTTCCATGTGCCCAATTCAGCCCAGAGCGCACGGCGGCGCTTCCTGCCTCCTAAAGGCACTAGTGACTCTGGTACAACCACAGGCTTGACCAGCTCCCCAGGGCCCGTCAACTTGGTGCCTTCCTTTTTTTCTTTTAATTCTGTAACAGGGCTTGGACTGGGCCCAACCCAGCAGATGTGGTATTGTTCCGTGCGAGAAACCAGGGTCACAGTGCCCGCTGTAGAGTGGTAAATGCTGGATGAACACAGGCCCGGGCAGGGCCGCCTGGCGGCCGTTTCCAGACCTTCCCGCCCAGCCACGGCGGTCTAGCTCGGACGACGCGTCCGGCTGCTGGAGACCGGGCCGTGTGCTGGCTCTCACCCAGGCTCAGAGATGTGTCCCAAACCACCACGGCCTGGGCCATCCCAGTCGCTGGCGCCTGGCCCCCCACGGGCTCCTCCCCAGGCCGGGCTCCCCGCCACGCGGTTCCATGCTGAGACCGAAGCCTGGGACGGGGCCGAGCGCGTGTGGGGTCTTCTCTGGGCCCCGGCCTCCCCGCCAACACGCTCCGACTCCCCAAGTTCACGGAGGGTGACTCGGAGAGAAGCCTGCCCTTCTCGATGCGCCCTCGGCTCCGGGGCAGGAAGAAAGCCCGCTGGCGTCCCCTCGAGGCCTCCGAAGCGCTGCGGTGCGAGTCGAGAGAACGGGGGGCCCCTTCGGCCCGGGCCGGGCCTTCCTGCTGAGCCGGACCGGCGTGCGCAGGTGTCCGCGCCGCGAGCTCCTCGAGCTCCTCGTGACCACTGCGGCCTCAACCCCCGGCTCTTGTGCTCACGCCGTCATCATTCTCGCGACTTTCTCTGGGGACTCGTGTAGACGCTTTTTCTTACTTCTTAAGCTCCATCCGTTGTTCATTCTGAGATCCAGGCTCTTTGTTTCTCCCGTGTTCCTTCATCTCGTTCACGCTGACCCTGTCCCTGGGTGTCCGGTGAGCGGCCACGCTCCGTGCCGGCGGCGAGGCCCGCGTGTGCTCAGGAGGCCGAGGGGCGGGGGGCGGCCCACGTTAACTGTGGCCTCTTGCTGCGCCCGTGCTTTGTCTGGGGTCGCCTCGGCCGTGGCGGGGTCTCTGAGGCCGGGCCTCCGGGTTCCCCCTCCTGCCAGCAAGGGGGGCCGAACAGCGGAGCCGGGGCTGGGGAGAGCGTGGGGGGGCCGCCGCCCGTAGAGACTTTCTGTGCAGCCACACCTGCTGCAGATGCCGCTGGGCCTCTGGCTCCGGAGCTCTGGGGCCCTGGGTGAGACCCGTCTCTGCCCTGGCCTCCCCAGCCGCTGGGCCCCGCTCCCTGGGTTGGGACCCCGTCCCCACCTTCTGGCTTACAGGCATTCTCTCCCACTTGGCGGTTTGCACCTCTTCAAAGTTCCTTTCCAGTATTCAGGCAGGATCTCAGGAGGTCACGGCGCGCCCGCATCCCGTTTAACTGGGAGGTCACCTCCCAGGACCATTTGCCCCCGTTTTCCTTCCCCCTGCCTTGTGGCCATGGGTTCTTGTGGGAGTTTCCTCTTCGGGGGCCCAAGGAATCCTGTCACAGTGCGGACACCACCACCCCACACCCCGGGGCAGGAACAAGGGGAAAGGGCAGCTGGGGCTTCCGATCCCGCGGAGGTGGAGAGCCCGGTTTGCAAGGGACAGACAGGACGGGGGCAGCGGCGAGCCGGCGGGGACAACGGAAGATGGAGGGTCCGCGGCCGCCCGAGCGGGGCCCGGTCTGTGCTGATGGCGCCGACTTTCCCTTTCAGACCTGGGCCTGTCTCCCCACCTCACAGCGCTCATGGCGGGCGGACAGCCCCTCGGGAACAGCAGCAGCACGGGGGACACTGGCTTCAGCTGCTCCCAGGACTCAGGTAGGCCTCCCGGCTGCCGGGGTTCCGTGCCCTGGTTTCCCCATCACACGGGGACTTGAGATCCGTTCTCCCCCACATAGGGCTGTTGACAGGCCCCAGGGAGGGGAACGTGGGCAGGGTTCACGTGCGGGGGACCAGGAGCTGTCCCCATCCGTGTCGGCCGGCAGACCGGCGCGTGTCCCGCTGCTGGCGGTCCGTGTCCGCCGCGGGAGCTCCGGAAATCTCATCCTGGCCCTGACCTGCTTCTCCTGGCCGCGGCCTGTGCCGCGGAACTCTGGGGCCGGCTGAGGGCCAAGACGGAGACCCCGCCTGTCGTCGACGGTGTTCCGGAGGCAGAACGTTCCCTGCGAACGTCTGTTGCCCGTCGTCCATCGCCCGCCAGCCGGTGGGTCGGCCGCTGGCCACAGGCCCCGCTGGTTCTGAGTCCCTCGTGGGAGCTGAAGGAAAGGAAGGTGTCTGGGTCCTTCCCCAGGCTCCATCCCGCTGCCCGCAGCCCGCGGGGGCCCGTGAGCCGCGGACGGACGTTCATTCGCGCCGTAGATGTTCGTCTGGCCAGGCCCTGCGCCAGCTTCTGGAGGTGGAGCGTCAAGCTGCCCTTCTGGAGCTTTCTGTGGGCTGGGCAGGACAGTCGCCGTCCTCGTGCTCCTGCCCTGAGGGGAAGACCATGACTTGGCGGGGGAGGGGAGCCGAGGAAGCAGCCGCCCTTTGCGGAGTATCTGGGGAGGAGACTTAGAACAGCTTCTCTGAGCGGGACACCGTGGAGGACGAGGAGGAGGCCAGGCAGGAGGAGGAAGGGGTCGGCCTCAACGCCTGGAGAAGGAGCGCGGCCCGTGGGTCACCCGGAGCCGGCGTGCGGCAGTGTGAGCCCGACCCCTCGCCGGCTGCTCCTCGTTAGGAACGACCGGACGGACGGGGCACCGCTGGGCACCTAGCGCTGTGCCACACGCGTCCCCTCGTCCTCACCAGCTCTGTGAGGGGTCTGGAGGCACCGAGGGATTCGGTCGCCTGCCACAGACCCCGGGGCCCTGTGGAGCGTGACCCGGCGGGCTGACCGCGGGCTGAGGCCGGCCCGAGAAGCGTCCTTCCCGCAGGCCGCAGGGTGCCACCTTTGCAGCCTGCCCTGCCCTGACGCAGCAGGAGGCGCCCGTGCTGCCCCGTCTTCCTCATTCCACAGTGCCGGGGCCGTGAAGGGCAGCAGGCTGGAGGGCCGGATGGCACGAGGCTGGTCCCAACTTTCGCCCCGTGTCGCGCGGGGCCCCTCTCAGCCCGGACCCCACAGCCCTGCTCTCTCTGTAGGACCCCCTGCCCCCTGCCTTAGTTTCCCCACTTTTTTGAGGGGTTTATTTTTCAGTTCTTTTTTGATCTCCAAAGAACTCTACATTTTCAAGTTTTAAATGTTTATTTAGCACAACGTATTTTCCACAATGATGGAAATCCAGACACAAAGCTCCCTGTCATCGGCCCCGCCCCCCCAGTCCCAGGCCTGGCTCAGTGCCCCGAGTCACCTGTCTCTCTGGGTAGCACACCGTGCTCCTCACGTCTGCCGCGGCCCCTGAAATGAGGTGCGGCACCCGTGGGTCTTGGGAAGACGGTGCAGGTGGGAGACGCGGCTGTTGGCGGGACTGAACCCGCGGAGAGAGGGTGCAGGGGTTCGGGGAGGGTGGGGGGGAGGGCCCCGCTTCGCCAGTCCCGGCGCACAGCCCAGCCTTGCTTGCAGGCACAGACGTGATGCTGCTGGAGGACCGCACGTCCGAGGACAGCGCTCCCTCCCGATGCACCTGCCCCCCCAAGAGAAGGAGCTCCGTGACCTTTGAGGACGAAGTGGAACAAGTTAGAGGTTGGTCTGCGGCGGCTGCTTCAGGACCACCTGGGCAGGGGCGACGATCCGGGCAGGCTCCTCGGCTCAGCCGGGCTCCCGTCCCCAGCGTCCCAGCCTCGCCGCCCTGCTCGCCGCCCTGACGACTGCCCACCCTGCCTGGCTCCCTGAGCCTCAGGGCCCCTGCGGTCGGAGTGGGCGGCATCCAGGCTTGGGGGGTGGTTCCCGTTGACCTCTAGGTGGACACCCCCACCCCCATCCTGGTTCCTATCTCCCTCGGAAGCTGCCACATTGTGTAAAAGCTTCTGAGCCTTCCACGGTTTCTCTCGTGTCTGGGCGAGGCGCGGGCAGGCAGCCGAACTTGTCCGCTCTGAGCCTCTGCTGCCTCTCGGGAAGTGGAAGCAGTGCCCCCCTCCCACCCCAGTGTTCCTGCCTCAGCTGAGGGTGCCGCCTTGGCCATGTGCTGCCCCTGGGGTCGATGAGGGCACGTGAGTTCCAGGAGAGGAAGGAGCTCCGCTACAGCGCCCACGCTTGTCACCCGGCTGTCCTGACGCCAGCCTCAGCACCTTGTCGCCCCTGGACACGCTGATCCGTAGAGGGACGGGGGCCACGCAGTGCGCCCACAGACGGAGGGTTCTCTCTGCTCTGAATCCCTGCCCCTGAGCACAGCCACCAGCACGGGCACAGCCACCGGCATCCCGGGGGCGGAAGGGGCGGAGTCAGAGACGTGGCAGTGCCCACTGGGACAGGGAAGCAGGGCCCTGTCCGAGCTCTAGACTGGCCGTGGGTCCCCTCTCTCGTCCTGACTCCAGCCGAGTTGAGAGACAGTCACCGCGGTCAGAGAGACAAAGTGGACGCGAGGACAGAGTCTGGCCTGCAGCCTCATGGGCTCTGTCACGTGTCACCCCCAGAAATAAAAAGTGAGTGAATCCCTCCCTGGTCCGCCCGGCGCACCAGTCGGCCGCATCGGGCTAGCTCAGTGGGGATGACAGTTGTGAGGGCAGCCTGTCTGCAGCCAGAGTGGGGCACAGGTGAGGGGGGAGGGGGAGGCCACGCGTCCCTCCCTTCTTCCTTCATCGTGCGTGTGGAGCAGCGCCCAAGGCTGGCTGCGGGTTGCCGGAAACGGACGACAGGGCAGTGTGCCTTACATGAGGCGGCCGTCGCCCCCGCTCCAGGAGGTTGAGGGGTAGGAGAGGAACTGTGCCCCCCGCCAAATGCCAGGGGAGAGATGGGCGGCCCGGGCAGTAATAAGGCAGTGGGTGTGAGGTTGAGGGTGAAGATTCTCTCTCTCTGTTGGTGTGGGTTGTTCGGGCCCTGATCCTGGGTGGGGCCTGCGGACCTTGATGTCACTTCCGGCCCGGAGGGTCTGGCCGGTGTGAGCCCGTGTGGCCAGGAGAGAGGCGGCGTGGACGTTACATGGTTCTGGGGCGCTGATACCAGGGAATCCTGGCGAAGGTGTGGAATTGTGACTGTCATTACTGGGAAGTATTCGTCAGGCCCTTGTGGGCCAGGCAGCTTCACTTCATGGTCACAGTTACGGGACCCTGGGAAGAGGGGCGCCGAGACCTCCCTCTGCCCCGGAGACACAGGTCGGGGAAGCTCCACGCCTCCCCAGGGAGGAAATGGGACGCCAAGGTTTTGAGCCTCGCAAACTGACCACAAAACCCACGCCCTTGGTTTGCGTCGCCGCCTGCCCCGGCAGTGAAGCGTCTGTGGGCCCGTTCCCCGCAGCCAGTGGTCGCAGCCCTCGGTAACCTCTCTGCTTCTCCCTCAGACGCTGCCAGGAGTCCCGTTCTTCGTGTGGGAGCCGCACTGCACCAGTCCCTGGACAGTTACGCGGCCAGCTTGGCCGAAGCCATAGAGGCCGAAGCCAAAGTCAAGCTGTTCGGGGAGGAGGCGTTGCCCAGGGTCCTGGCCACGGCCCGGACTGTCCCCGGGGCCGGCTTCGGGGGCCGCCGGGGCAGCAGGACGCCTGCGGGCCGGCAGCTGCAGCTGCGGAGCATCGAGGAAGGGAACATCTTAGCCGCAGGACGGACATGAGGGCCTCAGGGATGGTCCCACAGGGGGGCGCCTGGGGAAGGACATCTAGGGGCCGCCACCAGGAAAACAGTGCAGGGTCTCATGAGGCTGCACGCCAGCTCCGGGTGGGTCGTGGCGATGGGACCGGAGGCCTCGGAAGCACAGAGGCCAGCAGCGGAGGTGTGGCCATGACTTTTGGGGGGGTGTAGAAGGGGGACCAGGGACCCTGGCTTGGAAGGAAACCACCACATGGGTTACCGCCTCTTTGGGACTGGGAGTCATGTGGGGCACTGTCCCCGAGGTCTTGGGAGGGCAGCCCATTGAGGTGTGTTGTGGAGGACAGCAGGTGTCCCCAACAAAGCAGGAAGGTCCCCTGGGCCTCCGTGCTGCCGATGCAGGCTCCGCCGACCGCTCCGCACAGAACCCGGAGCAGAGCCCCTCCCGTGGGCTCCGCACGCCTCCATCCTGGTGGGGACCTTGCAGTCAGCGGGAGCCTTCCGCTGGCGCAGGGGGCGGCTCCGGCCGTGGGGCTGTTGGAGGGCGGGGCTGTCCTGCCCGCTTCCCTGTGGACTGATGCTTTGCTGTTTAAAAGAAGGGAGCAACCACTGTAAGAGATGAGGAAGGGGCGAGATGTTTCATTTCCAGAATAAAAAACAGCCCATTTGGTTCGGACACCCCGATCTTCCCCAGGCGGCCGGAGGCTGTGGTGCGGGAGCCGGAGCTGCTGTCCTCCCGGGAAGAAGCTCCTCCACGCAGGGAAACTGCATCTGCTGGGTTGTGCGTGCGACCTGAGCGCCTGCTGGGGCCCCAGTCCCAGAGCAGCCTGGGGCAGGAAGGGGTGGGAGAGAGGCTCGCCACTTGGGCCCTTCCGGACTGCGTGTCCCCTCTCAGAGCCACGCAGAGAGCAGGGTGAGGGGCTGGAGGTGGGTAGAGGGTGTCCGCGATCGCATCCCACTGTGATCTTTGCTGTTCTCTGAATCTAGGGGGGTGGGGGGGACCCTCTGACCACCACGGGCGCAGCGCTGATGCTGTCTGACGGGCGCCCTGCGACCAGAGCCGAGCAGGGGCCTCCCTGGAGGCCGACCCCCGCCCCCAGCCCCGACGCAGAAGCTGCAGGGGTGTAAGCTGTGCGGCGAGAGCTTGCCCGGCGTCCCTGCGAGGAGGGACTGCAGCTGGGCAGGGGGCAGCAGGGTCAGGGGCTCCCGTGTCCGGCCTCCCCCGGTGACCCAGCGGCAGACGGTCAGCAGAGGCAGGTCCCAGAGGCGGCTCCTCCCCAAAGCTCAGTCCCTTACACCGCGTTCCTGGGGCCTCGCTGGCTCCCGGGACACGGTGTCCTTTTGCCACAAGCCAGTGGCCAGCTGTTGGCTGAAGGCCTTTCCCGCAGCGTGTGGCTTGTGGCCTTCGTGGGGACCAGGCCCGTCAGCAGGGCTCCCCGGCGGTGCCGGGTGCTGGCCTAGGTTGGGGGGTGGGGGGCGGTGGCTTCTCGGGGGAGCAGAGGCCGGTTGCCCCGTGGGCTCTGCCGACACGTGCAGGTCACACTCCGCTTCCCCGGGTGCGGTCCCGACTCTGAGGGCATCTTGCGTTTTCTGCGCGCGCATTTCCCCTGCACTTGCCGGTGAAGGGACACGTTCGTGCGCGGCCGGGACGCGCCATGTGGCCTCGCTCTCTGGGCCGGGGCGGCCCCGGGGCTTGCGCGCCGGCCTCGAGGGCAGCAGGTCGGCCTGGCCCCGGGGTGCAGGGGGCGCCGCTGGACCGTACAGGCTGGGCTCCGGGGTAAGAGGCCGGAGACCCCAGGTCCCGGCTGGCGGGCATATCCCACGCCAGCGGGGACCCGCCAGGGTTTCGTCCGAGCCGTCCGGGAGTCCCAGGACGCGCAGAGGGATTCCCCGCCGTCTCCGGTTTTCCGCCGAGCGGCGGGACCGCGCGCCCCCGGCCCGTGCAGACGCCCCGAGGGCGCGGGCAGCCGCTCGGCAGCCCCGGCCTGTGGCCCCCGGGGAGGCCCGGCCCGCAGCGCGGCGCGTCTTCCGCGTCCCGGACCGAGGCAGGTTCCAGGCGGGCAGAGGGATCCGGGGCTCCCCGCGCTGCGCCGCTCGGAAACCCTCCTGCCCTGCCCGGCCGGAGCCAGCGGGAGCGCGTGCGGGGCGCGGAGGACCCGCACCCTGCCTCACGTCCCCCGGGCCTCTTCGGGGACACCTGCCGCCGGCGGCCCCTGAGCCCGGCTCCGCGCTGCGCTGGGCGGCCTGTCCTGGGCACTCGGGGCCGCGAGGTCGCCGAGGGCCTCGGTGCTGCGGGTCTCGGTCTGGGCGGGACCTGGTCGAGCGCTGGTGCCCGTCACTGTCCCTGTCCTGGAAGTTGCCACTGGACGGGGTCCTTGAGCCGCGTCCCGGATGCCCGGTGCGGGGCTCGGGGGCGCGCGCCTCGCCCCCTCCCCGGCCAGGGTGGCAGCGGTGGGGCGTTGGGGGCCCCGGCCAGGGCGGCAGCTCGCTTCCTGCGAGACCCGCGGGGCGCCGGGGACGGGGGTCGAGGGGCAGCTGTGCGGGGTGCGCGCGGGACAGCGCGGGTCAGGGCTTCCGGGCGCGCCCCACCTCGCGGGAGGCCCTGGGAGGCGCGTCCCTGCAGGGGCCGCGGGTGCGGAGGGTCGTCCTGGAGCCTCCGTGCAGGGCCGGGGCGGTGCGGCGTTTGGAGCTGCGAGCTCTCCTGTTAGCGGAGGCCGAGGACGGTCCCTCCCCACCCCGGGGCCGCTGTGGTCCCAAACCAGGCCACGAACTCCGCCTTGACCTCCCTTACAGCCTGCTTGGCCGTGGGTCTCGGCTCTCCGAGTCCGTGATCCTCCAAACCCCCGTGGCAAGAGGCCACACAGGGGAGGGGAGTCCATGCTGGGACCCACAGTGTGTGCAGAACCCCAGGTCAATCCCACGAGACGGAAGGGACATCCCAGTTCACCCTGAAGCAAAGGGAAATGGTCATACGTGGCTATGGGAGGGGACAGAGTCTGACTACCCTTCCGGGCTAGGGAGTGGGACACACAGAATCCAGGGAGGCCTAGGAAAGCCTAAGGCCTGTCTGACCTCCCAAAGTACATGAACCAGAGTCTGGGTCAAGTGCCAGGTCTTGGTCATGTGACTGTGCAGAGGGGAGAAGGGGGAGGAGGGACATTGTCATCGTCACTACGGGCCAGCTGGGCTTAGCGGGTGAGAGCTTGGGAGCCTGGATATCGGCTGGCCAGACCTAAAAACTGCAACCCGAGGTCGGCGACTGGATTTGTTTGGAAGGTTCCAAAGCACAAACTTAAATTTGGGTAGGATTACCAAGAATGCAGTTTTGCTCAATATTATTTTTAGAATGTAACACAAAGAGCTGTCTGTGTTCCTTTCCCTCAGAATTTTCCTGAATATTAATAGCTTGGGAATTAGAAGCCATTTCTGGTTTTCTTTTCCACATCACCATTTTGGAATATCCTAAGGCACCGACAGCTCAGCCCCACCCAGATGAAAACACAGCCCCAGGCGGACCCCAGGGATCCTGGGCAGGTGAGTTACCAGGGAAGCAGGCCTGCCACTCGGGTGTGGGTGCACTAGGAGTTGGAGTTCTAGGCCGTGTTCTGATACTGGGCCTCTGGATACAGAAGTTGTTAAAAACCGTCAAAGCAAAACTAAAGCAAGCTAATCCTGAAATATATTTCACTTGAAGTTTTTGGATAGTTTTTTTTAAAAGATAAAAAAAATATTTAGTATTATAAGTCACAGTATTTATAAATGAGTAGAAGCATATTTAGAATAGCTTTGTTTATCTGATTAAATATCTGTTTTGGTGCACGTATAGCTGTGGAAGTTGTGGATCTGTACTAGGACTGTGGACTCTGAGTGTGTCCCCCTCGGCCCACCGTGTGCCTCCATGTCCTGGAGCAAAGCCTCCCTCGAGAGAGCAGGCCACAGAGCGGGCAGGAGCTGTAGAAGCGGGAGGGGTGATGCCCTCATCACACACCCCTCCTCGTGCTGTTCACGAACGCCTCTGAGACAGCTAGATTCAGGGAGGGCTGTTCCCAGAAATACAGAACACTCTTATTTTTATTTATTTCTTAAAGATTTGAGAGAAAGAGAGAGAGCCTAAGCAGGGGGGAGAGGGAGAAGCAGGCTCCCTGCTGAGCAGAGACCCCCCAATGCGGGGCTGGATCCCAGGACTCTGGGATCATGACCTGAGCTGAAGGCAGAGGCTTAGCTCACTGAGCCACCCAGGCGCCCTATTTTTTTTTTTTTTTTTTTAAATATTTTCAAGTTATCGCTACATGGAACATGGGGCTCAAACTCACAACCCCAAGATTAGGAGTCGCATGCTGTACTGACTGAGCCAGCCACTGGAGTCCCATCCATGCCCGGCTGGAGAACACACGGCAGCCTGGGGCAGGGCTGTGAGTCTGCAGGAGCGTTTCAGACCTGGGTGGAGGCAGCCTAAGTCGGGCGGAGTTGGACACTCGAGTCAAGGAGGACCCGGGATGGTTAAGACGGGACGGTCAACAGCTTTCAGCTGAAATCTAGAAGTTAGAGAGAGGAAGAGCAGAAGCCAGAGCTTTCCACGCGAACGTGCGCCGGCGTGTCCCGGGAGCCGGCCGTGATGCCGTGATGCTCTGTGCTTGCTGCCGGAAGCCGAACCCTCTTTTTGGGGAGAGAGGCTCCACTAATGGGGACGGACGGGGCTGGAAGTGAAGATGATGTGCTCTGGAAGGAGAAACGAAAAAGAGCTCCGCTATGTGATTCTATCTCACGGAAGCCAAAACAGGAAAGATTATCAAATCGAGAATAAAGAGTCTTATGTTACCGAGAAGACTGGAAAATGTGGGTGAAGGTAGTAAGGCATGAAATAAAACGTCAAATTCAGGATATCTTAAAACAACCAACTTCTTTAATTAGAAAGCAACAAACATGCAAATGGCAAGTGTAGAAATTCATTTGACCAACATTTTCACTATAATGAAAATTACTCTTCCACACTGATCCAAGCGCTCATATCTGAAGGTTAGGGAAAATATTGCACTTTGCATTTTCTAGCACTCCTCACACATGGCAAGAAGTTTTTAAAACATTTTGCTAGTTTTGTTTGACACACTCTCCCAAATCCATGCACACAATCATTGCAAACCAATGTTAGGTTATCCCGAAAAAGGGAAAAACTCTGAAACACCATAACCTTAAATTGCACTAAAGCTCTGTAAAGAAAAAAGACAATGAATGTCTTCTACAAATCTCAGACCGTCGAGTGCTCGCCGCTCAGAGCTGGTTATTCCTCATCCTCGCTTTCATCGTCCCGACCGGAGCCTTCTGATCTGTCGCCCTCCAGCCGGTCTGGAAAACACACGAAATGCACAAGAAGAACTGTTTTCAGCATTGTAACTAAAGTAACTTTCAATACCTTTTATCTAAAACTCATTACAGTGCATACAGTCCAACACGTCCCCACGTAAGAATCCCTCCGCTCCTGTGTGGGACTGATTCTTCACCACTGAAGCAAGTGAAACGAGTAAGGGAACAGCGCGGGGCTCTGATGTCACGTCGATCTAAACCTCAACACTTAGAAAGAAAAGCTCTAGGGCCTGAGACCTGTCATGGTCTCTTAGCAGTGGTTTTCAAACCGTGCTCCTTGGGAGCCCAGGAGCCTCAGGAGGTGTATCGTGCCACCAGACCGACTGAGGGGAGGCTGTGGGGAGCCCGGGGACCATTCTCGCAGATCTGTGTACTTCTGTTTATAGAAAGATTTTTTTTTTTAAACATTTTATTTATTTATTTGGCAGAGAGAGATGACAAGTAGGCAGAGAGGCAGGCAGAGAAAGAGGAGGAAGCAGGTTCCCTGCTGAGCAGAGAGCCCGATGTGGGGCTCGATCCCCGGACCCTGGGATCATGACCTGAGCCGAAGGCAGAGGCTTAACCCACTGAGCCACCCAGGCGCCCCTACAGAAAGATTTTTTAAATTAAGTATCTGCTATGTTCTAGGTGTTGTGTTAAGGACACAACGGTGGCCATAACGGACACGTGGTCTCTGGCTTCAAGGAGCTTATCCAGATTAACTACGCAAATGACAACAGAATCACAGACGGTGAGTGAACACCGCTCACTCTCTCCGGCTTTCGGCAGGTGCACTCGCCGTTCCTCTCTGCAACACCCGCCCCGTGCTCCGGCTCACTCATCGCGACGCAGCTTTTACCCCCTTTGAGAACCGTTCCAAGACTTCGCAGACGCCCAGCCTGCGGAACGATCAGTCCTTCCTCTGCGCGCCAGGCTCGCCGTGTCTACCGTGCGACGCTCACCCTAACCGCAGACCCAGCGTGTTTGCGTGTCTTTGTACGCGCCAGACTTCAAGGGCTTTCTGAGCTCCTGGGAGGGTACGAGTTTTTCCTTTCTATCTTGTATCTCAGCGCCTAGGACAGGAGGTGCAGTGACAGCTCTCGGAATACGTGAACATGAGTTTTACTAACAAGCTGTGTTACACCGGGGCATACAGAGGAGGCAGCAGTGCGGAACCACGGCCACCACAGAAGCCCCAACTCAACTGGACTAGACCCTCTGTGCTGACCCCATTTCAAAGCCAAACTAAGGAGATAATGTACGTGTCTATGATTTACAGCCTGAGTTATACCAATTTTAGCTATTTTCATTATTACCTAAGTGTTCGATACGTTTGCAAAGTAAGTGAACAAAACCAAGACTTGGACAGACCCTCACAGGTCACCAGGCTCTGCATGCAGTGGAGGGACTGCTGGTCAGCAACGGGCTAACCCAAGAATGCCAGCGTAAAAGCGACGACACTCTTTCCTCGTGTGATAAACTTGCACGAGAACAAAACACGGCGCTGCTACCAGCTCGACCAGATCCCCACGAACGGGAGTCCTGCAGCTGACGGGCTAATTCCGCGAGCCTATTCCTGTCCCCCTGCAAGCGGGAGTGTGTAGGGCTCCCCCCCAAACTGCTGTCACACTGTGAATGAAGATAGAAGTGGAGGGTTGACAAGAACTGTCCCAGCCTTCGAATCGGGGGTTCAGGGTAGGACTGGGATTCTGCGGAGTCCAGAGCACGCCGTGAGGAGACCAGTGAGGACCAAGAGGGCCAAATACCGGTCAGTGGTCAGTGAGTGACTGACAGCGGCTTCCAGAAGGCGGAAGAAGGCGGGATACTGTTCTTCTCTCAAACCCACCTCAACCAGCGGCTGCAGACTCCTCGCTCTCAGAGGGGAAACCCAGCTTCTGAGAATAAATTAAACGAAATCTTTTGTTCAGGAAGTGCTGCACCTCTGCGGCAGGAAAACTGCAAAGCAGCTCGATGCCGACAGCTATCTGGTTGGCAGTGACAGATCCAGGCGCCCTGAGCAACACCCTCTCCTCCATGAAGACGGAGAACAAGAGCCGCTTCTCCATGCAGAGACCCAGCTCGGAGGAGCTCCAGGCCCTAGCGAACCAGCGGCTACTTACAACCAGGCCCAGGCGCCAAACACGGGAGAACGCCCTCTGCAGCCGAGCCCCTCACCTTCCCTCTTTAGAAACGGCCCCCACCCGGGCTTGGGGCAGACCCCCTGTCCTCTGCCCCCCGTGCCTGCTCCTGGGCGGTGGAGTCGATGAACTTCTAGCTCTTTGTTCTGCCTCAGGTGGGTGGTTTCACGGCCAGAGCCACTGGCCCACCGGCGTCCGTCCCCCTGATCTGCTTCGTCCCACATCGGGGCCCCCGTCTCACGGACAGAGACCGCACATTCAGACTCCAGTCTTCAGGGACGTATTCCTGAGGATGACTTCTCCTGCTTTTTGGAAAACGCAAAAGCTCAAGCCCTATTTCAATAAAGTGAGAGAAAATCTTCAGGGGGTAGAACCCAAGTATCTGCAGCTTAAGAAGCCCGCCAGGAGGTCCGACGTGCCGCCTTCGTGGAGAATCACAGCTCCACTGGGAAGGCGCTGCCCCGAAAGGCCTCCCTGGGGGTGAGGAGCGTCCAGACCGGACCGCGGCTGGCCTGCGCCATCACAGTCCCCTCCTGACTGCCCTCGAACGTGCACACACAATGGGACTTGGGATCCTGGAGCCCAGGGGGAAGGAGAGGACAGGCCTGGACAACCGGCTCACCCAGTAACCGCACGTCTTAACGACAGAAGCGACTCTTGTGCGCCTTTTTCTCTCCAGTCTTTTACGTAAGAGAAGAAAGAGAGTTAAGTTTACTAAACCAATTAGAAATTATCTTTTTGACCGACAGCAAAATGAAATGGAAGAAAGGAATCTTCCTGCTGTAAGACTTATCCAGTGTTAAAACCAAAGGGGGAGGGGAGTCCCGCCAGCTGCCAACCCACGGCAGGTCAGCCGCTGCGTGAGACGGACCGTGCCAACCAGAGAGCAGCGGTTTCCTAGAGAAAAACCCCGCAAGAGCCATTCGCCAGATAAGCTCTTTACAAGAACGCATGAGTTTTAGGAATCCTAATCAGCAAATGTTTTTCTTGTTCTAGACAATGCTCCCTCAAATCTGAAATCTGAAAGGACGAATTTTAAGTGTTACAGTGATTAGTTTACTAATACGGGAACCCACAAGTTACTGCGAAGATATTTTGTCGGGCTACTGACCTTTTCTGTTCACACCCCATGCAGAATTCCCACTCTCTCCAGCAGTCGTTAATATTAACAATTTGCGTATTTTCTTCCCACCTCACATGGGCTTCTTTTACTTCCTCAGATGTGCTCCGCTACTCTCTCCTCCAGGACTTTGAAAAATGCTGCCTACCCTTTCCTCCGCTGGGCATACTGTGTCTGCACTCCTCCCTCTCTCTGAGGAAGCGGTGTAACCGGTTCACGGCTAACGAAGGCCGGGGGAATAGGCAGAAGTGTCCCTGACAAAAAGTGAGGGGGGGGGGGGGGACGACGATGAAGATCCCGAGGGAGAGAAGACTTTGCTGTGTCCCCAAATCAAAGAGGGCCAGAGCGGATGGAGAGCACGCTGGGCGAGAGGCTGAGCAGCAGTGTGAGCTCAGATCGCCCAGAGGCCTGCATGTCACACTCATGACCTCAATGTGTTCCCACAAGTGACCTTCCCAAGGTCAAAGGGAAGAAAGGGCTTGGAAGCCAGTTTCACATTCAGGCTTTACCATTCACCAGTTGTGTGATGTTATTACAAGTAACCAACGTTGTAAAGGTTTGGAGCTAATTAGGAGAAATTTGTGAAATGACTAGTATAGCGCCTGATACATTATAGGTATTAGAAATTTAATTTATGAAATCAGTAAAGAAAAATACTCTTTTGTTCGATAAATGTATTTTGTTTATAACAGATACCAATCTTTTCTGTTATTATGAACAGATTATGCACTCCTTCTCGAATGTCAGTGACTACACACATTTTGTGTTTCTTTAGCTCCTCACAGTGTATCCTTGAAAACAAAAAAAAATATTTAAAAACCATACAGAGGTCCTGTGCTTCAACCCTGGCAGCAGCAGTTACATTTATTTTGGTCTGAGCCAGGGTTACTTCTCAGCACATCCACTACACAGGGAGATCCCTCTTAAGGGTTAAAGTAGGAGCCTCCGCGCTGAGAAGAGAAGGGACAGCTTCAATCAAAGTCTTCAAGTTTCATCATGACACTTTCCAATACATTTGGTTCGTGAGGAATTAAGTTACTGCGCGAAGATCAAGCGTTCACCGAACTCCTAGCTCAGAAGTGACGCTGCCTTCAGTTTGTGGTTAAAAGTAATTGTACGAATCACGGTCAAGCAGACCCGAACGAGTAACATGACGCGACCACGGTGTCAAGGACCCTGTGACAGTTCTTACCGGCTCGGATATGATTCAGCGAAGCCAGCATCCGCAGCATGAAAGAGGCCGGGACCGTGATGGTGTTTCTGGTCTCTTCCAGCATGAGTTCGTTTCGAGTTATAACCTAGGAAGCAAGCGGAGCAGCACATCAAGACCGCGATGTAGCCGCACCCCGCGGCGGGCTCTCAGCAGGTCTGAGGAGTCGCCTCGCTCTCTGCACCCTAAGGCCACTCGCCGCCACGGAACTACTTCACCGTGCACCTGAGGGAGTGGCATCACACAACACGACTCTTTCGACCGGCAGAGGGACGAAGACCGCACTTTGAAGCCGCTTGAAACATTCAAGAATTCAATTTATTTTTCACCTGTGCTTTGTTTCCTAGAGCAGCTACCTAGGTCTGCTCATTCTTCCTCCCTGTGGCAGAGCGGATGCACTTAGTGACACAGCCGTGTTCAGTGAGTTCTCCGGGGCCACTCAGGTTTCTCAAGAAAACATCACCTTGACTGACGCCAAGTAATTTTGAAAAATAAACTTTCGGAGAAGAGTCACCAATGACCTGTGTCTTATGTACAAGACGGGACTAAGTGAGTGTCCATAAACACCGAGGGATCTGGGCAAAGGGAAACGGCAGAAAGGGAGGAAAGAGGAGGAAGGCGCAGAGGCTAATCTGTCAGCGGCTCCCCAGTAATTTCATGCACGTTTTCAGCCCCGCAGCGCACCCCCAGAGCCCTTTACAGTCTCGCCCCAAGGAGCTGCTTCCTTATCCACTCTCCAGTGGTTCGCTTGCCTTAGGACACCTTGCAAAGTGCTGACCCTTGATCTCAAGGGCTCCTTAGCACCCTACCTGGTGAACTCAGTCCAATTCGTACTTCCTCTGGAGACCCCGTCCATCCGCCCCATCTACGAGCACACTGCTTCTTTGCAAGGGCTTCCAGAACACTCTGCATGCCCCTCTACGTTCTGGCTGACTGGTCACTGTCCCACCAGTCTACATGCTCTGAGGGAAGGTTTGTTTTTTACAATTCAGCACTGTGTCTAACAGAGGCAAAGTTTATAAATGTCTATTAGAAAGCAGATATGGGGGGCGCCTGGGTGGCTCAGTGGGTTAAGCCTCTGCCTTCAGCTCAGGTCATGATCTCAGGGTCCTGGGATCGAGCCCCACATCGGGCTCTCTGCTCAGCAGTGAGTCCGCTTCCTCCTCTCTCTGCCTGCCTCTCTGTCTGCTTGTGATCTCTCTCCCTCTCTCTGTCAAATAAATAAATAAAATCTTTAAAAAAAAAAAAAAAAAAAAAAAGAAAGCAGATATGGGAATTGTGATTGTCAACCTTGGTCTAGACTACCGGTTTTCTAACTTACTAATAACACTTTTTAGCAATGGACCCTTATTTCGTGTTTTTAAAAGGGTGCGGCATCAACGTGAGCCACACGCACCTGTTAACAGAAGTTCGGCCGCCAGTAAGCAGCTCACTAATGCCACGAATCGTTATGTTTGTAAGAAATCCTACAGGAAAACCCACCAATAAAAACCCTAGCTCCAGCTGGGGAGGAAAACCCCAGAATTCAGCTTTTGTATTATCCACCTTCCCCTCTCTCTAGCCCACAAAAAACCTAGAGCTTCACAGAGCCCAGTTTGAAAACTGTTGGTTTAACCAGGAGCTCAAGAAATCTTAAAATCTGACAGTAAAGGAAAAGATTCTCCAATCATTTGTTCTGCTACTTATTTGGCTGTGATTATGGAGGACAGCCATAACTCATTTTCTTAAAAGGACAGGGTTTTTTTTTTTTTTTTTTTAAGATTTTATTTATTTATTTTTGAAGATCACAAGAAGAGCACAGGCAGAGGGAGAGGAAGAAGCAGACTCCCTGCTGAGCAGGGAGCCCAATCCCAGGACCCTGGGATCATGACCTGAGCCGCAGGCAGAGGCTTTAACCCACCGAGCCACCCAGGCGCCCCAAGGTTTTTTAAATGATTCTTCATTGCAATAAGCACAAAACCAGTCAAATTGTTTTTCTTAAACTATAATAACCTGGTATTACCAATAATCAATATTGTAATAAGCCTAATAATATTTTGATGTTTAGCTCTCTAGTATTACAGCCATGTTTTAATCTTAGTTTTTCTTTTTCTTAAAATTTGACCTCCTTAACTGAATAAACCTGCTTATGTTACCGATTAATAATGAGCTGCTTTGGGGTGCCTGGGTGGAGATGGATCAGTCATTAAGTGTCTGCCTTTGGCAAAAGGTCATGATCTCAGAGTTCTGATTTCCAGCCCTACATCAGGCTCCCTGCCCGGGTTGGGGAGGAAGGGACCCTGCTTCTCTCCACTCCCCCTGCCGGTGTTCCTGCTCTTGCTGTCTCTAGCTCCGTCAGGTAAATAAATAAAGTCTTTAAAAAAAGAAAAAAAAGTAAAAGAAAATAATGAGGTGTTTTAAGTCTTCTTAAGAAAGCATTTCAGGAACAAAGTGATATATGCGTTATAATAATTATAAATAAAAGTCTTACTTCATCAGCAAGTTTTCGGTTAAAAATCCTGGACTCTTCTAGTGGTGACCAGATCTTTATGTCATAATCTATGCCAGATGAGGCTAGAACTAGAAATAAAATGTTGCATATTAATATAAAGCATAAAAACATGCCGTTAAGACACTCATACACAGGTCACACATTATGCATGTATGTTAGGGGTGTGTGTGTGTGTGTGTGTGTGTACACATACACGTGCAGCAACACTGAGCCGGCATGGAAACTGTACTGACGCATTTAATGGTCAACTGAGAATACTATTTAGAAGATTTCCTAAAAAAGTTACCCTAGAACATAATTTTAAGACCAACTTGCAGTCAGTCCAATTTCTTTCCTACCCCCTGCTCTTTTAGGAGAAACATGGGAAGTGTCCAACGAAAGGCAAGAATAAGCCAAGCTCCTTTGTTCTGTCGGATTAACTTGGACATGTGAAGACTAATGAGGCTCGGAGACGCAGGCGGAGTCGTGCAAAGTGTGGTCAGCCGAACCTCTTGCAACTTGTAAAACTTAGAAGAAATATTAAAGAATAAAGGCTTTGATCTACTTCGTCATACTTTGTGCCAAAAGGAGGTTCTAAGTGTTTCTGTTTTGAACCCAAGGGGAGTCGTAACAGGCTCTCCTGATGGCCTCCTGAAGTTCCCCCACTACTCTCACACTGACCGCGAGAAGGAAACCAGAGCCGGCGCGCGGACTCCTGACACGGCCGTCTTACTTGGGTCAAACGGATGCGGCTGCAGGCAGTTGACCACGTGGTCGTCGGCCTCCAGAAGCATCAGGTGCTCAGCGGTGCGGCGGTCCCAGATGAAGATGTGGCCGCAGTCCGAGCCGCTCATCACGAAGTTAGCGCCCCAGAAATTGGCTTCTTTTATCTAGGGTTAAAAAGAAAATTGTGGGAAAAGTCAAATCAAAGTTACGAAAACAAAGACTCTATTTTGCTACTGAAAATATTAATTGACTTAGAAAATAAAACATTTCCTAAGAGACTCTTTGTCTTCCATTGTTTTTAAATGATGGAGATTATCAGCAAGCATGATCCCACAGTAAGTGATGACAGGTGCCCCATGAAACAGAGACTATGTTCTGTTCACGGTTGTACTTTTAGGGCCTTAAACAGTACTTGGCAACAGTAGGTCCTGAATTAGTAGCTGCTAAATGAATGCATGCATGCGATTTCTGGGTTTTGGAAAGTGTAATGGAAACTTCTATGTCTACATGTTGTTGAACTTTCCAAAAATGGTTCCACTTTAGCTTTATAATAAAAACAAATCACAGAAAAAAATGAAGGGTTTCCTTTTATATTTCGCTTTATGCCAAAAACCAAAAAGTACCAATAATCTTTTTATCAGGTATTCTCTCACAATTGAGAAGGAAAGATGTAAACATTTTACTTTTACGAAGCAATGAGACAGAGGACTAGGACACACTGGAACGGTTAGGATGACATTTCTCAGTGGATGTGTATCAGTGAGCCACAAAGAATCTTTGTAGTTCAGGACATTTTTCAATCATTTCATCGGCAGCTGCTACTTTGCTATTTTTGCCAAACCAAAGAGGGGAGACAGTTTTGTTGTTACTTAGAGTTACTGTTATATTTATTTAACTTTTCTTTTTTATTCCTACCCCTAATATTTTCATACAGAATTTTAACCAGCAAAATATAAAAAATACACATTGATTACTTCTATTAATAGTGAGCACTGTGTTTAGAATGATTAAATTGTTACCACCAATGGTATCTATAGAGAAAGCTAAGTAGTTCTCTGTCCCAAAGTAACTTTTTTTAAAGTAAGCTCCATACCCACCCTGTGCTTGAACTCAGGATCCCTAGATCAAAAGCTGCATGCTCTACTGAACTTTTACTCTTAACTCTGGAGAGAAGAGATTAAAACTGATTCTTTAGATACTTTTGGACGACTCAATGAATATATGAAAACAACACCTTCTAAATATGAATAGTTCAGAGTTCAGAGTTGCAACATGCTAATCATCTTACAAGATCCCCTTAGTGCATAATTAAAATCACACTGGGTGTATGACTTGTGGACGGTAAAACTTGAAAAGATCTTAGAGATCATCTGGTCTGTTCTTTTTTAAAAAAAAAAAAGATTTTATTTATTTATTTGAGAGAGAATGAGTGAGAGAGAGCATGAGAGAGGAGAAGGTCAGAGGGAGAAGCAGACTCCCCAAGGAGCTGGGAGCCCAATGAGGGACTAGATCCTGGAATTCCGGGATCATGACCTGAGCCGAAGGCAGTTGCTCAACCCACTGAGCCACCCAGACGCCCCATCTGGTCTGTTCTTATATCACAGATGAGGACACAATGTCTAGAGAGACAAAGTGACTAAAACAAATCTTCACCTGTCAATCTTAAGAGTTGTTATAAAGTAACCAGACTACATTTTGCAATGAGCCTGGATTTCACATATCTAAATCTTTCTCTCCAAATCAACAGAGAATGCTAAAATGAGCCATATATATGTCAATATCCAGATCCAGATCCAGATCCAGCAAGTGTGAGAGAGCAAAAAGAAGCAATTGTTATTTGTACCAGCTAAAAATTTTAAATTTCTACAGCGTTTCCTTAGTAGGCCAGAATTTTCTTGTGAACAATAATGGTCTCGGGCAATCTATTCTAGGACTAAAACAACCACGTCTGGGTAAAGAGGTAACTGTGAAGGCACAATAATGCTGCACTGGACCCCAGTGGCAATACATGAAGACTATCTTTATGGAAAATATTCATATTATCAATCTGTAATTTCTCCAAAGAGTGCCATGAACATTTGGTACCATTGTCCTGGAGTTGCGATGGCCCTTATAAACCATCTTTACTAGTGGCCTTCTAATGTTCAAAGTATCCAATTCTTCCATTTCTTTCCTTTCTTTCCTCCGCCTGAAGAACTCCTGGATGCGGGCAACAGCAGAGCGTCTATGAATTACATATTAAAAGAAAAAAACAAAAATAAATTTAAAAACATCCATAGGCCACTATGGAATCAAAATGAGGAACATTAAAATACAGTAAAGTCTAAAAAGTATTGAAACTAAACGTTATCTCAAGAAGGCATCCCCAACCAAAGCATAAAAAAGCAGACACAACAGTGAGACTACATCAGACTAGTTGAGTTACTAAAACAAAATATTTTAGTGAAGAGATCATTTAGAAATTTGGGACTGGTTGAGAAAGTAAAGGAAACAGCATGCGGCACACTGGTTTTTAAAGGGCTATTTTACAAAACATGAGACAAAATTAATATGCAAGTTTACTACAAACACATCCTATTCGATATCATTTCTCTTCTCCGTATGAGAAAATGCAGGGCATACAGAGAAAAGAAAAAAATAAAGGGTAACATATAATTGCAGAGGGGAAACTTGTTTGGAGATTTTGTAAAGATGTTCTCAGCAAAGAACAGACTAGTAAAGAAAAAGAGGGTATTACCGTATGTACAATAAAACAGGGACTTTCAAACAGATTCTATACAGACCCCATTAAAAGTACAGATTTGGAGCTAATGAGGCAGATTTTACTCTCCTAAGACCTGAGTTGGTTACAGAGCTGGAGACAAGAATGGGCCCTTTTAAGACTGATTTAATTATCAGAAGAAACTTTTCCTAACACAGGATATACTTAATGAGTTTGTTAGTCTGAATTTACTACTTAAAACATTACATTTTGACAGAGAATAGACCAAAAAAGTCTACAGATCAGTAAGTACAATGAACACTATAACAGAAAAATAGGTAAAGGACAAGAGCAGGGCCACTACAGAAGAAATGAACAGTCAGTAAATATACCAAAGGATGCTAAGCCTCACTAATAAGATAAAAATAAAACAACAAACGAGCTCTTTATGTGTTGACCGGATTAAAGAGAGGTTAATGTCTATTTGAGTGGCAAGACTATAGGGAAACAGACACTAGTGGGAGGGGTTTGAAAGTGATTCTATGTAAAAAAAAAAAAGTAAACTCCTTTACTGGAGACTTTCCACTGACGCAGAATGCATATGCAGGAAGGCAGAACATCTCACGTGTGTGGCCCAACGAACTTTCACAAACGGAACAAGCCCGTGAACCACCACCAGTGCTGACAAACGGGGCATAACCTCCAGAATTCTCCTAGCGCTGCACTCCCACCACTGCTCTCCCGTAAGGAAAACCATTACTCTGGCTTCTAATGGGATGAGTTACTTTTGCGGGTCTGTGAACAGTGATCACACGGAACCGGAGGATGTGTATTTTTGTGTCTCGCTCCTGTAACTCAGCACCCTAAGACTCCTCTGTGCTGTCTTCTTCATCCCACGGGCTGCAGAGTACCACAGCGCACACATCCATTACAACGCATGTGCCCACCGCACTGTGAGTGCACACAGGGCTGCTCACAGCCTTTGACTACTGAGTTGCGGCTACTACCAACATCTGTCCGTGTCCGTGGCAAGCATGTCAGGTTTCTGCTGGGTCTGTACCTAGGAGGAAAGCAGCAGGACCACAGCAAGTGCATATGTTCAGCTTTGACAGATACATGCAATTTCCCAAAGTGGTTACACCAATTTACATTCCCACTAGCAAAATACTGAGTTCAAGTTCATCAGAAATTAAACAGTATCTATTAAAATTTAAAATGTGTATATCCTGGGGCACCTGCCTGGCTAGTCAGTAGAACATGTGACTCTTGATCTTGGGGGCTGTGAGTTCAGGCCCCACGCTGGGTGTACAGATTACGTTTAAAAATATATATATTTTAAAAGATTTAATTTATTTATTTGGGAGAGATGGAAAGGGAGGGGGAGGAGGGGCAGAGGGAGAGGGAGAGCATCTCAAGCAGACTCTGTACTGAACAGGGAGCCCGACATGGGGCTCACTCCCATGACCCAGAAAGCATGACCTGAGCCAAAACCAAGAGTCAGACACCTGACTGAAGAACCCAGGTGCCCCCCAAATTAAAAAAAAAAAAAAAAAATTTGCTTTGTGTTGGTACAGCAATTTTACTTGTAAAAATTGTACACTACACAAAACTTACACAAGTAAAACAAATATTACATATTTATGTTATTTATATTTAGGTTATATATACATGTGTATAATATAAATCTTCAATGTAGTGAACCTTCTGTGTGTGCTTTCAGAAAGACTGGAAATAATCTGATTGTTCACATGGAAAGGACAGACTAATTAAATAAACTATGCTACACCCATATACTGGAATACTGGAATACTAATACCACCATAGAAAGATAAGCAAGGGGCACCTGCTGGCTCAGTCTGTGGAACACGAGACTCTTCATCTCGGGATTGTGAGTTTGAGCCCAACCCTGGAAGTAGAGATAACTTAAAAATAAAGACTTTTAAAAAAGTCTGAGGGGCTCAGTGGGTTAAGCCTCTGCCTTCGACTCAGGTCATGATCTCAGGGTCCTGGGATCAAGCCCTGCGTTGGGTTCTCTGCTCAGCGGGGAGCCTGCTTCCCCCCGTCCCCTGCCTGCCTCTCTGCCTACTTACTTGTGATCCCTCTCTCTCTGACAAATAAATAAAATCTTAAAAAAAAAATTTAAAAAGATAAGGAGGGTCCATTATCAACTACATGAAAAATGTCGGCGTTACACTGCCAAATCTGCAAAGTAGGTTAAAAGTTGAAGAGGAAAAATTCTATATGTACATGGAAAGGATCTAGAAAACCAGACACCAATCATCCGTATTACTTTTTTAAATAATTATATAACAATGTCGTACTCCTACTTTTATAATAAAAGGGTATCTTCTTTTTCATAAAATGGTATACTACTGTGAGTTATACAGGTTTACTTAAGTGTTTTTAAAAACTTTATCCTATGCTTTGTATATCCAAAATATACACAAATTTTTAAATTAGATAGCTAGAAACTTCCATGCAAAAAGGTGACATGTTTAGTTTACTCCAATTTTCTCACTCGGAGGTGATAATGAGAAGGGTTAAGAGTTTAAATGCTCTTGGTACACCAAGTGACGAAACCCTGGCTCAGTAACATGAGTGCCCGCTTTCGGCTCCGGTCATGATCTCAGAATCCTCGGATCGAGTCCCGTGTTGGGCTCCTTGCTCAGCAGGGAGCCTGCCTCTCCCTCCCCCTGCTTGTGCTCTCTCTCTGACAAATAGATGAATAAAATCTTTTTTTAAAAAAAGATTATTATTTTTAAATAAATAAATCACAAGTAGACAGAAAGGCAGGCGGGGGGGAGGGGGGGGAAGCAGGCCCCCTGCTGAGCAGAGAGCCCGATGTGGGGCTCGATCGCAGGACTCCAAGATCATGACCGGAGCTGAAGGCAGAGGCTTAACCCACTGAGCCACCCAGGCGCCCCAGATGAATAAAATCTTAAAAAAATAAAAAAATGTTTTAAAGTTTAGATGCTCTCAAAAGAAACCTAATTGGATCTTTGTTGTGAAGTAGAAGAGAAGACACTCTCAATTAGATACAAAAAGATGTGATTAGCAAAAAACCAATAAAGAAAAAAAACTCTGGTTAAGAAAGCAGAGTATCAGTAAAGGGAATAGAAATGACCTTGCTGACAAACCAAAGGCCTCAGGAGCTGTAAATGGGAAAATAAATTATATGACAAATTAAGAATTTAGACAGAAGCTCAAGTTATTTAAAACAAGATATGTGGACAGAATTAAAGTTGAATACTTAATGTGTTGATAATCATTAAGAACTAGTGAGCACAGCACCAGGTCAAAAATGTTCATCTCGTTTAAAAGTCAGCCGTAGAATATGGTCTAATTTACTACTTCCCGCTTGTCTGGCTTAACCATTCTAATTGTAGAATCTAGATCTACCACTCAGCTACCAAGAACGAAGCCCTGCCATGTACTACCTGAAAGAAGTCAGTCAGAGAAAGACAAATATTGTGTGATTTCACACACATGGAATTTAAGAAAAAAAGCAGATGAACATAATGGGAAGGGGAAAGAGAGAGAGGGTGGGGAAACAAAACATAAGAGACTCTAAATGCTAGAGAACAAACAGGGTTGATCAAGGCGCGGGGGATGGGCTAAATGAGTGGTGGCCATTGAGGGCACTTGTCAGGATGAGCTCTGGGTGTTCTATGCAAGCGACGGATCAGTGAATTCTATTCCTGAAACCAATATTACACTATATAACTAACTACAATTTAAATACAAATTTGGAGGAAAATAAATAAATTTTAAAAAATCTAGCTCTCAAGTTATGTGATTTGTATTATAGAGTTCTGATTCAAGATTAGGGTATCTACCACTATCCCACTGTAGGAAAATTATCTAAGAGAAAAGCTTCAAGTGCACAAATTTGAAATTAGAAAATAAAAATAACAGTATATATTATACCTACATATACAATCAGGTCATGTGCAATTCAGTTAACAGTATAAGCTAAAATGAATATATTGAAACAACTTTCTTAAAGGATATTTCATAGGAAAAACTGAAAAAAAAATACAGGTCATTGAAAATGAAAATGAAAATGATATATACATATGAAGAATGCCAATCAGCAAATATTTATTAAAGGCCTTCCACTTGCAAAGTTGTTTTGGAGAATATTATTCATACTTTTATGATAGTTTTGCTAGTTTGGCTCCCAATTTAAAAGTCATAAAAGACATTACAAAGTTAAATACATATAAAATTTCAAAAGTAAACAATAAAATCATAGTAATAAGGAGTATAAGTTCCAACCCAATGGAGGAAAAAAAAGAGAAAAGCACTAGAAAACAAAGATAAAAAAACTTAAATCAATCCTAAAAAAAACCAAGAGAGTAAAAAACAAAACCAAACAAAAAGTGGTAAAAGAGAATAATTAGAGAAAGTTGGAAACAAATTTAAATATAGTCATAATGATAGTAAATTTAAATAGACTAAACATACCAATTGAGAAAAAAGAGATTGTCTAAGACACAGTGAAAGCATGAGCACAAGGAAAAGTTTCACACAGATATTTTACAAAAGCTAATCCAATGAAAGGTGGCTGGGTTATATTAATGTCTGGTGAAACAGACTAAAATAAAAAGCATCATTAAGAACAGAGAGGACTGGGGCGCCTGGGTGGCTCAGTGGGTTAAGCCTCTGCCTTCGGCTCAGGTCATGATCCCAGGGTTCTGGGATCGAACCCCGCATCGGGCTCTCTGCTCAGCGGGGAGCCTGCTTCCCCCCATCTCTCTGCCTGCCTCTCTGCCTACTTGTGATCTCTGTCAAATAAATAAATAAAATCTTAAAAAAAAAAAAGAACAGAGAGGACTACTACATACACAATAAGTTCAATTTACTAGGAAGATATAACAATGTAACATACATGCACTCAATAAAAAAGAGCCTCAAAATCCATTTAAAAGGAAAATGACCTAACTACAAGGAGAATTAGACAAATCCACCATTGTAGTAAAGATTTCCACATGCCTTTATCCGTATTTTATGTGTCAAACTGACAAAACAAACACACAAACACCAAAATTATAAATAATTTTAATAACACAACAGTCTTGATCTACGGGCCATATATAAATAAAATTCCACATTAAAAATTAGAGTAATATTCTTTTCAAGGGTCCATGAAATATTTACAAATTTGACATGTACAAGTCCACAAAGTCAGTTTCTATGAATTTCAAAGAATGCATCTAACACCCACCATATTCTCTAACCACAAGTTTGATGTTACTGAAAAAAAGCTAAATGTACACATTTTAAGAAGTTAGGAAAAAATAATAAACCACACAACAATTTCAAAGAAAACAGAAGAAAGGAAATAATAAAGAGAGAGAAAGCAGAAATAAAAAAACAAGAAGAAAAACAATACAGAGTTCTGCCATGATGAAGAAAAAATTAAGGGAGTTCAAATAATGTTAGGAATAAGAAGGTGGTTATAGGGCGCCTGGGTGGCTCAGTGGGTTAAGCCGCTGCCTTCGGCTCAGGTCATGATCTCAGGGTCCTGGGATCGAGTCCCGCATCGGGCTCCCTGCTCAGCAGAGAGCCTGCTTCCCTCTCTCTCTCTCTGCCTACTTGTGATCTCTCTCTGTCAAATAAATAAATAAAATCTTTAAAAAAAAAAAAAAAAAAAAAGAAGGTGGTTATAGGGGCGCCTGGGTGACTCGGTCGTTAAGTGTCTGCCTTCGGCTCAGGTCATGATACCAGGGTCCTGGGGTCGAGCCCCACATCAGACTCCCTGCCCAGCGGGAAGCCTGCTTCTCCCTCTCCCACTCCCCTTGCTTGTGTTCCCTCTCTCACTGTATCTCTCTCTGTCAAATAAATGAATAAAATCTAAAAAAAAAAAAAAAAAAGAAAAAGAAGGTGGTTATAACTCAAGACAGTAGAAATTAAACAGATAATAAAGATAGTATAATAAATTTTCAAACTTAGATGAATGGACACATTTTTCAAAAACTTCCTAACACGGGCTAAAGAAGAAAGAGGGCAAACAGTACCACAGCTGTTAAAGAAGTACAACAGTACTGAAAAACCGTCTCCAAAAGAAAACATGAGGTCCAGTTGTTTTAACAGGTAAGATATACTGAACTTTTTGTTTGTTTGTTTATTTATTAGAGGGAGAGAGGGGGAGAGAGCAAGCACAGGCAGACAGAATGGCAAGCAGAGGCAGAAGGAGAAGCAGGCTCCCTGCTCAGCAAGGAGCCCGATGTGGGACTTGATCCCAGGATGCTGGGATCATGACCTGAGCCGAAGGCAGCTGCTTAACCAACTGAGCCACCCAGGCGTCCCAGATATACTGAACTTTTAAGGACAAGATCATTCCAATCTTATACAAACTCTGGAAATAGGAGATTTTTTTTCTACTTTTTCTCTAATACTAGTGTAACTTTTTACCAAAAATAGGATCATGAAAATATAAGAAAATTCATTCCGAATATAGATAGAAAAATCCTTCACAAAATATCAAATAAATCAAATCCAACAATATATCAGAAAGATAATACATCATGATCAAGTTCGGTTTATCCCACGAATACAAAGATTGTCTAATCCAGTTCTACAGGTAAGGAGGTTGAAAGTCCTCACTCCAAACTGACAAGTAAAAAGCTGAACAGACTGAAAAACCAACACCTGTTCTGGGATCCGTAAGAGCAGGGAAGACAGGGCAAACTGGTTTCTCAAGAGTGGAGAGACGGGGGCACCTGGGTGGCTCAGTGGGTTAAAGCCTCTGCCTTCGGCTCAGGTCATGATCCCAGGGTCCCGGGATCGAACCCCGCATCGGGCTCTCTGCTCAGCAGGGACTGGGCTTCCTTCTCTCTCTCTGCCGACCTCTCTGCCTACTTGTGAACTCTGTCTGTCAAATAAATAAAACAAAATCTTAAAAAAAAAAAAAAAAAGAGTGGAGAGAAGAACAGGCAGAGTCACAGCTTAGCAGGACAGAGACCTGGGGTAAGAACACCTAGACTGTGATCTGAGAACTGTGGGATGCGGTGTAGACAGCTTTGAGAATTAAAAACTCCAGGGGATCCCAGTCACAGGAGTCCTTCCCACTGTATTTTCAGATTTACTTCCAGGAGCCAGACCAGACTGCCACACAGACTATTGGAGAAAAATCCCCTTGAGTTTCTGGCACAGAGAGGGGAAAAGGAACCATTTTGAAAAATGTGCCAGAGCACATCTTCTTCTTTGTAAGGTCTGCTCTTAGGGGAAACTAGTAAACTAGAGCCTAAACTGTTGGGGTTAATAACCCCTACTGCGGTTACTATTGTAATAAATAATCAAAGCCTAACTAACCTAGGGGAGGGAAACAGCCAACCACAGCCCACTCTGGCCATCTTATCCCACCTAAAGGCAAAGAAAACAAACAAAAAACCTGCGGAACACTTCTAAAGGCCAGAGATGTAGGCTCACTCAAAGACTGAGACCTAATCTGAAGACGGTGGATGCTTCCCCTCCCCCATGCCTGGCCGTCCCATCACCAGTCTGTTTAGAGCAGTTCCTTTCACACGATACATCATATATAGCTAGCAGAAAAAGAAAACTACTAAGCACATCAAAAGAGAAAAAAAAAACACAGTTTGAAGAGACAGAGCAATGTGGAATTAACAGACCAGGAATTTAAAACAACTATAATTAATGTAACTATGATTAATTAAGGGCGCTAACAGATAAAGTACACAACATGTGAGGACAGATGGGCAATGTAAGCAGAGCGCTGGAAGTTCTCAGAAAGAAGCAAAAAGAACTGCCCGAGATAAACAAACAAAACACACACACACACAAACAAAAAAAAAAACCCCAACCCGGTAACAGAAATGAAGAATGCCTCTGACAGCCTTATTAACAGACTGGACATGGCTGAAAAAATCCTCGACCTAGAACATATATTAATAGAATCCCTGAAAACCAAAAAGCAAAGAAAACAAAGACTGGAAAAAAGCCCCCGAAAAGAGAATATTCAAGGATAGTGGGATAATCACAATCAGTGTAACATAAGCACAATGGAAATCCCAGAAGGCGAGAAAAGGAAAGGGAAGGGGGAGAGGGGAGGGAAGGAAAAGGAAAGGAAAAAGAAAGGAAAGCAAAGAAAAAAAGAAAAGAAAAATTTGAAATAATAATGACTAAGAATTTTCCCAAATTAATGTCAGACACCAAATCATAGACCCAGGAAGCCTAGAGGGCACCAAGCAGGATAAATACCAAAAAACCCCAACCCAAACCAAATCAATACAAAAATCCTACAACCTAGGAATATCATTTTAAAAATAGCGAAAATCAAGGATCAAAAAAATCCTGAAAGAAGCCAGAGGAAAACAAACTTCTTACCTAGAGAGGAACAAAGACAAGAATCACATCCAACTTCTCCTCAGAAACTATGAAGCAAGAAGAGAATGCAATGAAAATACTTAAAACGCTGAAAGAAAAAAAAATCACCAACCCAGAATTCTGTGCCCTGCACAATTATCCTCTTCAGTGACTGAGAAATAAAACTTTCTCAAAGAGCAAAGGGATTTGTTGCTGATAGAACTGCCATGAAGTTCTATGTTAAAAGAAGCTCTTTATAGAGAAGAAAAAAATTATGAATCAGAGACATGGATCTACATAAACAAAGGAAGAACATCAAAGGAATACGTGAAGATAAAGAAAAACTTCCATTTTCCTTAATCTTAGTTTATCTATTATCTATATACATAAAACTATAGGTAAGAGTTGTTCAAAATAATAACAGCAATAACGTATTTCAGCATCGTGTGTGCTGATGGATGTGTTTACGTGTGCGTATGCGCACGCACGCTTACGTTAAAGTGAAAAGAATGGCAGCAATGACACAAGGGACGGGAAGAAGGAATTCGGGTTTTGTTATCGTGGTATCACACTACCTGGGAAGTGGTACAGTATTACCCGAGAGTGGACGGCATTAGTTATAAAAGTACATTGTAAACTATAGGGCAGCCACTAAAAAAGTTTAAAAAGAAGTACAGCTGATGCGCTAAGAAAGGAGAAAAACACGGAATCATATAAAATGCTGAATTCAAACCACAGAAGGCAGAAAAAGGAGGAAAAGACAAAAATAGGGACAAAAAGGGGCGCCTGGGTGGCTCAGTGGGTTAAAGCTTCTGTCATCGGCTTGGGCCGTGATCCCAGCGTCCTGGGATCGAGCCTCGCGTCAGGCTCTCTGCTCAGCAGGGAGCCTGCTTCCCCCTCTCTCTGCCTGCCTCTCTGCCTACCTGTAATCTCTGTCAAATAAATATAATTTTTTAAAAAAGGGGACAAAGAACAAAGAACAGTAAAGAATATGATGGACTTTAATCCAATTCTATCAATAATGTTTTGCATGTCAGTGCTCTAAATACACCAATTAGAAGACAGATTATCATGGTGGATCAAAAAATACGACCCAACTATCGGCTGTCTATAAGAAATCCACTTGAAAGTAAAGACTCATACCGAGTAAAAGTGAATGTACAGAGAAAAGCATACCAAGCTGACACTAAACAAAAGAAGTTAAGAATAACTATGTTTCTTTCAGACACAGTAGACTTCAAAGTAAGCAAAGTTATCAAAGCTAAAGAAGAGCATGACACAATGTCAAAGGAGTCAGTTTCCCCCGAAACAATCATTGAAGCGTATGGGCCATTCCAGAGAGGGTCGAAACACACGGGGCCGCGACTAGAGAGAAGCAAGGAGCAGCAGACGAATGCCCGGCTCTAGCTGGAGACTTCAAGAGATCCAGGAGGCAGACACTGAGGACACGGCCGAACTCAACAACGCCACCACTGACCAACTGGGTACGACAGACACGGCCTGCTTACTTCAACCAGCAGCAGAACACACATTCTCAAGCCGAAAGTTCACCAAAATAGATGACATTCTGGATCATAAGACACACCTGAAAGGCTGTTTTTTTGAATTTTTTTTTTTTTTTAAGATTTTATTAATTGAGACACCAGGCTGAGCAAGGAGCCTGATGCAGGACTCGATCCCAGGATCCTGGGATCATGATCTGAGGCAAAGGCGGATGCATAACCGATGGAGCCACCCAGACGTCCCAAAAGACTGTTTAATAGTAGGACATTTCCAAGTGTTATCTACTGTATTAGCAGGTTAATGGAGAAAAAATATATGAGAACTCAAGAGATGAAGAAAATGTACCCAATTCAATCAATATTCATTCATGATAAAACTGTTAGTAAAGTAGGGCAGCAGGGAATCCCCTAATCTGACAGGAGGTATCTACAAAAACCCTAAAAAACAAACCTAAATAAACTCAGGTAGACATTCTTTTCAAAATCAGAAGGTGTGACTTTTACTACTAAGTAAATGTGACTCATTAACCAATGCACAGTAAGAGTGCAAAAGGAGGAAAGAAAACTCCTATTTGCAATGATATGACTGTCTATTAAAAAAAAGGAATTTCCATGGCAATTAACAGATGTAACAGAAAAATTACTGGATGGATATAAGATCATTATTATACAAGCCAAATGAACTTCCAAACACCAGCAACAAACTATTAAGACAGCATAAGTTTAAGAACAAAATGCATTTACAACAGCAATGGAGATGAAAGGGTCTATTAAATAAATATATTCCTGTTCGTAGGAGATTATAACATGTTAATAAAAGACATTTTTTAAGAGAGCTGAATAAATGTACATGTAATTTAATATTGTGAGGATAATCAATTCTTCAAATTTTTTACAGGTTTATTACAACTATAATCATATTCTGATGACTTGTATATGGAACTTAAAATGTTGATCACAAAACAGACCAAAGGACAAAGAAGAGCAAGTCCCTTCTAAAGAAAAATAAAGAGAAGAGACTTGAAGAGATTTAGAAGATATTAAGATTATAAAGCTAGAGTAATTATAAGAGTATGGTACTGAAGGAGAGGCAAACAGTTGTCCAGTGCAATGAAACAGAAAGCCTAGAAACAGACCTGTGTTTATATGGACACTGTAATATGATGGGTAGCACAGCTGCTCTCTGGGGAAATTCAACATTTAATAAACGAACAGAGAAAACAAGGCTATCTACACGGCAAACATATACATCATGAATAAGAAATCAATTCCAGATGGATTAATATTTTAATCAAAAGATGACTTCAAAAGAACACTTTCCATTTTTGGAATTCCAGAAGTAAGGATTTCTTAAATAAAAGGAAGCGATATGCATTAAAGAATGATAAAATTCAACTACATTAAAATTAAGAATCCTCAAAATACAGCTTAAAAAAATAAATCACAAACCAGAAAAAATATTTGCACTTGTAAATGACACAAATTAGTATAAAAAGTACATTAAGAATTCCTTAAAAAAAAAATTTAACATGGAAGAGAAAAACAACTCAATTAAAGCAACCCAGTAGAAAACCAGATATGGCCAAAAAACAAATGGGAGACGCATAATCTCATTTTGTAAGTACAGAAATGAAAATCAAAACCATGAGATGCCACTGTACACTGAACCAATTAGCAAAATCAAAAAAGTGACAAAACCAAGTTGTGGATCAATGTGATTACTTAGTGACTGTACAAATTAGTTTACACTCCCACTTCCAAAAACAACTGGAGATTATCTTGTAAAATTCAACACTCCGTTCTCAGGTATGTACTCCAGAAAAGCCCAAGGAGACACGTTTCAGAATGTTCAAACCAGCACTGTTAGTAAGAGCAGAAACTGAACACTTAAATGCCCACTAACAGGGAAAGGCAGACATGATGGAACAGTCACGCAGTAGATTGTTACAGAGCAAAAAACCGACCGAGCGTCAGGGACGTAACAACACGGATGAATCGTAACGTGATGTTGACTGAGAAAGAAACAGCAAGTCCTAATATCACATTCAGACAATATCCTTTTTTTTCAAGTCTAAAAGTGGGCAAACAAATTAAATGATGTATTACTTTGGCATTTATATTTGTGGTAACTTTTTGTTTCCAGTAAGGCACGATAAACAGAACGATCAGAAGAGTGGTCGGCCCTGGAAAGGTGGGTGAGGGACAGAACAGAGAGATCTAAGCTGCTGGCAGTCTTCCAGTTTGGGGTTAGGTGGTGGGTTTATGGATATTTATTTATTATAATAATGAATGAATAAAGAAATAAACGAAAAAATGAATAAAGAAATGAATAAAGATAAATGAAAAAAAGGGAACCAAACATGAATCAACAATGATAGTGTCATACACCAAGAATTAAAAAAATAGAATTCTCCCCTCCTTAGACTAAGGGCCCTTAATGATGCCAGTGCCTGTGAAAAACTCTATTGCTGCAATTACTGTATTAAAATAACTTAGATGTGTCTATGAATCCCACTGAACCAAGAGTCATTATCCTTGAATCTCCAGCTTCTACCAGTGTTTGGTTCATATAGGTTTACTGAATGGATAAAATAATGAATATGAAACTGATTCATCCAGAAATGTCAAAGGAAAAACAAAAATATCTCAAGTTATCAGCTATTTATTTGGCAGACAGCATTTACTAGAAAAAAACCTAGAATGAATCTAGCATATAACTGACCTAAGAAAATAAAAACCTAGATTCCTGACTTTGCATTTTGATCCCTTCCTCTTCCCTGAGTCTTTTTATTTTTAATACTGCATATTCTAAAAATTCTGTTTCTAAATGGTCAGCAGAATTTAAGATAATTCCAAGCTCAAATTAGGAATTTATTTTTTTTTAAAAATAAATAAATTGGCACATTTAGTAGTTAGAGGACCAGGTTAAGATATAAGAAGAAATTAAACAGCACTAAAAATATAAAATATGAATTATTTTGCCTCTTGTTTTCAATATGGTAAACCCTTTTATAAAACACCATTACAGGGGCACCTGGGTAGCGGAGTTGGGTAAGTGTCCAACTCCTACTCTCTGCTCAGGTCTTGATCTCACGATCCTGAGATCGAAGCCCACACTGGGCTCCACACTGTGCAGGGAGCCTACCTAAAACTAAACCAAACCCCACCCCCACCCCAATTATATATAGCTAGAGTGGTACAAATTAACTGATATTACTGGTGTTATTAAAACGCTTTGTGGGGGAAGAAGAAATTTTAGGGTAGAAAAATGGTTTAATCAAAGACTGGGAAGTAACTGATTTATTTAACCTGGAATAAGTGACTTAAGGAGTAATTCAGTTAGCCAAAGGAGATTAACATAAAAGGATACTGTACTAAGGACAGGACTAGAATGACAGCAGGTGAATTCAGAGCTAACCTATAGTTAGAAATTCTTTACTGTGCAGGTGTGAAAGCCTTCTAGTCTAGGCAGCTAGCAAACCTGACACAATTTAGAATGTAAACTGGAAGAGTGGTGTTCCACAAAACGGGTTTGCAAAATGTGGAAAGAAATGGATTAAGCAAAGCTCATCGGTTTTCTGGTTGCATGTTTTCTGAGAGGCTTTATTATGCTAGTTTTGTGAATCTCCAGAACAGGTTTACACGATGCAGGATTTCCCAGATTGTGGGACAGCACTGCAAAGTATCAGAGCACTTAGGGCAAAACAAGAAAACAGCACATGCTGCCAAGAGGTTTCCAGAGGCTCCTGGTCCCCAACATCAAGGAGCCGGAAGCACTCTCGTCCTGCAGGAGATCCTACTGTTCTGAGACGGCTCACAGTGTTTCCTGCAAGAACCGCAAAGCCACTGGGGAGAGAGCGGCCCAGCCGGCCTCAGTCCCAGGCTACTGAGCGTGGGAAGCGGACAGAGCTCATGGGCACACTTTCTTTGTGGCAAATGAAACCTTGACCGCTCTGGGGGCAGAAAGAAAGACATGGACATGGGCTCTGTGTGTGTAGAGGTGGGGGATATACTTTTCCCTCAAAATGGATTAGTAAAGCTAAGGGACGGCTGGCCTGATGCTATCTTTAGAAGGCCCTCCTTCTAAGGCTGGCCCTTGGCTGGCATCTGGGAACTCCACTTGTGGAATGTTCCCTACATTTCTCCGCCTGTCCCGGACACTGAATGCTGATGCACCTGCTTGCCCAGACCATCTGTAATAAACAATGTGAACACCTACTTTCCTTCTGGATCTGGAATTTAGGTAGTTGTAGCTGGATGTGGAGGGTGCCTACACAACTGGCCCCTAATAAAAACAGTGGATTTTGACTCTTAAGCTTCTCTGGGTAGAAACACGACACAAGCATGACTGCATTTTCCTGCTGAAGGAAGGAGCGCATTGCACGGCCCACGGTGGGAGGAAGCACGCTCGATGCTCATGCTCACAGTCTTCCAGACTCTGTCCGACGTGTCTATTCCTTTGTCATAATCATAAGTGAATCTCAGTTCTGTGTGCCTTTTTAGGGAGCTGTCAAATATGTGGGAATGTTGGGGTGCCTCTGAAACAATACAGTTGAGGTTTGAACAACGTGGGAATTAGGGACACGGACCCCTCCACATTCCCATGCAGTTGAAAATCTGCATTAAGCTTTTAACTCTCCAAAAACTTACTAATAGCTTACCACTGACCACCAGCCTTACTGATAGCATAAATAGGCAAGTAACACATATTTTGTATGTTGTATGTATTATATACTGTCTACTTACAATAAAGTATTAAGCTAGAGAAAAGAAAATGTTATTAAGAAAAAAGGTGGGAGGGTGGGTGGCTCAGTGGGTTAAGCCTCTGCCTTCAGTTCAGGTCATGGTCTCAGGGTCCTGGGATTGAGCTCCCTGCTTGGGGGGGCGTCTGCCTCTCTCTCCCTTTCTCTCTGCTTGTGCTTGAGCTTTCTCTCTTGCTCTCAAAGAAAAATCTTTTAAGAAATTTAAAAAAAAAAGAAAAAGAAAAAGAAAAAGAAAATCCTAAGAGAAAGTTTAAGGTACTGTAAATTCATAGTCTTGTACTTATAAGAAAATCTGCATGTAAATGAATCTACACAGTTCAAACTCATGTTCAAGGGTCAACCCTAATTCATAGCTTTTCATTATGCTTCAGATTATGAAATCAAAGGAAGAAAGGAGTAAGCCAGATCACGTACGGAATCCAGATAAAAACTCAGTTACTGGAGTCAGAGATGGAAGGACGTCTTCTTTGCCAACTCCTACTTCCATACGCTTGTATGCATTATCAGGCTGGACTCAGAGGTGCCTCCATCCTCGGTCAGGGCCACAGGGACATACGCACACACCATGAGGTTGCAGGCAGCTCACCAGAGGTGTGTAAGGGCACACAGAAGAAACATGGACTCCCACTTGGGGCTATGACATGTCTGGTCCAGGAAAAGCTGTAAAAAGCAGCAGCTTAAGATGAATGTTGCGATGAGGTGGTCAACAGGATGGTGAGGGGGTAAGAGCGCGCAGAGTGAGCAGAGCAACGAAGGCATGAAGTGTATTCAGAGACGCTCCAAACAGGTCTGCTGCCGAGAGGTTCAGCAATTGCCGGCAGCAGCCCAACAGAGCACGGCCTGGGCACCGAGCAAAGGAGCTGGAGTTTTTCTCTGTCCCGGGTACTGGGGACCCCTGCAAGTGGCTGTGGTGCGAAGAGACTGGCGGCAGTGGGACCGTCTGAGCAGGAGACCAGGTGGGAGGAAATGAGGTAACAGCAGCTGAGTGGAGAGGGATGACCCCGCCGCTCTACTCACTCCGGAAAGAGCGACTGAGTCCGGCACCCGTCACTCAGACTCGCGCCGGTTACAGAAGAGTCACAGAACGCTGCAGGACAGTCCCTCGTGGAGACCGGCTATGTGCGCAGTAAAGAGAACAACGTGTCCTAATTCTGTGTTTCTAATTTTATCTTACACAGAACGCTACATTCCTTGAGTGTCCCCAATTGCTAAAAGGGGAGGCAGGCTACGCGCGTGCTTGGTGTGAGGAAACAGCTACCTCTGCTAAGAAATTGCCCCAGACGACGTCCATGTAGGAAAGAAGGGAGTGAGGAAAGGAAGGGGTCTGATCTCGTTAGCGCCGAGGGAAGGGAAGCATCACATCTCCTGCTCTATCGCAGCTACGAGTTACAGTTACGAAAGCAGAAACTGGCTCTGAGTACTTGGGATAAAAGGGATAAACCAGAAAGTCAAAAAGCCCTGAAACAAATCCCATTTTATGTTTTATAATCCCCTTTGTTTTAGAAAGTAATGAATGGAAAAGAACAGACATGTGTCACTGGAATTAGGGACAAGATTGATTTTGTCAGTAAAACAGGTTTGGGGTATGAATAATGGGACGGAAGTTCACTTTAAAGTTGTATTTTAAAAACATACCCCACTGTTGGTCTTCAAGTTACAAAAATGTCTGAGAGTTATAGATCATCTTGATGTGTGACATTAAGTTATTAAACTATTTATAAAGAAATAACTTTCTTTTTTATGCACAGAATTAGACTCAAGTCAATTTTTACATCTTGATCTCAAAGAAAAGGACTATACTTGAGTAATAACAAAATGTTGCCATTGCTAATTGGTAGCCCAGTCAAGTTTTAAAAAAAGTAAGTTATATTCTTCAACGAGATATTCAAAATGGAGTAACCAGTAATTTAAAGTACATCACTTCAGGTTACAGTTACTTTAGCATCTGACACACTGGAAGGGAACATCCGTCACATCCGCACACAGAAACTTTCTTTTCATTCTACTCCCATGCAGTGCATGCAGCTAAACACAGTTTGTGAAAAGCAACCCGCTTTGCAATGCTTAGCACCTGGAGCTCAGTAAGCACAAGACGTATTAACTGTTAATAAGAAAGGCGGTTAGCTGTGGAAAAGAGGACCTGGCAAATTCATCATAAAGAAAAAAATAAAATAACGAAGGAACATACTGAATTACCTCATTATTCTATCACCTACTGTTGTTCCTCTGATATTAAATCTAGTGAAGGGAACACAATAACTAAAGTCACTCACAAAGACTTCAAAGAACCAAACACTGAAAGCATTAAGGTCACCACTTTCATCATTAATCAGCGAAATCTAAGAAAACGTCTGTTTCCCTTTGTGATTTAAGGTCTAATGTGAGACTGTGTCATTCACCGAAATGTGTCTGAGGAAATTAACGGAACAGAAACGTACACTGAAGGAAGACGTTGCACTTAACACCTTTTATCTTTAAACAGATGAGACACGGAGCAGTGACAGTGACAGTGACAGCGGGAACTGCACTGACTCACCCCGCATTATGCCCCCCAGGGCTGTGCTGCTCTTTCAGGAAAGGGTAATCAAGCCCTGCGCTGACTCACCTGTCCTAACCACAGACCACAGAGCGGGCGAGCGAAGAGTAACCGGGCCTTTACCTCTCTAGGAGTTCAGTTCTTTCTCCACCGTTGTGAAGAATACACTGGAATCTTTAGAAATACTGGGAGTGATTGCAGGATGACTAAAGAGATGGTGGCAAATTTAGAACACAGGAAGGATTCTGACTTTACAAATCAAGGCTGTGTTCCACGGAGCGACATTTCTATGCGTGTAAAAAATACTATTTAGAAAAGTGGCTAACCAGTAATACCTTTAAGGTTTATGGAAAAAATCTTTAGAGCATCTTGGCTGAGTCCATAACTAAAAACTTTCAAGGCTATGTGAGAACTTCAGGACGCTCACTTAGATGCTTCTCACGGAGCAAAAACCCCCTTGGGTTTGGCAAAAGAAAGAGCGACCAGCCAAGCCATCCATCACACCATGAACCGTAAGACTGATCTGGCCCTGTGTGAACAGTTTATGTGAAGACCATATAAATCGAAAACCTGACCATGTTCCTTTCATGCCAAAGGCACACATTTATATTTCTAAATCCAGTATATAAAATCACCAAAGAATACACACACAACTTTTATTTATTGTTTTTTTAATACCATGATTGGAAAGTATGTGTTTGATTAATTCTTTCTTTCTTCAATTTAGTTTCCATTTAATGTTCTATGCTCTTGCCCTAGACAAAGTTAAAGGGGATCAAGTATGTGGTGATTTAGAGAAGGACTTCATCATTTTAAACTCTGGGTATCTACCAGTAGACGCGTTTTACCACAGACTACAGTAGTGCTTCTTTCAAGACTGATTTGCTATAGAATAGGAATCAGCAAACTATGGCCCTTGGGATAAATCTGGCCAGTTGCCTGGTTTTGTAACAGCTGGTTGGCAAAGAATAATTTCCAGGTTTGTAAACAGCTACATTCGTAAATAGTTACATTTGCACTTTAAACAGTTACATAGGTACCTCCAGAAGAACCTCTATTTTGCCCCTTGGCCAGCAATGCTAAAATATCTACTCTCTGGCTTTTTAGGAAAAAATCGGCTGACCTTTGCTCTAGAGAGTCCCAGCTGAATTTGTACCGAGACTAGCTATCGTTAAGGAGAAGAGCATTCCATTTTAAAACATTTAGGTTAGTTGTTAAGACCTTTATTTTCTAAGACATTTCTTTCTCATGCTTGATCTCAGCCCCAAAGTGAAAACACAAGTCCTATTTACCTAACCAGATTATAAATGCAAATCTTTATAAAGAAATCATTACTTTGTATTACAAAGAACTATTTTTGATATCTTTATTAAATGTATGTCAATAATGGTTTAGTTATAAATTTTTTACCTTTCATTTCAAAAATTAAATTTGGGACCAAAAAATTATGAGATCCACTACATAATTCTTTATATACATTAAAGTAGAGATCTAAGTATATACTTTCACCATTTTTAATTTTAGGGCCAATTCTTTACTCCAAACAAACTGATCTCAACTGGGCTTCTCAAGAGGCAGCAACAAAGGAACTTTAAGACATGCATCTTCTTAGCTGGGCACTTCACTGAAGTATGAAATGTGTTCTTAGATATGAAGAACCGAATGGTATGATTTTTACAAGGCTTTGAAAACTTTTGTCCCTTTGGAAACAGAAATTCTCAGATGTCCCATACCTACTTATTAGCTGGTAAATTATTCTTTTCATGTTCTAAAGAAGCAAAATATCTTAAAACTTAATCTCTTAAGAATAAAAGTCAACACACCCATTCTCCAAACAGAGAAGAGAAATGGGCAATTTTCTCAAGGATGAAGGACCCTTAGAAAGGTGCAGAAATGTTAAAAACATACCTCATCTCGGTAGTTCAAGACTTAATCAAGAGAGTGTTAAGGAAGCAAGGAACAATACAAATTATTTAGAAAAAAATCAGAAGGGAGATTTTTCACCAAAACTGTTAGAAAATAAAGCAAATTTCAAAGAAAAATTGACAGAGTTGTGAAAGTCACTATAAATCTTTACCATCACCTTAGTCTGTACATTTTTGTATATCTGTAACATTGTATTTCATTTCATCTATTTATTAAAACTGTTTCTCCCCATTCTTATAAATGGCTTATGAATTTGTCCTCGCTTCTTCAACAAGTTTCTTAAATGTTAAGAATTTTCTTCTTCTTCTTCTTCAGTAAGTTCACTACTATGTTGTACAGAATAAAAAAAATAATATATGGGACAAACTAAGGCTATATTCCTGAACTGAATATACAGAATACTAAAGAATATGTAATAATAATTTTTAAAAATCAGGGAAACCAATGTAGACTTAGACGAGGTTTCAGATCTGGATCTAACCTTGAGAGTATGAACTCGAGAGTACATGCATGGCGTGAGTAAGGTCAGCTCTAGGCCACTGTCCCTGAGTCCCTTGCCTCTAAAAGATTCTGCTGGTCTAGTTCAGCACCTGGGTCTCTTTGAACAATGAGGCTATCAGTGCCAACTTTGTGGTAGATCCAAACCCTAGGCGAATCCCTAAAACATAAATCATTTAATATGAAAATGAAAAATAAATGATAAAGCTCAATAGTAAGGTATTATAGTTTCTGGTAATATCTCCAAACTAAGGATAATATATTCCAAGAAGATTTAGGTTCTCTAGGACCCACTCTCCCCACCAAATCCTCCCTTCTCACTGATGTTATATTACTGTGTTTAAAAAACCAGCCAACCAACAAAAAACCTTGTTAGGTCTAGAATATACAAAAACTCTGCTTAGCACCTCTGTTTCCTCAGCTATAAAGTAGGCTTGGTATAAAAGTGTAATCATTAGCTTGGATAGAGGGTGCTGAATAATTATGATCTTTTTGCAAGTATCTAATATCTATTAAAATATATATATATATAAAATTTAAAATATATAAAATATATATAATGTCTTATTTAAACAAACAAACCTGGTAAGTGATATATATGGTCCACTTTACTAGAAAGCATATACTTATGTTTTATTTTCAATTACGACCTTAGCATCACTTTTAAGCTACCTAAGTACAGAAAAAAGCAAGGACGTATGTTCACTTTTATAAAGAGAAGGCCATACATGTGTAAGCCTCAAATAATTACAGACGCTGACTTTCCATCCTGGGTTTTAGAAACCATCAATTTGATTTTCAAATTGTGCTGTGGTTGCTAACCTTATCTGTACAAATTAAGGGGTGATGGTATCCCTCTGGGTCTGGAAAGAAATGAAACTAAGTCTTCCTTGTCTGAAACAGAGACTAAGAATGCTGAAGACTAATGTGTGGCAGGTAAAGAGAAGATGTTTGGTCAATCTTGAAGTACAAAAATTGGGAGGGATTACTTCCTCTACTTTTAAAAATAATGCCATTGCCAAATAAACATTCGGACTAACCCTAACTAATGGAGACTCCCAACTAAGGACACGGGAGTAAGTATCAGTAGAGGGGTAATCCTTTCCTAGCTACAAAAGGCAGTTTCGCTGAACTGCAAGCAATACTATTTGGGATTTTCGCTGTCCTCTGTCTGTCTCTATCCCCAAAGCCACTCTCCTTTTAACTGGTTTTTAAGTCTGAGAAGCCACACAGACATCCTGGGTGCTTAACACAGCTATCAGTTAGTTAGTTAGTTAGTGCGTTCAAGGTGGACAAGTCCTGGGACTGAATGATTAATGGATTTTTTAAAATTCTTTTAACAATTCTAGATAGCCATAGCTTCATTTTATAGAAAAGGAACCTGAACCATACAAAAACATTACATAATTTAAATGAGGAACTACAACTAAGCAGTAAAAACAGGATTCAAACCACGTCATAATGTTCTTGATCATTAGTTTACTACTGAAGAATGGCAGTGCTGTATTATCTAGGATATCTTTCACTTGACCGAAACGTCAGAATATTTTATAAATGGTAGTATATTCAGCAAAGAAATATGTGAAATGGTTCTTCACAACTGTGTAAGCTAGGAACTTAAAGATAAAATTTTGTTCTCTGGAAAAGGGCAGAGTTTATAATGAGGTCCGATAGCATTATCTGCAGAAACAGCTTTTGAAAAGTATGGAACACAATATGCTTTGAAAGTTTTATCTTCTAAAAAACAAGATATATTCGTATGATCACACAAAGTAAAAAATGAGAAAAGTATATAAGCATGTGAGAAATTCTATATATTTGGTATAATTTTTCATTTCCTGAACTGAGTTGTTTAGTAGAAATCTCAGAAAAACATAAGGTTCTCAAAGAGAACTACTATTACACTACCTTAACCCAGCGTCAGTAGAAAAGCAGAACCTCAAAAACCCTGAACATGAAACAAAACAAAACCGATAAAGGGCAGGATGACTACCGGGCAGTCTGACGGCTAACTGTAACCCCGCCTTCACACATAGCCTGCTGGCCGTTCTCCACATCCCTTTCTCTTGATCTGGAAGTTGAGGAGCGAGTCTCCAGTGTTGGAGATACAGAGCAACGAGACTTTTTATTCTCCTCTTAACGCCGTCTGCTCGAAGAATGTAACACATACGATCATTTACAGTTTAACAAACTCTACACCCTTAGAAAAGCAACTGTAAAAAATGGAGCGATTCCTTTATTTGACTTCAAACAGAGTCCTGTGAATTGTATTTTTTATAGTTCATTTTAACTAAAAATGTACCAACCTGTCACCAGGTCCGGCTCGATACCTTGCACCTGGGATCAGGACTGGGTCGTCGTCACTGTCATCTGTGTCCGGGAGAGCAGAGTCCCTGGCTAATGTCTCCTCAGGAGCCGAAGGCCCGATGGCTTCTGTTTGTGACTGAGGCTCAGGACTGGTGGGGTTTCGACTGGTAGCACCTTCAGTGCTAGTCTGCTCTGGAGTTCCTGGTTCTTTGTCTTGTTCAGACAAAGTGGGTTCTTCTGGAACCCCATAGGAACTATCAAGATTGAAGTCATTTCTTTCTCCTGAGCTGGAATCCAAGGGCTCAGATTTGAGTGTATCTGACTGTGCTGTCGGAAAATAGAGTAGAAAATGCTGGTCATGTCGGCAACACTGTTTAATTAAACTGGACGCTCTCCCTATAGGAAGAGAATTCCATAACACATCCATTTGGAAATGGCCTCTAACTCGGGAGAGAGTAACATAAATTACAGCTTCTTGTTTTCCAACATGGAGCAACTATCTAAAGAGAACAAGACAACTCACCTGTGTCTACACGGTTCTCAACTGTGCTTTCTGCAGAGGTACCTTCCTGACATGAGGTCACATCCTCTGATGGTTCTTCAAGAACTTCTGGGAAATAAATAAGCCAAATTATCAAGAAATCCAATTTTTTAAAATAAAAATAAACACCGATTGAAAACCCTAGCTTTCCTCTATATAAGCAGCTCCTAGTCCGTTTTGGATCACAGAATCTCCTGACCTTCAGATACAACCTTCCCTCAGGAAATACAAGAATGTATGTGTACAAACACTGTCCCCACTTCCTCCCAAAGCCCACGCATGGACCTTCATGAAGTCTTCCGGTAGAATTTTTGCTTTAGATTACCCCTCACAGCTGAAATTACTTGGTTTGCCTTTCTGCTAAATTTCACAAAATCTAAACCTAAAACCGAGTATTTTTCTATCCCTTTATCATGCATTTGGTATAATCTCAACTATCACGAACAAATCGTAAAGCTGACCCTACTATAAATTGTTTGGGCCATTGAAAATATTTATTTCTGTGATTTAACTCCAAGACCATTAGGGACCAGTCTATTTTGCTCCTAACTGCATATCTCCTTGCCAGACAGTTGTTTTACACATATCTAATTATCGTGAACTCTGTAACATTGACGTATCTCTTCATTTAATAAGAAGCAGAATTCATTTATTCCTTCACTCACCAAGTATTTATTGAAAATCTGTGTTCCAGGCTCTGCACTAGACACTAAATTTCATATAATGGTCATGGAAAATATTCTAGGACAGTATTACGAAAAAGTCCCCAAACGGCATTTCCTGTATGAAATAGGATTCACTCATACATAACCCATTCAAATTTTATTCCTTTTTCTCCCCCCTTTACAAGCTACCCATAGTCTTTGAAGAAAATCAAGGCAGGTATTTTGGATTTTGCTGCTAAGTATAAAAACAGTAAAGCTCACTCAAACTAGTATTTACATCTCACATATTGTCAGGGCAATCAATGACCACTGTTCAGAGACACCATGCTTCCCTGTGACTCCCCATCTGAAACGTGTAAGGCCCCGGCTACCCGCACTTGCTAACGGCTCATCAATAGTGATGCAGGGACTACTGAGGCAAAGGGAACTTATTAAAAACAAGAAACAGAACTGCCGCGCCGAAGGAACAGAAAACTGGGTGGATACCCAGCCCCAGGGGTTCACAGTAACAAAAGCACAGCACTATCTTACTGGTGTCGCTGTCTCCCGGTGGCTGCACTGAGCTCTCTGGGGCCAAGGGTCCCTCCTGACCCTCAGATTTGCAGTGGCTTCCATTCCCTCTAGAACTTGAGGCAGTACTGCTCCTACCATCAAAACAAAACAAGTGGTTCCACCAAGAAGTTAATAAATATGAACTTTTTGATGATCTGTGTATTTTACAACTAGAGAAACAATAAAAAATTCATACCACAAATAAAATACAGCATTTATTATTTTAATAAGCACCCATAAAATACCACCTTCACAGATCAAGGTGGTTATTCTAATCCTCTTTAACCGTAAAAGAGATTTAAAAATACGAAAGGACCACCGTTCTTCACAGTTCTGATGCTTCTATCGTCAGGTATATATTTCTACTGAATTCTAACTACACAGACCCCCTTCTCGTCCTCAACACAGACGGTTCGCCATACCCCGATTCCTCCTCTTCCACAGACTTCGGTCATGCGCCCTTTCAGACTGTGCTGTTCTAGGCTACTCTGAAACTAATGCTTGAAAAGAGACTCGGACAGTTCTTTGGTCCTTGAACTGCCCTCTACGGGTCACTTCCACTTCTGGGCAGTTGTTCAAATATGCCAGCTGACTGAGGAGCACGGTTCTGCAGAAGGCTAGGACAGTTTCATGTTCCACTGTTAAAACTTACCTGATAATGACTTAATCGTGTCAGCAATTTTGGCTAGACCAGAATACTAGATGGATTTAAGTAATTTTCAAAGAATATCCTGGGACAAATCATGGCATATGTGTAAGGTGGGGACTGAATGGGAAAGAAAATAGAAGGAAATGTACAACAATCTGACTAAGGTCAAAATTAAATTCATAGAAATGCAATAAGAACAAGAAAAAAAGGTTAAGAGTTACAGTGTTTATAAACTGTTAATTACAGACATATAGCAGTGACTCAAGAAACAATACAAACTATCATGGACTTTTGGCCAAGATTTTACAAAAACTCTTTTAGGGTAACTGCAGAAGTCAATTTGATTTTTTTTTAAAGGGCACCCATGTATAATAGGGTATGCTTTTAAAAGAATACACATCTACATGGGCATCCATGCAGAGAGTAATGTCAGAAAAGATGTACACCAGTGTTAGGTGTCATCTCAGTACGATTACTGCACCTGAGTTTTTCTATACCTTTCTCTAGAGTCTGATTTTTTTTTCAACAAATCCTGTTGTTTCTTTTTAACCAGAAAGAAATATATAGCAATTTTGGTAAAGAGAAGCCAATGTGATATAAAAAATCTTTTTTTTTTCCATTGAGAAAGCTCTAATACAGGCATAAATAAAATGCTCAGTGTATAAAAGTTATGATAATTGAAACATGGTACTGATGTAGGAAAGTAGGAGCCATTAGTGGAAAAGACAATGTAACCAAGTAAATGTACTTAGCATATGTTAATATGGTATTTTAAATCACAGAAAAAAGAATAAATTGTCCAATAAACACTACTAGGACAAGGAACGGTCATGTGGAAAAATCAAGCTATAGCGCTACATCATATTTCATGGCAGAATAAAGTGCAGAAGGATTGAACACATATTTTTGATATAAAATCACAGAAATATAATAGGAAAAAAGAAGAAGCTTTCCCCCAATCCTGGGAAGGATAGGTTTTTCTAAGCACGAGCTCACAGGCCGAAACCATGAAGCAAAACTACCGTAAGTGAACAGAAAGACAAACAACAAACTGGGGAAAAAATATCTGCCACAAATGAAAGACAAATGGTGTGGTCCTCACTCAATTCTGTAACAAGCAGTTCTTATAAATCAGTAAGAAGAAGATAAAACACCGCAGCAGAAAAACGGGCCAAGGATATGAAAAGCGATTTACAGAAGATGATAATGTAAAGCTGCCCCTGGGGCCCATCATGTGCCCGTCAATGTGCTAAGTGCTGTGTACTTTTTCTGTGTGATCTCATTAAATCTTCCCACCAAAACTCTGAAGTAGGTTCTCTTAAATATGCCCGTTTTCAGATGAAAACACTGGGATTCAGAGAGGTTCAATGGCTTGTCAAGCTTAACATCTCAGCTCTTCGTGTGCTCTACTGCCTCATTTGTCATCAAAGAAACTCAAATAAAGCAAGACACCAAACCGGCAGAGACGAAAAAGACTGCCTTCCTGAATTCTCCTTTTACTGTTATTTTTTTTTTCTTTCATAATCAGACAAAAAAGCTCGTTACTCTGTGATGGAGAAATAAGGAACTAATAAATGAGAGACTGTCATTCGTTGCCGGTTCTTAGAGGAGGAAAAGCAGCACTCGAAAGAAAGACCTTTGCCAAAAAAATGCTCTGGTAATTCTTTATAAAAAATCAGCCTTTTCTATACAGAAACAAGAGAGGAGAACAGGAAAGACATAAAGAGTAACAATCTTCGATGACCTTAAATTGCATATTAAGGAAAAGGGCCACAGATATGCATGATTATAAGCAGCTGAGTTCCAACACTAGGGCTTGTAAAGAAATTAGAAACTCTACTGACTGTTCCGCCTTCAGATACTTATCTAGAATCCAATTTCGTCCTACCACCCCCAGTGCCCTCACCACATCTCTCCTTTCTCACTGCCGAAGTCTTTCAGCGGCCACCTGACCACGGCCTGGTCTCTGCACCAGCACCAACAGCCCTGTCCTCACTCACCCAGCAGACCTTCTTTGCCACTGTTTGCTCCTTTGCTCACTCCACTTGGGCTACCCTGGTTTTCTTCCCAGCCCCTCGAATGTCCTCTGTCTGTTCCTAGCTTTCTCTCTGCCTGTAATGCTCTTCCTCCAGATTTATGCATGGCTCACTCCTTCATACCCTCCAAGATTTTGTCCAAATGCCATCTTCTCAGTGATGCCCACCCTTGTCCTAGGTCTCCCAATCGCCTCTTACTTGCTCTATTTCCTTCCACAGCACTTAGTACCTCCCACCATACTACACAATCCCCGTATTTACTGTTTATTGTCTGTCTGCCCCTGGAGTGTAAGTTCTAATAGGACAGAGGGTTTCTGCCAGGTTTTTTCACTGATTTATTCCCTGTATCTAGAATAGTCCCAGGAATATAGAAGGATTTCAATAATATTTTAAAATACTACTTAATCAAAGATTTTAATGTAAAATACATACACACATAAACACAAATGGAAACCAGTGCACTGAAGTAAATAATATCACATATCAACATATAATTATATATTAATAAATAATATATAACAACATATTATTTATATATTATACCAGCATATAATATATAATAATATACAACTGAATATATTAATATATTAATTATACAACATAATTAATATATTGGCTACAAGATGATTAATATAATTACTACATATTAATCATATAATTATATTAATATGCAACAGTTTATACATTAAGAATATATTATCTATATATTAAATATTAATATAGCAATAAACTTAAATACAAAATTTTGGATGCTCTCAGGCAAAAGGCCATGAGACAGTGTGAAAGAGTCTAAGAAGGTCACATAACTTGATTATTTAAAAATATACAATTGAACTAGATTAACGAACCATAAGTATAATCAGAAATGTCACTAAAGAGGACCTAGACAAAATATAAAGTTCAACCTTACTAGTAATCAATTAAATAAAAATGACAATTATCTTAAGATCAAATACATAAGTTAAAAAATAAATGAATATACTGATATTGAACACTGGGTTGGGGACCATAACATGTATGTGTTTTTCTGTGCTGCTGGGAGAAATGTAGTAAAAGCAGAGCTCTTTGAAAATAATTCAGCAATATCCTTTGACCTAGATCGAATTCACCTCTAAAAGTACATCTCAAATCAATAATCTTAAAGGTAGGGAAAAGCCTATAAACAAAGATATTCATCATTTTTAAAAAAGGTAAACAAATCCACTGCCCGATGAAAGGGAAATGGTTAGGTAAACTCTGGTAAACCTATTTGATGGTATATCACACAGCTAGAAAATTCATATTTATGAAAATTAAGGAGAAATGTGCAAATATTTATTACAGAGTTAGGCCAAATAAATGCAGCAGAGAACAGAATATGTTCAGTATAATTAAAATTACATTTTAAAACCCCAAATCACATACACATATATGTATGTGTATATGCATACACACACACACACACACACCTGTACATAGGACCAAGACTGAAAAAAAGCTCCAAAATGTTAGGTTTATTTTTGGGCACTAATGGTCTATTGGTGATTAACTTTTTTTTTTTTAAATCTTTTGCATTTTTCTATGAGAAGAAATATTCCAGGACCAACAACATCAGAGTCTCCTGGGAAGTTTTTAGAAATCCAAATTCTCTGATCCCACCTCAAACTTAACCCAGAGCGGGGCCCAGTAATATGCGTTTTAACAATCTCTTCGAGCCACACCAAATTTGAGAACCAATGCATTACAGCAAACAAAACACAAAGATGATGAAGTGCTAAAAATAGTATCTAGTACAATCCTACAAAATGGCTAAGAACAGCTTTACAAAAATATTAACTTACCATTCATCTGTAAAGTTCAGTTTTATTGTGCTTGTAGTTGTTCCTTCTGTGCTGTAGTGCAAACTTAAAACTGGTTCACCTGTCCCTGGTTTGGGGCTCAGCTTTTCATTATTGTTATCTGAAAATTGTGTTTAAAACATTTGAAAAAGTCTCTGAAACCAATAAAAAGATGACATTTCCTAAAATTCACAAAACTTAAATTAGGTTGTCCTTGTCATAATTCCTTCTCACATCTGTTTACGGTTCACACTTAAAGTTCACAAGCAAGTGTTGTAGAAACACTATTTCAAAGTGGCATTGCATCAAATTCTAGCTTTGTGTACATACTTCCCTTTGACTCAGATGGAAATTACACACATTTGAGAACCATATTAGTCCTTAGGAAATCAAAGACTATTAGGAGGCTATGAGGCATGTGATCTTATCAAGCGGTACTCGCATTTAACGGAGCTCACAGTCGCTCACAGTCTTACTCCCCAGCTGCTCCGGCATCCAGGGTAACTGACAGGAGTAAGGGGCTGGGGCTCTGAAAGAAGTCACAGAGTCAAAACTCTGCGACAACTGAAGGCTATCGAATTCTTTCTGTTCCTACAAATTCATAGATTTATAATATAGCAAGGGAGTAGAGTGCACACTCTATTGGGAGGGGAGGAAAAGAAAACAATGTGCTTTTGATATTTATAAAACTCTCTCTGCTACAAGACCATAGGTTTTGGTGTATTTCTTCTTCCTCTCCGGACTAATCTTGCAAGGAATTCGTTTTCTAAATTATGGAAATGGTAGTTTCACTTTAGGAGCCTACAGCTGATCTATCTCAACATATTAAATCTTTGTAAAATGTCAAATAAAAATCAAGATGTTCTACAGAAATTGATACAGACCACTCCAAACCCACCCTTTCCCACTCGTCCCCACCTCCCACAGCAAAGTACATGGATATTCAAAAAATAAAATAGAGCTTTGAAATTTTCTCTTTTTCCGTGATTAATAGCTTGGGGGGAGCATTAACATATACAGACAACACAAGCTGCTGCATAATCAAACATGTAACACTTCTGCCAGTTGCTTACAGAAAGAATATTCTTCTGTGATGTATTGTTTTCTTGATACCAGCTCAAGAACGGACAGAACAGCACTAAAAACAAGCCTTCTGCCTTGGACAATAACAAGGGTAGTAACAACTTCATAAAACCAAAATTACTTGGGTTTTTGGTTTTGAGGTTCACTTGAAACTGCAATGAAGGACTTGTATCTTTTTGCATCCCTCTTGAAGCCACTGGAGCACGTAAGAAAAGAGAATCTCACAGAACCTCAGCTCTAACTTCTATCCTGTAAGAGGGCAACTAACAAGACTTCAAATACAGAGCTGTACTACACAGGGAAAGGGACTCTGTCTGAGAGAGCAGAAATCAAGCTGGTAACAGAACTCCGGACTATCAGTTCTCAGGTCTTTAATTCTAACTCACAGGAAATCCTCTCCTATGATATTAGTTGGTATTTGCAAATAAAAGCATCAGTGAATTACAAAGCTGGCCTCACAAATGGTAAAAAACACTTTGGTTCTTACACTGCCTTTGTTATGACTATGCCATTGATATAACAAATTAACAAGCCATCACACAACTTTCAAAGATTCAGTATTACATCCCGTGTTTTACATGAGGTTATTTTATCAAACGGCATTCTGATAAAATAACTGAATTAAAAGACGTTTAGCTTTCATAAAATTATCAAGAGTGGGACTTTTAAAACATCTGTCGTACCCTTGACCATCTTTAGAAATTTCCTGTTGGTCCTATGTCCACATACAGTTCTCCCTTACTCTTAATTACGTTGCTGATATTTTTGTTCCACTGCTGCCCAAATCACAGTCATCTTTAGGCACCTAGAACTGATAAGGACAGACAGCCGGAAGACTTGAAAATGATCCAAGAAACCAAGAGGTAGAGCTGGGGCTGGTTCCTTCATTAACTCTCACAACACTTTATAAAGTCCTTTGCTACTTATTTTTCTTTTAAAGAAAAGAAGGGATAGAAAACAAAAGCAGGTGAGAGAGAATAGGAATGAATTTCCTACGTCCACCTCAGTTACAGAAGCAGAGGTCTTAAAAAGCCATTTAAATGCTATATCAAATTTTCTTTTGAGTAAAATTAAAGAGACGGAGATTTGAATGCTGTCATTACAGAAATATAGTAAACAAAGAGCTGTTTGGAGGTCAAAATGGAGCAGAAAATATCTTATTTAAATGTGTGCAACACCCTCCTCCCGGAAAGCAAGAAGCTTCCTGAGATGATCCATGTTAATTAAAACCTTCTTCCTACGGTATCTATTACAAAGTTATTACTTAATCTCTTATGAATATAATCTACATATTGACAATCATGTACAACATAGTGGCACTCATATAATTTATAAGTGGTACTTAATTTATGACCATAGTTGACAGAATTTGTACATTTGGGCTGCTAATGAACTTACCAGCCCTAGGTAAAACTGGCCCACTGCTGTATTAACAGAATGCACTCTTCTGTGAGCCACACAAGCTTCAGACCCCCAAGTCTAGTTCAGTCCTTGAAGACTGAACCCGAGTAGCAAGTGTCTCTGGCCAAACACCACACAATCCAGAACTGAGACATTAACGAGACTATCAACCCGAGGTTTAGGGTTCAATTCCTGGTTTGTTCCAGACTACTCTCCCTAATTTAATACTCCTTTTCATGATCATATATATCCTGTCATGCTGAGTTTTCTCAGAAATGTAGATTCTTGGCTTACTAGTGAATTCATTTTTTTTCTGATAAAAATAGATATTTCAAGCCAGTAATGTCTAAGAAATATCTACTTTAAAAAACTAAAAAACTGGGGTGCTTAAGTTTCAAGATTAAGACCAAATTTAAAAGATCTTCTCTAGATAGTAAGACCCCTTTCAGTTTAGTGTACTGACTCAGAAAGAAACTTCAGAGTGGCCTGGAATATAATTTGGAAGGAACTTCTCTGAACTTTAATTAGATACTTTCTAAGCCTTTCACATATGAACCACAAATACATTTTTGTTTCTGGTAATGCGTATATATTCAAACCATTTAATCTGTGCATTGACATTATGAAATTATAATTATTTGTGGTTCTTAAAAAAATATTCAAAGACATAAAAAAATCAAGTGTGCTAATACTAGTACAAAATACACTGTATCTTGGTAACTAGGTTTGCATATTATCTAAATATTGATGCAGATTTTTTTTTTGGACTTTTACCTAGGAATATCTCTGGAGACTTATCCAATATATAAAAATAAAGAATATTCAAAAGGAAGATAATGCATGAGGATGTGTTACAGTAATCTGTTTACAATCACTCCACCCAACAACTGGGAGACTATCATAACTGTATAAATCATACACTAATCACCTACAATAGCTTAGGTAAACTGGTGATAACACAGAAATACTGTATTCTGTATTGAAAGTATTTTCTATTATGCAATGACCTTATTGACATTTCTCATTCCATTCCATCAAAAGTTAAAAAAAAAAAAAAAAAAAAAAATCTAGGGGCGCCTGGGTGGCTCCGTGGGTTAAGCCTCTACCTTTGGCTCAGGTCATTATCTCAGGGTCCTGGGATTGAGCCCCGCATCGGGCATCAGGCATCGGGCTCGCTGCTCAGTAGGGAGCCTGCTTCCCCCTCTCCCCGCCTGCCTCTCTGCCTACTTGTGATCTCTGTCAAATAAATAAATCTTAAAAAAAAAAAAAATCTAAAAAGAAACTTTCCCTGAAAAAATATATGATATCAAAGATAAAGTTCAACTCTATCTTCCCAAATTTTGCTCCCCAACTTAGTTGGATTATACAGGAAAAAAGGCAAATTTCTCAAATACAGTTTCTAGAACAATGAAAACCTTCCATTTTTATAGGTCAGGAATCTGTAACTTTTCTGCACACCTCAGACTCCTGAATACCCGAATACCCAGTTCTTCCAATCATTTGTTTATGGAGGTGATGCTGATTCAAAGTGGAGAAACTATTTTTAGGAGTTTCTTCACAGAAAACCACTCTCTACCAAACACACGACTACAAGACCCAGCATTTAATTCTAAAAATTAGTATTCTTCCTAGAGCAATCTGACTTTATAAACTATGTTATGAAAGCTAAAACCAAAGCACAACTTTACTTCAATACTGGTATTTCCTAGGAAATTCCTCCTATAAAATCTTATCGAAATAATATTCTGTTCAAATTTTCTTCCTGGCAATTAAAACTCAACCTTTATGTCAGTTAGACTTGAGGGAGAACAAACAGGAAGGAACCAGGTAAAGATGCCCACCCCAGGTGGCACATAAGCTCTGCCAAGATTCTTACCCAGTATCTCTCTCTTCGTAACTGTTTCCCCAGGTATATTATCTTCTAAAGAAAACCAAACCTGTCTGTCATATACTAAACAGATAAGTATATTAAAATGTGCCTCCAAATGAAAATGAACCAACGAGGCAGACGGCTTTGGAGAACACTCTCTTTTTTTTTTTTTTTTTTTTTTTAAAGATTTTATTTATTCATTTGACACAGAGAGATCACAAGTAGGCAGAGAGGCAGGCAGAGAGAGAGAGAGGAGGAAGCAGGCTCCCCGCGGAGCAGAGAACCCGATGCGGGACTCGATCCCAGGACCCTGAGATCATGACCTGAGCTGAAGGCAGCGGCCTAACCCACTGAGCCACCTTTAACCACTCTCCCCTCCAGCAACGGTGCTCCGTGCTCCTCGTTCTGAAATGCTTTTCTCACTTCTCGTCCCCCGTTTCTTCACTTCCATCTCTACTGCGAAGCCGCTCTCACGAATCTGATGGGTCTCCTCCACGCTGATGTAGTGGAGAATTTCCGGGAACTCCTTCTCTGACTTGCCAGCAACACTCACACACAGCTCTCCTTTCATTTTCTCCTCTCTCCGCCTCACGGCACGGCACGGGGCTACGCCACCTCCGACCTCTGTGGCTGCTCCTTCATCTCCTTCACCAGCTCTCCTCCAGCCAAATCTGCAGTTCGGGAATTTTTCTGATTTTCTTTGGGATGTTCTAGAGGTGATACTTCCTGCTCTTTTTATATTCATCCTTGTCAACTTCATCTACGTTTATGGCCTCAACTACTATTCATGTGCAGAAATTTTCCAATTTATTTCTCCAGCTCTGACATCTTTCTCTTATTTTAAAGGATTTCTTTCCTCTCCCCGCTCCCTTTTTAAGTAGGCTCCAGGCCCAACAAAGGGCTTGAACTCAGACCTTGAGAGCACCCTGACATCTTTTCTATGCTTCCTGTCTATACAGTCAACGGCCCAACAGACTTTTCCACATGGATGTCTCACACACATAAATTGAAAACACACTCAGAACCAAGCCTGGGGCTGCGACCTCCTTCTATGAGCCCAGCCAGTACTTGCCCCAGGTAAACACAGAATGAACTGAATTAGTATGAGTTGAATTAATGACAGACAGATAGACACGGCTGTGGCACTTACTTCTCTTTCCTTACATATTTCTTGGAGCCTTGGTTTCTTCATCAGTAAAATGAGGTTATTACTACTCACTACATCCCAACAAATGAGCTAATGCATGTAAAATTTTTAATAAGCCACACACCAAAAACTCAGTAAAAGCCAGTTATTTGTATCATACACAATTCCGAGTTAGAAAACAATTTAACTAGATATACAGACAGACACTGATTTGGCTAGAATGAGAGTGAACAGGTGAACACAGGCAACAGAAATGAAATAGGTTCAACCTCCACCAGATCGAACATATCACTAATGGGAAGACTGTAGACTTGAAGTTGGGGAAAGGAGGATTAGCTGGTCCATTCTAAGCAATGAAGTGATCATTAGTTCTAAATAATATTAAAAAAAAAAATCAAGAATGAAGTCTAACTTCACTAACTTATTTTTTTCCCTAGAACTTAAGATACAGGATTCACAGATATATTCCAGTGTGCCCATTAATAGAACAGGCTTCAATAGTTAGATATTTATTTAATAAAAATTAAAATTGTCAAAGTACACTTAATGGTGATCTAAAATATTACTCGAGGTAGTACTGTCAAGGTATTACTAAAATGAAATTTAAATTTGGTGACCTTAGAGGGATGCATACTTAGTATCTGATGGGTTCAACCTTCCCATTTCCCATCTACCCTAGTGGAGTTAGTAAGAGCTGACTCACTGGATCCTGATAATCCACAAGCTTCATTCTCTAACTTAACAGTCTATCAACATCAATAGAAGCCTGTTTTTGTACAATATATACAATGGAGAATTAACATTTATATTTGTAAGGCTCCAAACTCAGAGTGTCTGACAGATACACAACTGCCCACAGGTGTAAGTTTCCAATGTAACAGCATTACCAACTCCCACTTAATGATGAACCCTGTAACGGATAGAGAGCAACCTGCTTTAGTCAAGGCCAAAATTGAAAACTCAGGCAAAAATAAATAAGATAAAAAATAAAACTCAGGCAAAACGATTTTCTTATATGCTGTCAAAAATTTAAAGTTAAGGGCACAGGTTTTTTTTGTTGTTGTTTTAATAGGGGAAAAATGCTGACCTATTTTTAACAGGAAAAAAATGTATTTGTTTTCATAATATAAGCGGGCACGAGAAATATATGCCAGAAGAGGATTATATCTCTCACAATGCAGTAGGCACAACATAGAGATCTAAATAAAAAGAAACACCAGACTCACTCATTAAAACACCGTTCAAGCCAAACAAAATGCAAGACACTTACCACTGTGCTTACTCAAAAGAGTTTCTAATCAGCACAGAAAGGCTGACAACGTATGTGTGCAAAGCCCTGTATTTGCAGAATATTGTCAAGTATTTTACAACAGAATAAAAACAATGTGCATGTTTTGCACTTATTTCCTTGACAGTTTCTTTCTTTAAAAAGTATTTTGATAAAAGAAATGAACTACTGAGGCAACCAGGCAGCTTTCACTATGACTCTGAAGGGTCAGACTCCACGTACGTCTGTTTATCAAATGTAGTGCTTTTGTCAAAAATATAAGATGGGTGCCTGGGTGGCTCAGTGGGTTGAACCCTCTGCCTTTGGCTCAGGTCATGATCCCAGGGTCCTGGGATCGAGCCCTGCATCAGGCTCTCTGCTCCGCGGGAAGCCTGCTTCCCTTCCTCTCTGCTTACATGTGATCTCTGTCAAATAAATAAATAAAATCTATAAAAAAAAAGAAAAGATATGGGACGCCTAGGTGGCTCAGTTGGTTGAGCAGCTGCCTTCGGCTCAGGTCATGATCCCAGCGCCCTGGGATCGAGTACCACATCGGGCTCTTTGCTCGGCGGGGAGCCTGCTTCTCCCTCTGCCTTTGCCTGCCATTCTGTCTGCTTGTGCTCACTCTCTCTCCCTCTCTCTCTGACAAAAAAAAAAAATCTTTAAAAAAAAAAGATAAACTATACAGTGACTGCAATCAACCAATTCAATAACATGTAAACAGTGAAAGAAACCAAATTTTCCAGTGAAGAAGTCAATTACAATTTTTTTTAAAAAACCTCTTTTTTAAAAGATTTTATTTTTAAGTAATTTCTACACCCAATGTGATACTCTAACTTACAACCCTGAGATCAAGAGTCATGTGCTCTACTGACTGAGCCAGCCAGGTGCCCCAATTTTAAAATTTTGATCAGTAACATTTTTATCCCCAATAAAGAAACCCAAGAACTACTATGGGAAATGGAACAACATGTCCAAGTACTGGAGAGCTTGTGAGACGAACATGGTCAAATGGTCAAATTTGACGAAATGGTAAAAAAAAACCACCCTGAATTGTTAATTAAATAAATCTAAGTTTTTCTTAAAAATATGGATAAGAAATTTAAAGTATGGTTAAACAATCCTTAGAAACATATTCAGAAGGAAAACTTAATCAATGTGCTGTTCCCATTCTGCAGGATAAAATGGAGAACAGGAGTCTTGACAAAATCAAAACTTGAAGTCAGAGCATTATCTGAGGACAACAACTATCCCCCCCGTACCTTTAGCTCCTTTGATGGGGAGTCTTTCTTATTTGGTAAACATTCTCGGTTTGGGGCACACTCTTGCTTCCCGGGATATGGCTGAGCAGAGTGATTACTCGCTCGAAGAGACGGGAGTGTGAATCCCAGCTCCTTCACTCACCGGGCAAGTAGCTGGTTATCTTTCTGTCTCTTACTCTTCTTATACAACCTCTAATTCAGAGGAATGTTATAATAATTAAATAACACAATGCACAAAAACGGTAGGCTCAGTCTTTCTGAAAAGTCTTTTTAAAATAATGTATACAGGGGCGCCTGGGTGGCTCAGTGGTTTGGGCTGCTGCCTACGGCTCGGGTCATGATCTCAGGGTCCTGGGATCGAGCCCCGCATCGGGCTCTCTGCTCCGCAGGAAGCCTTCTTCCCTCTCTCTCTCTCTCTCTCTCTGCCTACTTGTGATCTCTGTCTGTGAAATAAATAAATAAAATCTTTAAAAAAAAAATAAATAAAAAAATAAAATAAAATAATGTATACAAATCAATGATTTAAAAAAAAAAAAAAAAGCTCAGTTTTGAAACTGTACCCCCACCCCCAGACATGACCTATCGTCTAACTTTTTTCTTAATTGAGCTTATTGGAAGATCATCTCCATACCAGTATTTCCACCTCTGAAACAAAAACCTCTCTTCTCTAACCGCTGCTCTCTGGCTTCTGCCTCCCCCGTACCAATGAAACCGCAAGGCCTCAACAATGGATAATCCACACATTTCCAAAGTCCAGAAACATTTCTCAGTCCTTTCCATAGCTGACGTCACTGCCTTCCACGTCGCCGCTGACCAGCTCCTCCTTGAACTTCTCTCTTCCCTGACTTGGCATTCTTTCGGCCCGGCCAATGTCTCTGCTCGCTCCTCTTCTGTCTCCTTAGCTGGATGCGTTTCTCTGCTTGCTCCTGTAGAGCAGACGCCGCTCTTTCACTGTGCCCTCTCTGCCTAGACAGCCTCCTCTGCTCCCCTGGTTTCAACCATCTGTAAATTCATTATTCTTTTTATTTTTTAATACTTTATTTATTTGAGAGGGAGAGAGAGACAATGAAAGAGAGAGAGCATGAGAGGAGAGAGGTCAGCGAGCGAAGCAAACTTCCTGCTGAGCAAGGAGCCCGATGTGGGCTTGATCCCAGGACTCCAGGATCATGACCTGAGTTGAAGACAGTCACTTAACCAACTGAGCCACCCAGACGCCCCTAAATTCATTATTCTTTTTTGCTTTTTTTAAAGGTTTTTTTTTTTTTTTAATTTGACAGAGAGATCACAAGTAGGCAGAGAGGCAGACAGAGAGAGAGACAGGAGGAGGAGGCAGGCTCCCTGCTTAGCAGAGAGCCCGATGCGGGGCTCGATCCCAGGACCCTGAGATCATGACCTGGGCCGAAGGCAGAGGCTTAACCCACTGAGCCACCCAGGCGCCCCCCTAAATTCATTATTCTTAATGTTTTTCTCCACCTCAGGCCTCTCTGGTGACCCCCCAGAAACATATATCCCCCAACGGTCTATAACATTTCTCCATTTGGGTATCTGAAGGTACTCCAAACTCAACATATCAAGAAAATCTCATGTATTTTTCCCCTCCCACATAACCAGCTGTTTCTCCTGAAATTCCTATCTTGGTTGATGGTATCACCACTATTACCCATCAAGACACCTGGATATGGTTCCCTCGTTCATTTTTAACTACTCCGTCTCAAGGTGCCATCAATTCTGTCTCTTAAGTATTTAAAAAATCTGTCCACTCTTCTCCCTTCCCACCACTGCTGCCTTACCTTGGACCCCATACCGTCTCTCATCGGACTGCTGCAACTGCCCCTACATGGCCTTGCAGTTTACAATCTTACCGCCCTCCAATCAACTGTCTATAATCCTGCCGAAATCATCTTTCCAATACGTAAACCCGCGTCTGCTTCTCTCAAGCTGAAATAATATTTATGGCATCCTACTGCTTAAAGAATTCAGTTACTCCCTCATTTAACAGATATTTACTGTTTTCACACAGAACAGATCTGGTGTTAGGCACTAAGTGTAATAGTGAATGAGAGCAATACTCAGAGAATACAGGCATCAAACAAAGCCTTACACGTGTGATCACACATTCTGACAAATGCCATGAACGAAAACAGCAGGTCCCAAAGAGAAAAAGAGCAGAGAATTACTCAAACTAAAATGTCATGTTACTTTTGAGAAAGAAATTTCTAACTGGGATCTGATGGGTAGAGAAAAGGATTTGGGGAGAGGGAATAGTAGATATACAGCTTTTGAGAGGGAGAGAAGCAGAGAGTATCAAAGGGACTACAAGCAAACCTGTTTGCTAAGAGCTGAGTCAGTGAGGGGGTGGCCTGAAATAAGGCTGGGGAGCCAAGGGCCGGGAGGTCATGCAGGGCTCTGTATACCAAGGTATGGGTTTAGGTTGCTTTGAAGGGCAAGGGGATACAATTAGAAAGTTTTAGGCAGATGAAGGACAGGTTTAGATTTATGTTTTTAAAAGTTCACTCTGGCTATTGCTGGGGAACAGGCTGTATGGCCTCAGTGGATACAAGGAGCCCAAGTAAGAGGCGGCTCCCTTAGTCCAGGTGAGAAAGACGGTGGTGGGCAGTTTCTCTAATTTTCATAAAAGTTATTTTTAGGTAATATAGGCCTGGGAATGTAGAAGTCCCCAGTACTTTAAAAGATGTCATCCTGTTAAGCAAAAATGCATGAAATAAAAACAAAAACAAAACAAAAAAAACCTCAGGATTTAATTCTTTAAAATATTTCTAACTCAGAGGACTTATCACACAGTTCATTGATGATTATGATGCAGCTTCTGCCAGGCCCGCTCAAGACTTGCCCTTTTATGTAACACTTCTACTGATATGACTAAAAGGCATATCATAGTTTACGCCAGAAAAACCGAGAACTACTTGATTTCTGCCGCCAAACAAGTCTACCTTAGTTAAGTGGCACCTCACCCAGGCCTTGATCCAAAAATCTGAGTGTTACCCTACAGTCATCTCTTTCGGCCATATCCCATATCATAAGTAAATTAAGTACCAAGTTAAACTGAATAAAAGATTCAATGTAATCTACGGAAATTATTCTATGAGATGAACAGAGTATGCAATCTGGCTACAAACTCTCTGGTAGTGATATACTATTTACATTCATATATCCTTACAAAAATAATTATTTGACTAGAGAGCAGTTTTTAACAATAGTACAATATATTACAATATGATATAATTGTACTTTACTGCAAGGGAATTATTCATCACTGTTAATACCTCTACAATAAATATATAGAGACAAAACATGCTGAATTTCTTACTTCTCAAATTCATTTACCAACTCATTCATCATTTGTTCATTCTCAAGAACAGAAAAACCTCCAGCAACACTTGTCATCTCAGGGCTATAGAGAATAATTTAAGACCAAAAGGAATTTATTTTAAAATTAGTTTCTGAATATGTCCAAGAAGACAGCTAAAATCAGATCTACTTCCCACTACTTCAGCAATATTTAATTTCCCAAATACTATCAGCAAATGAGTCATCCTACAGGTGTAAACTTTTCAGCCAACTAAAGCTTATGGCCTGAGGGCTGAGTTATTTTTTTTTTAATTTTTTGAAAAATACTTATAAAGTCCAATAAACAATCATTTGTCATTTTAAATAGAGAAAAGGGAATGTTATTTAAATTATTCTTGATAACTTAACATCAACTTTTTCTACCCACTGCATCACAATGCATTCAGAATTGTCCAGGGAATTCTGAGGGGCAATGATAAAGCTGTTGCCCTAATTCTAAAAGTCCATTTGTTTGGTTTGTCTTCCTCTACCAATCCGTTTCTGTGCTCTATGTGCTCTTCTAGTAATAGAGCCTGACAAATAACCTCATGAGGCTGTGCTCACAGCTCTCGGGTTGATCTCATTCCTCTCCCACTACAAAAAGTGCGAGTGTGAGTGGAAGCTATTTCCCCTTCTGATTGATGGCTCCAAAGCTTATCTCTGAGTTCACAGCAGTGCTCCTTACAGTTAAAGCTATCAGGAGTTTGGTCACTCCTGAGACATAAAACCAAGTATCATTACGACAGCGATCTGGTAATAGAGAATATTACTGCATTATATAACCTTTTCTAAATCAGCCACTAGGTAACATGGTAGCCTCATATTCACAATTCTATACAATTTCATGATACCTAGAATTTTTAAAAATGGATATAGCTTATATCCATTACAATATTATTATAAAAAGATAATTTAAAGTTGGCATAAGGGCCAAAGGTAGAAATTAACTTAGTTTACGTAGAAGATAATTTGTAGAGGCCAAGGAAGACCTTTGTACCCAAAACTACCTAGGGTCATTTAGCCCACAAAATACCCACTACCAGACCATAATCAAAATGAAATGCTATGAGGAAGTGAGAGAGAGCTGGGTTTATGCAATAAAGCTACGGCTGGATGGGCAGAGCGCATCTCCTGTCGCACGCACCCTGTTGCTCGTCAAGTGACATGGATCCGAGCTGTTTGTTAACCACAGAAGAAGGAGAATCTGAAACAAAAATGAGATTTCAACTTAAAAGTAAGCAGTAGAAAACTGCACAGCAAAGTCATGATCAACTCTAAGCTTAAGACAAAGGTCTAAGGGTGGGGAACAGAAGCCAGTACGGTGATGTATTTCCTAAGCAGTGAGTCAGCGGCCGTGGGCTTCAGACAGGTTATTCCACACAAGCATTTAGCAACGCTGACAATGAGTTAAGAAAATAGTCTTCTACTTCCATGCATATACCTTTTATCAAATTCAAGTTTAGCATAGGTCAAGGCAGATAAAATAAAACTAGAGTATCTCCTTCACTAAACAGAAGACTCCTTCCCCTTCTCGAACCCCTTCCCAGCTCCTTAAGGATGGCTTTCATTCTGGACTGAGCATTCAAAGCATGAAATGAGATGCTTGCTATGCTTTGCTAGGTATTGCACCTTGAGTTGAAAATAGGAGCCCAAGTGAAGATGTCAGACAAAGAAAATAGTTTATAAGAGAAAAATCAATGAAGTAATTGCCATTACAGAAATATAGACAATGTTGGAAATTCTAAGATATGTTATGCATATAACAACTATACTCTGTTGAAGGCTTAGGTTTCTTTAGGTGCCTGGTGGGAAAAGAAAAAGAGAAAAGGAGTAGGTTTAATGGTCTGAGCTTTGTGCTTTCCACCCTGGCTTTAAATAGAACATTTAATTTTTTATCCTTTTGATACACTGAGTTTCTGTGTAAGAATCTGTCCTATAAATGTGTTCTACTGTTTGGAAAACACTGATACAAAGAAAGGCAGCATGGTCAAATGGAAAGAGCGCTCATCCGGGGTTAGTGAGTTTTGATTCTAAACCTGGTTCTGACAATAATTAGCTATGTGACATTTTTAGATCTAAGCTTCACCTTTCTTCCTGGTCATCCCAGGGAACTAGTAACTTAAGCAAGGCATTGGAGAACAGAAGGAGGTGGCTACCAAGTCCTCGCTTGAGTTTCAGTGTCCAACAGGGCAATATGAAAAGGGAATATGTAGATAATAAGCACAGCTCTCTCCTAAATGTAAGAATAATTCCCATCTCTAATCTCCTGTGCTCCAGTTCTTAGCAAATATTAGTAAGACAAAAACCTTGCACTTTTGGATAACCACCAGTTTCTATTCATCATGCCTTTATTTCCCCAAAAATAGACAAAATATTTTGAATTGAGAGTGTTCTTAACCTGATGGCTAAGAAAAGTTTTTCAATATATCTTGGATTCTCTGCAATTTTATATCACCTGATTGCTTCAATTTCTACACTTAAAAGTCTGAATCTTGGGGCCACTCCTATCAACTGTAAATCGTCTACCTTCTGATACAACCCGTCTGCTCAGAGACTTCTGTATTACTAGATTCTGATAAAGCATGTGCATTATCTGGGTAACAGCTCCGACTTAGGCTTACTTATCTCTTCATCAGAATGGTCAGTTTAGCAAATCTGGACAACACACGCACGAAGAAGAAAGAACGGCAGTACGTCATCAGTTCCTGAGTCTATCCAGGCTCTACTTTCCCTTATAAAACTTCTCATTTAAGCATTTTAGACTTAGATACAACATTCCTACCACGTTGTTTTTTCAAGAACAGGTAAGTTGGTCTCTAGAGACAACCAAAATTATATTCCCTACAGTAAAGAAAAACATAACAAAAACTTGAGTCACAGTGAAATAAATATTGGAAAATCCTCCTAGAAAATGTCTTATGAATATTTTTTTGTCTCTTTGTATTTGTTATACATTTCACTGTGTTCTCATTTATAAGAGCCCTCAGAAAACTATGAACCTATCAGGGACTCATTTAACGAATACGGAATTTTCAATAAATATTATGTAATGTACACATCTTATAAAATGAAGTGCATCCTATCTAACTTCTTAGAGTTTAGGAAAGAATATGTCTTTAAAAAACGCACTGATGGAGGATTTAGAATGCTGTCACTGCCTCAAAATTATGGATTTTTCAATCTCTTTAATGATTCAAACTATTAGCAAAGTTTATGTTAAAATAGAAAGACAGTATTAAACAAGAAGGGTTTCCTTATTGGTTTTCAGCCTCTCACAACTGTATGTATCTGGGGAATCATTTGTTGTTCCTCCCATCCTGAAAAACCAATCTTTAAGAAGAAATCCTATCATTGCTTCTATTCCATTTTTAATCTTGGGTACAATGCAAACTGGTTTTGGAAGGATTATTTTTCTGTCACATAAACATCTGAAGTAACATGTTTTTATACCACAAGATATTCATAAATACAATACCTATAAGTTCTAACTTATAGAAATATTTCCAAATATTAATACAGTAAAATTAGCTCAATGCTGACTGCTTCAGCTGTCTGCATGCTCTACTCCATTTCCCTGTAAAATATCTTTCAGAAAGCACCATTACAAAGTAAAAATCAGACCATATGGTCTACTGATAACGTACTGCAAAATGCAACATGGTTGGTCTAGTTATTGGAAGTGTTTAGAATTATTAACATAATTTTTAAGGTAGAGATAAACTTTAGGCAAAAACTCAGTCAGTGCTGAGCTCAAGGTGTCTCAGGGTCAATTTCCGTTTATTTAAAAAAAAATTATATTTTGGTTTTGAAAAAAACTCTTTAGAATTTTCTGAATTTTCTCATCACAATTTTTCAATTGTAGACAAAATAAGGAATTATAGTCTTAAAGGTAAATAACAGGTACTCATCAGCCAGACTTCTGGGTTCAATTTTGGCTTTTCTACTCAGTTATACTATAATCCTGGACAAGCCATTTAAGGTCTATATGTCTCAGTTTCTCCATCTGTAAAATGGGGATAATCATAGTATCTACCACATACTGTTCTGGTGAAGACTTAATGAGATATCTAATGTAAACTACTTAGCACCGAGGAAAGGGTCAATTCATGTTATTATTACTTGCCTGTTTTTCAGAAACATGATACTGAATGAGAAGTAATGACAGGAAGCTTCCCAAGTCTCAAGCGCTCATTAAAGGTCGGGAAGGACTAAAGAACTAGACCAACATCACACCTGACTTACCAACCACTAATGCTATAAAACAGGATCGAATGCATCCACTTGAGAAGTGCTATGCGTGACTGTCGCCACAGGACAGTGGGGAGTTGGGTGCTGTATAGCGCCTGCTTGCACAGGATCGGGTAAGTGCTGATTTTTTCCAATATGGCTCAGTTTTGAAAAGCCCTTTTTGAAAAATAATCACCAATGTTTTATACCCTTTTGGGGTATAAAACTTACTTCTTTCTTTTCCAATCAGCAAAACCGTGCCATAAAGTGAAAAAACAGTTCCTACCTGACCCTCTCTAGGCTGGCTCCATGCTCCAGTGGGGCTCTGTGGTGGTCAGGCCAGTAGAGCAGACTCCACAGGGGCTGTCACTCTGAGCAGGAGCCAGCAGCCCAGGACTTCTGGGGGACCTGGAATGGAAAAAAAGAGTTGGGTTTAAAACCAGCACTGTGCCGACTGCCTCCGCCACAGCTGTTTCTGGCACGTCTTTACAGCTCACTCAGAACTCCGAATGCGGTCAGCTGTATACGGCTGGGGCACGAGCTAATTCTGAGGTAGCAAGTGAAAGATACCATAATTAAGATAGTACATTATTGTGTGCTGCTCTACTTAGGAGTATAAAAATTTTATGCAGTATTGTCTACCCCAACCTTGTGCTCTCTGTAAATCATGGCAGGCCAGACTATCTAAATAAAACAATAACTGGGAAACTGAGACATAAAGCAGCCAAATGACCTGTCCAAGCTCATCCAGTCACAGGAACAGGCTAAGAAGGCAACCAGTCTAACACGCGAGCAGTAATCTGCTGAAGGCAAATCCATCTCTTTATCATTTAAAAAAAAAAAAATCACTGAAAATCACTGAAAGCCTAGAAACAAGTCATGAAGTATTTCCTAAAAGCCTAGAAAAAATTCTTAGTTTTTTAGCTTAAAAAAGTAAAAATATTTTATTTATTTGCTTATTTTTTAGTAAAAGTATTTTAACGTGATATATTCTGACTCTGAAAAATGAAATTTTTAGAACTTAGCTATGGTCGGTCAATTAATGTCCATAATACAAAGACAATACTGTATTTATTCATTAAGTTTAAGAACATGTTTTGTTATTCAAATAAAACCTTATTTCCCTGTTGAATTTCATAAATTTAATTCCTATTCTGTGTTTTTATAATTTGTGTGTTCTGAAAAAATAAATTTTGCATTAAGCCTAATCAGTTTTCCTCATATCCATAAATGGACAAATTATAGATAGATTATATTGGTTGTTCTTTGTAACAAACTATGTATGATTTAACTTTTTCTCATTTAATTACTACACAGTGTTCCTGTCACAACTGAGGACAGAGTAAAAGCAGCATTATGAAATGAACCCAGGATGCGTCACAGATCAGACGTACTAGGGTCTCATAGGAATGCTATGCTGAAAGCATAGGCTACACAAGAAGTACTTCACCTTGTAGGCGAAGGAACGACACACAATCGTTCTGACACTAGAAGTCGCTACTACTGGCCATGGAGACAGGCTCAGCGGCCCCAAGATGTTGTTCAAAAACAAAGTAAAGGTTAACACATTTCTCAACCTCAAAATGAGGCAAAGTGTCTACGGAACTTTGGCTTTTTAAAGACTGCCACAAAAAGACTGATTACCAAATTAGATACTATTTAATGAGAAGGATACTCAGAGTTGGTAAAATAGCATCTCACTTCACAGAGACCACATAATCACTCTAAAGCTTCCTGGCTATAAAAAAAGAACCTGGTTGAATTCAAATTGGTAAGCTAGATATGAAAGGCTGAGTTTAAAAATATTTTTCTAATGTCTACAATGTACAAATGTAGATAGTTTTGTATTTCGCACTCAAGCTCACTCTAATACTTGGTTTGTTACCTGTTAACTTCAGTATTTTAAAAATATGTATATACGTAGGTGCATTTTAACTTCCTACTTATTTGGTTTTTACGTTGCATATTTTTTCCTTTGAAACACATAAGCTACAGTTTTGTATATAGCACATAATCATAGCAAAATGTCTTATTCTTAAATGTCATGACTGTAACTTAACCGAACTCTCCAGTTAGTTTCAAGTATAGGAAAAAAAAATATGATCAGAGACCTGGGCTGATACTCCTTCCACTAATGTAACACTGAATTAAAAATCAAGTCCAGAGTTTATTCCAAACATCGTATCTATATTATAGTTATTTAAATCTGTTTCATTCACCATGATATTATACAATGTGCTTTTGTTGTCAACACTTAGTGGAACAGATATTTATATAGTGGATACTGTTCAGTTCTACCAATATACAAACAGATTCCAAGCAGTTAAATTGGAGTTCTCAAAGTAATTAAATAAATACCCTAACTCATCACTCCTTAGGGTGGCGAAACAAAGTAGTATATCAAATTATCATAATCTCATTAGTATGAGAACCCAGCTACACTCTAGTTCCTAAATAAAAGATTTGTAGCATTTACGATGTAGTACCTATACAATAAGATGTATAGTACCTAACATCCATCTTGAAAGAATTAAATTGACAGATTATCTTGTGCTGTGTCTTTCACTGGTTACGTCAACAAATGTTTGTTGAGCATCAGGAGCTCGCTGGCATAAACAAACTAGGCCATTAAAATGCTCAAAGAAAGAGAGAGAGGCACTGACCATCCCTGTCTATCAGAGTTCTACAGCACAGGAACAGGAACATGAGGCTCGGGGGCATTTCTGCTGCCCTATATATCAGAAAGTTGACTGTGTATACAAGGAGTAAGTAAGCAAATATTGAAGAAAATAATTACAGGAGGGGATAACTGAGTCAGCATGCTGGTTTGGCAGAACAACACTGTAATTCTAAAATCTAGGATCACACTCCATTCCCAGGAATACTGGTTAATTTCCACAGGAACAACGAAAGAACAACAACCACCAGGGGCCATAAGCACAGATATCAATTCAGCATATAAGAAATTCCAATAAAAATATCAAAGCAGGCTCTGAATTCAGTAGATTACTCGAAAGTTGCTCATCTGCTATAAAAGTAATAATAAACATCAGCCCCCTCCCAGAAGTATTACGAGTAAAATTATGGCTTATAATTTTATTCATCTCTCTGGCAAATACTGCTGCCAAAACCTGTCCCTCCAGCCGTGGGATGACGAACACCCTCTGCGCAGGACAGGGAGGGACAAGCTGCCAGCGCCACCAGCCCTTGCGGAAGGCGAGGAGGGAAGCATCTCGTTAACAGTAGCAGTGTTAAAACACCAACTCCACCAGCTGCGTGAGGACACTTGACGTTAATAACCTGAAGCCTGCGGGTCCTGTGAAGAGCCCTCGGGAGAGGACTGCTCGGAAGTGGAAGGCCGCTGGGCGCACGCAGCCAGTTCTTGCTGCCTCTGCTGCTCAGCCCTCTTAAGCCTCAGCTGTTGCAGGCGCTTGCGGAGCAGAGCTATCTCAGGCCCCCGCAAGAATTCTGACGCAGGCAGGAAAGGAAAGGTGAAAAGACAGCAGTGAAACAGAAAACAGGAAGAATCTGATTATACGTTAAAGAGAGAAGAATATACACAAAATACATGTCTCATGGAGGAAACAAATTACTTACAAAAAATGAGTGACCTTTAGTTAGGAGACGATGACATATTCTAATGCTTGTTTAACTATAACGAATCACACACATAGTTCTCTGAGAGTGAAAATAAAGTCTTCCATAAACGAAACATTTTAAAATGAATATTCCTTTCTTCACTAATTTCATCTTTTTCTAACAAAATGATACCAAGTAAAATTGGAAAATATCAGTTATCTAATCTATATACAAATTATTAACTTCAACCATATAATTAAAATTCAATTAAAATCATGAAAAAGTTATATATTTGTAAACAGTTCTTGGAATTCACTAATGAAGAACTCTTTAAAAGTCAAAATTACATATATTTTTCAGCTAAAATATTTCTCTTTATATTGGAAATGTCATTTACTTTTTTTAAGCTAAAATTATCTACATAATCCTTAATATGTTCTTAGCACAACGGTCACAGATAAAAGTGGGAATGTCACGCAGAATTCTGCAGGTACACTGGCGTGCCTACTATCTCTGAGGCACTGTTTTTGGCTCTGGGGAGAAATAAACCATTGAACAAACTAGTCCCTACTCATGTGGAGATTATGTTCAGAAAGGAAGACAGACAGCAGTGAACTCACACACACACACATGTAATATACATGTATGTGTTGGTGTCAAACAGGGACAACTGGTGTGAAGCAAACTGAACAGGACCAAGGGAAGGGGACAGTAGTGGAGGGCGGGTTGCTGTTTTCTGTATGGTCGGTAAAGAAGGCTTCTCTCCCAGGGGATTTTTGGACAAAGACCTTAAGGAATGAGAGAGTCGACCACACGGGTTTCTGGAGGGAGTGTTCCAGGTGGAAAGAAGAGCGTGTGCAAATGCTGAGGAGGAAGTGTGTCTGGGGGTGAGCTAGACCAGAGAGGGGATGGCGGAAGAGTTTGCTGAGAGGTGAGAGGTAGCATGGTCCCAGCGTTTTTGGCGCCGTAACAAGAAACTAAGAGCTGTCACTTACTGTGACAGGGAAAAGAGGTGGAACAAGCAGTAGCAGAGGGAAGAGGAGAAGCAACAGATATCCCAGTGGAGACCCTGAACAGGGACTGAATGTAACAGTGTAGACTGGGGGTCGCTGGTGACATTACCCGAAGCCACCCAGAGTGTAAGCGATAACGGAGACATCTAAAACCTGGACTCTGGAGTGCTCGTGTTTACCAGGAAGAGAAATCTCTGGACACAGTGAGGAGGAGAAGCCAGGAGAAGGCTGGAGGACTGAGCAAGCACACCCTGCGGGCTGGGACGGAAGCAGGTCAGGAGGGTGGGGGGAGCGGCTGCGCGGAATGCCGCGATACAGTGGACAAGACACTGCACTGTGGAGTCCCTGACGACCTCGATGACCAAGAGCGGTTTCCGCAGAAATCGCAGGGCCCAAACCCAGACTGAACAGGTTCCAGAGAAAGAGAAGGTAATACAGCAGACACAACGTATATATGCCCTCTCCAGAAGACCCGCTGCTAATGGAACAGAGAAACCGATGACTGCTGGTGGGGAAGGAGAGTTCCAGGAGGCTTATCTGTTGTCTGCTAGTGGACGATGTTTAATCGAGGGAAGGGAAAGAGGATGCATGAGAAGAAGTGAACAAGTGCAGGAATGACGTCCTTGGGAGACCGAAAGAGACCAGCTGCAGGGGGTAAGGGGAGGGGTTGGTTTTTTTTATTTATTTGTTAAGATTTTTTGGGGGGGGACAGAAAATGACACAGCGAGAGAGGGAACACAAGCAGGGGGAGTGGGAGAGGGAGAACAGGCTTCCCGTAGAGCAGGGAGCCCGATGCAGAGCTCGATCCTAGGACCTTGGGATCATGACCTGAGCCAAAGGCAGACGCTTAATGACTGAGCCACCCAGGTGCCCCGAGAGACTGCTGTTCTGTTTTGTTTTTCAAGATTTTATTTATTTATTTGACAGAGAGATAGAGAGCACAAGTAGGCAGAGCGGCAGGCAGAGGGAGAGGGAGAAACAGGTTCTCCGCGGAGCAGGGAGCCCAATGTGGGACTCGATCCCAGAACCCTGGGATCATGACCTGAGCCAAAGGCAGCTGCTTAACAACTGAGCCACTCAGGTGTCCCAAGAGACTGGTTTTAAACAAAAACTTGATCCATTCTAACCAAAGGCAAGGCAGAGAGTCCACAGTTGCTGATCTGATGGTGAAGGTACTAGGAATTTTGTGTCTCTCAGTGACACCAGAAGGAAATGACACCAACTGTCAAACAACTTTGAGCCCCGTTTACATAGATCATAAGGTGCAAATTTATTTTATTGTTTCACCAATCAATCATGTTAGAGATAATAACGTCTTGTTACCATGACCTCTACTTATAAAAAATTTTATTCTGTCAGTCAAGTGGCAGTTAAGATTAAGCAAACAGTTCAAGTGCTATCATAGTCTCTCAATGCCAGCTCCTCCTCGAAAGTTCTCCAGTGCCAAGCAGAACAGTGTCACTGACTAAATGCATCCCGATCCTCCACGGCACGGTGCCTTCTTTTCAGGGATATACACACACCTTATTTCCTGACAGCATGCATAATAGCAATACTTCTAGCAATATAAAATAAATAATTATTATGCACCCACAAAGTTTATTTTACACATGTCATGTTTTGCTAAGAAAACAGAAAAAATATAGAAAAATCACTTGACTTTATTGCTGTTTCAAACCCTCTCTCTTATGTTGCCAAATGCTTTAAGGGAATAGAAGACTCTCCACCCAGAACCACTAGGTGCTAAGAGTAAGCAGCATGCTCTTTAACGTGGAAAACCAAGATTCAATGACAATAATGTCACGAACTATCTATTCAGCACTTCCAGCATTTTTAAAAGAACAACTTGTTTGTTTACTTCTAAGGCTGGCTGCATGTGACTTTTTCTCCCCTGGGTTAGAACGAAAAATGAGGCTATGGAAGGAAGTCGCCACACAGCTAACCAGGGAGGCCAGCACTACAAGCTCCAACCAGAATAAGCAAACTCAACAATCGGACGGAACAACAGTATTGCTAGCAGTCAGAAACATTACAGGCAGGTAAGATACACACACATTACATACTTTAAAAAATGTACAATTTATAATGTGAATAAATGCATTGAGGATTAGTGTTTGTTAATATTAACACGAACCAAAATGGAAAGAGAATCTATGAATACTTTGGGTTAAATTTTAAAAACAAACAAAAAAACCCTCAACAATGTTGAGGAATATCAGGAATTCCTAAAAGGAAATTTGTACTTCCGTCTCCTGAAACAACCTACACTATTCTTGTTTACTTCTCAAAGACTCCAGGCTAATGTCCCTAAGGAGTCAACTCCCACTGAAACTCTGGTTGACCTGACAAAGGTCCACTTGGCTCTAACCTCATGCCCTCCCTCTCCAAAACAGGTGTTATGTCCTGGAGACTGGATTATTTCTGTATCTAAACTGGTGGTCTTTATCTGCCTTCTGTAGATACATCCTCCAGTCCCAATTTGCTTCTTGCCCAGGTGATCCTTATGCATTTTTCTCTCAGAACTGTCACTCCTTTATTGACTTCCAAGTTCCTCTGGTCTCTTCTTTGGTCTCTCCAAAGTTACCATTAACCCAATATTTCCACTTGTTTCTAATCTATGCATTGCCTCTACCTAGACTGACTAGACCCTGGCACCCTTTAAGGAACCTATAATCTGGATATTTGGGCTTTGAAAGTTTTGCTTTGCTATGCTGTACAACAGAGTTCTTAGTTCCCAACAATTTTTCTACAGAGCTCAATTTAGCTATAAAGATTCTGAATAGACCTATATAAATTTGTAAATCTGGACAATTATTTGTAAACAGGCAGGAATTCACAGATAAGACATATCAGATACTACGTTAAAGAAACTAAATTCTCATGGTCTGAGTGGTGTATTTAATTAAAAGCACATGGCTCCCTTAGGTGACTCATTTCTCAAGGTGAGACTCCAAAGTGAATTTTGTATGTGCTGATAACCACATTCAATCCAAAGAAACCACCTTCTCTAATCATATTCTTTTATCTAGATTAAAATAAGACCATTCTAAAAAGAGGAAGTCCTAAATCAATTCAAAATGAACAAAATAATTAAAAATTTCTTCCTTTTTATCTTTTTAGTAATTTCTATGCCCAACACAGGCCTCAAACTCACAACCCCAAGATCAACAGTTGCATGTTCCACCAACTAACTAGCCAGGCACCCCCAAATAATTACACTTTTTTTTTTTTTTTTTTTGTCAGAGAGAGAGAGCAAGCGAGAGCGAGCACAGGCAGACAGAGTGGAAGGCAGAGTCAGAGGGAGAAGCAGGCTCCCCGCGGAGCAAGGAGCCCGATGCGGCACTTGATCCCAGGATGCTGGGATCATGACCTGAGCCGAAGGCAGCTGCTTAACCAACTGAGCCACCCAGGCGCCCCATAATTACACATTTTAATAAGTGCTTTTCAGGAAGTAAACAGGGCTATATAAAAGAGAGTAATACTGCAGTAAAGGAGGGGTCTGGCTAGGGCAGTGAGGACACCTGAACTCAGACACACGGAAAACGGAGTTGGCTGCGATGCGCCAGGGGAAGAGCTTCTCAGGTATGGAGAACAGTACGTGCAAAGGCTCAGAATCAGAAACAAAGAGGCAGAAGAGAACTTGGCACATTCAAGGAAGAAAAGGAAACGACTGCAGGTACAGCCTAACACTCACTGGGAACTAAGAAAATACTACAGTGAGGTTAGAGAGGCGGGCAAAACCCAGGCCACATAGGTTCTTGGAGAACCACAGTAAAAAATTTCAAATTTTTTGCAGTTCTGCTCCTAAATGCAATTAGAAGTCTTTGAGGGGTTTTAAACAGCAACGCTACGTAATCTGATCTAACAGCGTAAAATCCTCACCTGGCTGCTACATGGAGAATGAAGACTAGGGAGCAAGGAGGTCAATTAGCAGACAAGAAATGAGGGGGACTGCAAGAAGAATTTGTTTTCGACGCAGAACCAACAGGACTTGCTGAGGGACTGAGCACAGACACGAAGGAAAGCAAGGAATCAAAAGTGACACACGGGCTGTTAAAATAAGCAAATGGGGCAGGTGGTTTTAAATTTACCGAAATATAAAGCAGCCAAGATGGAAGAATTGACCAGATGGGAAGGATCTGAAGCTAAATTAAGTTTAGTTTGGATATGTTAAGCTCAAGATATCCAAAGACAACCAAAAAGAAGAGTCAGACGAGCAGCTGGACACAGAAGTCTGCAAGTCAAAGCGGAAGAGGGGTCTGCTGACGTCCATCTGGAAATCTTCACCTTAGAGGGGCTAGTTAACAGCTACGGGAACCGATGCAGCCCCGCCAGGGAGACAGAACAGAGAAGAGAGTGCAGACTAAGGAGTTCTGCTAAAATATTCAGAAGTAAAAAGAACAAGAACTATCAACAGTGATTACTGAAAACCAGCTAGAGCTGGTAATAAAAGGATACGTGGTACCACAGATGCCAAAAAGGAAAGTGTTTCAAGAAAGCAATGTCAGACTATGTTAAATGCAGATGGATGAAAAAATCTAGTAAGATGCTAACAGAAGTCACTGGTGACTCTGACCAAAAGCCTCAGTGGAAACGGAGCTGAAAGGCAGAAGACGTCGGCTGACAGACAGGTGGACGGTGGTAAGAAAATGGAGACAGTGTGTGAGCACCTCTTGTGAAGACTGATTATGAAAGGAGCAAAGACACAGGCTGGGGGAGAGTGTGGGTACAGCACGTAAGGGAAGTTTTTTTTTTTTAAGATTTTCTTTCTTTCTTTGTCAGAGGGAGAGGGAGGGAGGGAGACGGGAGGCTGAGCACAGGCAGGAGCAGCGGCAGGAGAAGGAGAAGCAGGCTCCCCACTGAGCAGAGAGCCCGATGCAGGACTCAATGCCAAGACCCTGGGATCATGACCTGAGCTGTAGGCAAACGCTTAACTGACTGAGCCATCCAAGCATCCCAAGGGAAGAATTTCTTTTAAGAAAACAGGTAATAACAGAGCACGTTTAAGGTGGGAAAGGACCACTACCGTGGGAAAGGCGGTGCTAATGGCGCAGAGAAGCAGCAAAGGTGAGAATCTGGAAAGGGATGGCTCGCCTTTGACAAGAGCAGACATAATTTTTCCCCAAATGTGTCTGTTTCTATCACGGAAACGGGAATGTCAGGGGATTCAAAAGTAGGAAAGTGAGCGCTTCCCCCCACAAACTGCGTAGTGAAGGTTAATCAGCCGAGGGTAGGAAGAGGGAAAGGAGGGGACAGAAGTCTGAGAGACAAGAGGGCGTTGAGCACTTCGTCTAGCTGTCGGGCAACAATGCTGAAAGACTGCTCCGACGCGGCAGGGAGCAACCCGCGAGCTGTGTGCTTGTGACGTTCTGCACGACGCAGCTGTGGGCTAAGCGAAGGCCAATGACTGGGTTCACAAGGGGATTCTGCAGGCCAGTGTCCACATTCCCATCATCCCTTTCCTTCACCCCAGCAAAGTGACAGACGAAACACGAGGAACATAAAGGAAACATTTACATAATGTGGAATCCACAGCAAGGCAAGAAGTATACTTTTTCATTCTGTCTCTGTGCAAGGCAACAGAGGCACACCTCCAAGATTCTGCGGGTTTGGTCCCACAGCACCACAATAAAGCGAATATCCAATAAGGCAAGTCAGATGAATTTTTTGGCTTCCTTGTGCATATAAAAGTTACACCTACACTATTCCATAGTCTTTTCAGTGCAACTGCTATCTAAAATGTTAACATACATGCCTTAATTTAAAAATACTTTGCTGCTAAAAAAATAAAGGTAACCATCATTGGGCTTTCGATGAGTCACAACCTCTTCTGCTGGTAGAGAGTCTTGCCTTGAAGTTTCTGGCTGCTGAAAGGTGGGGTGGCTGTAGCTTCAATGGACTCTTTCACTAACGATTTCTCCATGGCACGTGACATTATTTTATACCATTTTATTCATAGCAGAACTTTCAAAACTGGAGTCTATCCTCTCAAAACCCTGCCGCTGCTTCATTAACCATGTAACATCCTACATTCTCTGTTGTCATTTCGACACTGTTTACAGCATCTTCACCAGAAGCAGACTCATCCGTACAAGACGACTCATCCGTTCAAGTCTGACCCTGAGACGGCGGCAATTCTGTCCCATCTTCAGGCTCCACGTCCCCTGCTGGTTCTCCTGCTATGTCCACCCCACCCACCATTACTTCCTCCACTGAAGTCTTGCATCCCTCAAAGTCATCCATGTGGGTTGGAACTGACTTCTTCCAAAGTTCTATTCATGTTGATATTTTGATCTCTTCCCATGAATCATGAATATTCTTTTTAAGTCGGCTCCATGCCCAGTGTGGGGCCCCAGGTAGGGCTTGCACTCACAACCCTGAGATCAAGACCTGATCTGAGATCAAGAGTCAGACACTTAACCGACTGAATCACCAAGGTGTCCTGACTCATGAATATTCTTAATAACATCTAGAATGGGGAATCCTTTCCAGAAGGTTTTCAATTCACTCTCCCAGACCCAACAAAGGAATCACTATCTATGACAGCTGTGGCCTTACAAAAGGTATTTCTAAAATAAGAAGGTTTGAAAGTCAAAATGAGGGTTGACCCGAGGGTTGCAAGATGGATGTTGTGTTAGCAGGCATAAAAACATTAATCTTGTACATCTCCATCAGAGCTCTTGGGTAACTAGATACACTATGAATGAGCAGGAATATTTTGAAAGGAGTCTTTTTTCCTGAGCAGCAGGTTTTAACAGAGGACGTAATATCCAGTGTACCATGTTGTAAGCAGACGTGTTGTCATCCAGGTTTTGTGGTTCCATTTCTAGAGCCCAGGCAGAGTAGCTTAGCATAAATCTTAAGGGACCTAGGGTTTTCAGAATGGGGAATGCTGGCTTCAAACTTTTCTCCTGAAGCTTCCGAATCTCTCTGAGCTTTCGCAGAGTTGAAGAGAGCGAGGGGCCTTGCTCTGGATTAGGCTTTGGTTTAAGAGAACGTTGTGGCTACTTCATCTTCTATTCAGAGCACTACAACTTTCTCCATGTCACTTATCATTCACGTGTCCACTAGAGCAGCACTTTTGATTTCTTGCAAGAACTTTTCCTTTGCATTCACACTTAACTAGCTGTTTGGCACAAGAGGCCTAGCTTTCTGCCGGTCCAGGCTTTCAGCATGCCTTCCTAACGAGCTCTGTCATTTTTAGTTTTTTATTTAAAGAGAAGTGAGACTCTTCCTTTCACATGAACACTAGGAGGCCATTTCGGAGTCACGAACTGGCCTAACTTCAATACTGTTGTATCCCAGGGAATAGGGACGCCGAAGGAGAGGGACAGAGAGGGCAACAACTGCTCAGCGTCAGAACATACACATGTTAACAGAACAAGTTCACTGTCTTATGCAGGTGGTGTTCGTGGGGCCCCAAATCAACGACAGTAGTAACATCAAAGATCACTGATCACAGATCACTGTAACAAATACGGTAATAATGAAAAGGTCTGAAATAGTGTTAGAATTACCAAAATGTGACACAGATGTGAAGCAAGCAAATACTGCTGGAAAAATAGTACCAACAGACTAGCTCGACGCAGGGTTGTCACAAAGCTTCAAAGTGTAAAAAACAAAATATATGCAAAACACAACAAACTAAAAGCACAGTAAAATGAGTTATGTTTATAGTAAAAATCATGGCTCTAAACTGACACTCCCCCTTACCACATGGATAGTTCCTAGTATCCATAAACCTATCTGAACCCAGAAGTGCAGAAGAGATTGGGAAAACAAAAAACAGAAAAAACTCATTAAGTCCTTATTGTTAAAATGCTGTACTCTGGGATAATGAAACGCTTGTTGTCAAAACAATTCCAGGCATAATCTTTAGATATAACAACTAACATCAAATTATTTTCTTCAATACTGACTCTATATTCCTAATATGGAAGTATTCTGATTTTCCATAGTGCAGTCAACCAAAATTCTTTCAACTGGTAGAGACCACTTAAAAATATTTCTTTACTTCTTTAAAAAAATTACAGGCAAAGGGTGCCAAGTAATGATCAAAACAATGATTACATGATCATCACAATTTTTCTCCTATTTTGATGATTCAAATGACTACTTACATTACACTTAGAATGTAATGACTACTTATACTTACATTAAATACTGAAAGGGATTTAGCAATCTGAAATGCAGTGTTTATTGTGTGAAATATCTGCACCAAAAAAGTAAAATGAAACTCCAAACAAAGTACTTTACTCAGCAATATGCTTAGAAACAAAAAAACTAGTTAGGGTTCAGTGGCATGTGAATATAAGCTAGGGAATCTTCTTGCCAAGTTTTCCTGATAACTTTTAACTGACCAGAATCTTTAAGAATATTTCTGAAAATGCTGTAACTTTAAAAAAAAATTTTTTTTAACCAATTTTACCTGCTTTGACAAGCAAACTTTTGACTGATTCTGTCATTACTTCCCAAACACTCCAAAATATCTTACTTTCTCATAACCTGAAACACTATGTCAACTAGACAGTGGAAAACCTGACTTTAAAGCTCAGATTTAGCTATTATAGATAAATTGTGCACAAGTCTTAATAGTTACATAATTGACTCTGGCTTCTATTCCCATAGAAACTGAAACGAATTACCAAAATGGGATATACAATAAAAGAATGCCTAAGATACAAGACCCTGTATTTGGTGATCTGGTATTAGGTTTCAGAGACGAATAAAGTGACAGCTTGGCAGTCACACTGTTCGGAATTTTTATAGGTTTTAGCTTAGGCCTGCCAGCTGTATCTCTAGTTGCTAATATATTTATTATATGTCAAGTAAAATGCCTCTTTAGAAGAACCCAAAGAAAAATATGAAAAAACTCCTAGTGGTTATTATAATTACATGTACACAGTTAAAATGCCAAGTAAATTATAGTCGTATTTGCTGAAAATTACTGTTACAAATACTAGTACATTCCACAGTTGGGGAAAGGGGGAGTTGGAACATGAGGAGTTTTAGTACTGAGAGGACAACAGTATTTTAACAGAATTTAGGGGTTGATTTTTTTTTCACTAATAACAAGTTCCAAGAAGACAAGGACTTGTTAAAATAATTTTTCATGTAAATATAGGAGAAATAAATCTTTTGGTAAATGGTATACGTTATTGACAAGACATGTTATCAAATGTAACATACGGAATGTATTTAATGTATTTTATGATGTAAAGAAAAATAATAAAAACTATAAAAGAGAGGAACTGATAACAGAGATACAGCCGAGTAAGTCTAGAAAAACATCTTCATCTATAATGACTTATAAACGTAATCTTTAAGTCAAACACATGAAGCTATGTCAAAACACTATCTGCTGGTACCTGTATTTTTTAAAGAATTGTCTTAGGTAAACTGAAGATTCTGGTATTTGTTAAATTCATGCAACAAGTTAAATTCATGTGCAAGTTAGGCACACGTGAAGTTTGTCTTTAAGTTACATGTTCACGGCATAGTACGCGTCATTCTGATTTATTCCGGCAAGAACAAGTTCATGTGATTTAGTATCTTTCAAACCAGCCCACAAAGAGGTATTCACTGTCAGAAATCATCAGGCGAAGCCCACGGAAAGAGTGCGTCCTCACCAGACTGATGATGCGTGCGGCGTCCAGATGCCTCCACAGGCTGCCTGTGCTCACGGTCTGGGGAAGACAGCGAGGAAGCAGGAGGAGGGCTTTCTGTAGAGGAGGGCGTCAGGTGAGCCTGCGCAGACACTGCAGGGGACGTGGAAGGCTCAAGCGACTGGCCAGCCGAAGGATCTACTTCCATCGCACTTTCCCCCACTTCCAAACCAGCGCTTGAGCGGGCCGTAGGAAGAGCGGACACATCCGACTGGCTCGTTCCACCTTCAAAACACACACGTTAGTGCAGATTCAAATACTAACTGCTTTCCAAAGCCAGTTACTCGAAGGAGATATATTCAAGAAGTTCATGTGCAGCTGTACATGCCTGTACACACACAGAAATATGTAATTCCAGGATATTAAAAGCACCCAGGGATGGTTTGATCCCTCTGACCAAATAGGCTAATCAAGAGAGATAAAATCTATGTACAGAACATTTTTGTTAAAATAATCAGTCTTTCAAGATCAATACGGTACCTTCATTTAGACAAAGCTAAATAATAGGTTGTGAAATGCCTACAAATAACATCTAGTCCCTTTAATTTGAAGATGATGTTTCTAATTTAATGACTGGCTAAAAGGAGAATGGATTTTATTTGTTTGTCTGCTTATTTCCTTATTCCAGAAGAAGAGAGCATGCACAACACTGGAGGCAGGAGGGCCGACAAAGAATCTCCAGCAGGCTCCACGCCAAGCACAGAGCCCTACATGACCCTGAGGTCCATGACCTGAGCCGTTATCAAGAGTCAGACGCTAAAACAACCGAGCCACCTGGGGTCCAGGAGAATGAACTTTATTGATATGTTTCCATTCTACAACATAATGTCTTCTTTGGTAAATATTTGAGAAAAATTTTATTGGGAAGAGTAAAGTTACAAATAGGTCGGAACAGAATTAAGTTCCTGATTCCTGCTTCATTAGCAATAATGTGTTAACCACTAAACTAACATGATGCAGCCATGATTTAAAAAGGCTTGAGTTTCTATGCCTTATGCTAGGCTTCGTGCTATCTGCAAAGGAATAATTAGGAATAGTCCATAAACAATTACTGTTTCCCCTCAAGTCTAGATGTTTCTAAAAGAAATATGGAAGGGACTAACCCAACTCATGTCTCACAAGAGGCAACTACCAGAGAATATGAAGTTTTCTCTTTTAATTATCATGACTTAATTGTTTCTTGTTTTAAATTTAAGCACAAATTCAATAACTCTTAGGCAAATCCACAGTCAAGGAATTTTTTTATAAAGTTAACTGAAATCAGGAGTTAATAAGAATCATTTATGGAAAAATTCTATTTAATTTTAAAATTTTGGGTTTTTAAGACAATAGGGAGCTAACTTTTACACTCCTCATTTTTGACAGAGATAAGTAACTTGCCCAAGACCCCAAACTACAAAGTAGTGAACCAAGATATGAAAATAGGTCAGCTAACAACTAGAAACAGCAACTAATAACCAATGCCTAAGTAAGATAAAGGAGAAACTATTCCATTATATAGAACTTCTCATCCACAGAGTTTTATGTATTTCCATTCTCAGAATGCATACAAAAACGCAATACAGAAAGGAAATATCAGAATTTCTTACTTTGCTTGAGAAAAGCAAAGCATAAGGGCCAGGTCTCCTGGTATGTGAAGGACAAATTATACCCAAGACCCTTGGTCCTCTACGGCTCGGCACAATACAGTTAAGAACCTAGGACTACCACAGATACAAAGCGGACAAACTGAACGACACCAACGAAACCGCCTTCGCCAGCTCCCGGCCGTCGCAGGAAAGACTACCTCGTGGCCGAGACCGTCCTCGTCCTCCGTTGCTCTGTGCAACTTCGCTTGCTTCTTCAAACCACCTCGACAGCATGTCAGACATTCTCTGCATCAGTGACACGTTGGGACTTTGCTCACCTAGAACAATACAGGTCTTATCAGTGAATTCAGTAGGAAGTCAGCTTCTTTCACTAATGCAAAAACCCAGATTGTAAGGTCTTTAATGAGAACATTTTTACAAAAAGAATCAAACTGCCTGACTAAATTCTGTGAGTGTATATAAATCTGTTAGCACTACTGGCACATTTCACAGTACATGTTTGTGGAAGTGACGCTCCATCTGAATTCTGAGCTCCTCAAGGACAGGGTTTACATCTCCTGAGTCTACTCTCGGTACCGCCACCCCGCCCACCCCCACCCCAGCCCACATCCTTACCTCCACCAACACGCAGCTAGGAAGGGCTCACGAATTGTAAACTGAACCGATTAAAAGAAAGGTTTGCCCTCTCACTTGCACTTCCTTAAACTCCACTTATTTTCACCACACTGGAAGCGTATTCCAGTGTGGTGAACACAGTAATAGAACCATTTATATAAAACCATTTGGGTTCTGAAATTAACAGAACCCGAAAGTATTGCATTTATCTCTTCCCTTTACTCCTTTCCTCCTTCAAATATATGAATTTTCTCTTAAGGGAATTACCAAATTAAGCATGACACCAAATCTAACAATTCTAAGCTACAATCATATAATTTAAAATGCAAATCATCTGTTCTTGGATTTTCTGTGAAAATTTAATTTTATACTTTATTGCCTTTATATAATGTTTCTGTATATTTAAATATATAAGATGATACCAAGTATAATATACTGGAGAATATGCTTTTGATCTTAAAAGAATTCAGAAGTCATTAAAGTAAGATTTTGGCTACAGACCAATTATTAAAATATACACAGATTAATTCTATTTTAAAAGTGTACCATCTTAAAGCTCCCAAAGTAATTTCTTATGCTTGTCAAAGGCACCTGATGAAAGAAAAAATAAATTCTTATCTATTATAAAACTCTTGAGTTGGAAATTAAAGAGTTTTCATTTTTCTTTTTGTCTAATAGGCAAAATTTCAGAAGTCTGATGATATCCGAAGTTTTATATGGCAATGGGCATTTCTATCCTTCCGGTAGGAATGTAAAACCGTGCATTTATTCTGGAGGGTAATGTGATAGCTATCAAAACTAAATGCGCCATCCCGTGACCCAGTACTCATTCCACTTTTAGGAATTCATCCTCAGATACACTTGCACAAGTATGTTAAGAAATATGTACAAGGATGTTTGTTTTAGCGTTACTTATAACAGCCAAAAAGAAAAAAAGAAGTTGTTAAAAGATTAATTTTTTAAAATTTCGTATTAGAAAAGGCTGAGCCAAGTACATGTACCATCTCGTTCTCGTTCACTCTCAGGCCTCGCTCGAGGTCCAGTATCTGACCAATCCCCACGAAGTCTCAAACGCTTCACTGGAGGCTGTCGTAGCTAAAAGGTGAAGAGAAAACGCATTTGCTCAAGTCTTAAAGCAGGCTTTTAAGTCTAACAGACTCTTTCCATGTCCTTGCTGTCTCTACTGAGTATGCAGAACAGATCCCAGGTCAAAATACGACAGACAGCTCTTACAGCGATGGCATCTACTGGTGGTGCAGCCTAACCCGAACATCTTCACCCTCAGGAGTCTGAATGTAACTTTGGAATCAGTGTAGGTGACTTCTAATTCCAACCGAATCTCTTTACAATTGACCACGGGAAAGTTATTTAACCAAAAGGAGCTTGAGTTCTCTATTACAATGACACACACAGTCTAGGTAAGGAGCCTACACACATGACAACAGGAACTGTCACTATTGTCTATTGTCTAGTTGTCTGTATTATTAACGGTTTACTCCCGGGTCCCCCTATCTACTGCAATCCTTCACTACTCACGTCGGGGTCTCTACATTTTCCCCTCATTCTTGGCTAATAACTCTTCCTCTTAGTTCAGAGAAAATAAAGTCAGTCCTGTAGAAACGACACTAAGCTCTTCAGCTGCATGCTACAAACGTATTGCCAGTCTCCAACTTCCTAATTCCTTCGGACCTTACTTAGAAGATGAATCATTTATTTTGTTTACGCTTACTCTCTCCACTGCGCTTTTCATTTCATTCCTTCACACTCAAGCACCTTGCTCCGACAAGGACTCTCCCACAACTACGTCCGTTTCCTTTCTCACTTCTTCCGTAAGACATGCTGACGGTTCCGTACCGTTCTGAACAAACAGAACATCTCCATTTTATACTCCTATTGAGCTCACTCTTCCCACATCTTCTGAAGCTTTCCTGTCAAGCTGCGTGAAAAGAAGCCTGCTATTCAGTCCGCCTTTCTCCGCCCTCCTCCCTCAGCTCGCTCAGTCGCCCCGTGATCCATCCCTCCAGCGCATTCATTCTCGCCAACCTCACCACCCGGGGACTGTGAAGCTCACCAATCAGGGAAACAACGATCAACGGTCACTCGCCATTCACAGAGCACCCTTCACAGCCTACTTCGTTTGAGGCCTATGGCACCTGACACTCTTGATTATTCTCTGTATGTTTTGCATTTTTAACATTTTTTATTGAGATGACACACACACCAGAACAGTCACCCTTCTAAAGTATGTAAGTCACTGACGCATATGCACAAAGCTGTGCGACCACTTGCACCGCCTCTAATTCCAGAACATCTGCATCACCCAAAGAGAAACCCAACAGCTGAAGCAGTGGCTCTCCCTTCTCCCACCGCTCGGCTCCTGGCAACCACTCGTGGACTTGCTGTCTCTAGCCATATGCCTCTTCTGGACACCTCATCTAAGTATGCGGCCCTTCTATCCCGCTTCCTTCACGTGCTGTAATATTTTCAAAGTTCATCCATGTTGCAGCATGTATCAGTATTTCATTTCTTTTAATGGCTCAATAATATTCTATTATTTGGATATACCATTTTTTTGTTTATTCATTCAACACACTATGAGTACTGAGTTGTTTCCACTTTTTGGCTGCTGTTCCTAATGCTGCTATGAACATATGTGCAAGTTTTTATGGGGACATATGTTTCCAGTTCTCTTCAGTATGTATTTAGAAATGGAATTGCTGGATCTTGTGATAACTCTATGTTTAACTTTTGAGGAATTGCCAAACTGTTTTTCAAAGCAGCTGCACCATTTTACACTACTATCAGCAATGTGTGAAAGCACCAGTTATTCCACGTCCTTATCAACACTGTTACTGACTTTTTAAAAAAATTTTAGCCAACCTAGTAAGTGCAAAGTGGTACCGCACTGTGGTTTTGATATATTTTGGTTACTAGATTCTAAATGGTAAATCAAATATATGATGCATAAACACTTTCTCTCATTTTGTGGATCAATCCCTTTATTTTTATTTTTTAACATAACATTCATTGATTTTCTTTTCCCTCACAATTAAGCAGATTTTGATAGAAACTTAGTGACAGCTCAGCTGCGAATTTTGTTTTCTCCTGGAAACCATACTAAGCAGCAAGACGGGGGGAAAAAAAGTCTACACCCTCAGGAAAGGAGAGAGAGGGTAAAAAAAACCTTCACAAATTCCCCAAGTATATAAGTATGGCTAGAAGCAACAGAGAATAGCAAATGTGCACAGGAAGCCATAAGTGTGACTGGGAGCAATCAGAAGACTAGAGGAAGCCTCGTGTGGCAACTGGCCAAAATCTTACACAGATAATCATCTCCAGAACCAGAGGGCCTCACTCTATATGTGAACTATATTTAGAATAGAGAAGGGCTCTGCTCCGTAGTTTTCAGGGAGGAACTGTATATTATACAAGCAAATAGCTAGTGTCATAACCTCAACAATTATTTCTGGAACGAGATCTTCAAGTTAAAAACAGTTACAACTTTGTGATTTTGAGACAAGGAAAATAACCTACTCAAGAATAATGAAAATGGGGGCGCCTGGGTGGCTCAGTGGGCTAAAGCGTCTGCCTTCGGCTCAGGTCATGATCCCAGGGTCCTGGGATCGAGCCCCGCATCGGGCTCTCTGCTTAGCTGGGAGCTGCTTCCTCCTCTCTCTCTCTGCCTACTTGTGATCTCTGTCTATCAAATAAATAAGTAAAATCTTTAAAAAAAAGAATACTGAAAATGCTACAAGCATTAATTCAGTCAAGAAAGACTCTTCTGAGCACCTTCTATGTGACAGGCACTACTCCAGGCATTAGGAAAAGATCAATGGGTAAATCATACAAAAACCCCAATGTTACAGTTTATTAACTAGTAGAGTAGGTGAACAATACGTGATAAAAAAGTAAAACACACAAAGAAAGTGTTAAGTGTTATGGGGAAAAAATTTAAGTAGACAAAGGAGTTGGGCATTACCAGTCCGTTAAAGGCTGTGACTTTAAACATGGTGGTGAAGTAGGGCCTCGCTGAGAACGGACAAGGGCAAATATCTAAAAATAGCTAAGAGAAAATAAAATCCAGATGCGCAGGAAGACCATTTCAAGTGCAGTAAACACAGATGCTATAAGGAAGACACATGCTTCAGCTGCCTGAATAAGTCAGCAGAGGCAGCCGCAGCGAGTAGAGTGCTGACAGAACAGCAGAAGTCACCGAATCGCAGGACATAAGCACTTGAATCCACTGACAGCACCTTCATTTTGCTTTGAGGAGATGGAGAGCCACCTGGGAGCACTGATCGGAGTAGCATAACTTGACTTGGTTTTAAAGGATTAATGGGCCACTACATAGCTAAAGGACAAGTAGGGGAGCTGGTTAAAAGCGACTACAGTAATGTAGGAGAGGGAGTGAGGCCTTGGATCAGGCTAGTAATGACAGTCGGAATGGGAAGTAGTACTACAGGTCTGGGATATGTAGTTTCGGCACAAACCATGGGGTCAGGAGAAAATGAGAAACTGGATTCAACAAAGTAGTCCATGACTGGAGTGGGGCAGGTACAGAAAATGTCAAATAGATTAATTAGAGGAAAAGACAGCAAAGACAACAAAAAGAAAAAAGAAATACAAAAATAAAGGCAATGAGAAATTTACGAAAATTGAGTACAAAAAAATACTAAAGAAGGGAAAAAAATGAAAGAGAAATTATTACAGGATTAAGAATTAAGAAAAAAGGTTTTGCAGCAAGATGTCGGAGTAGGAGACCAAGATATCATCAGGTGCCAGGAGATCAGCTAGACAGTTACCAAACCATTCCGAACACCAACAAGCCCAGCAGGAGATCGAGGAGAAGAACAGCAGCAATTCTAGGAACAGAAAATCAACCACCTTTCAGAAGGCAGGACATGTGGGGAAGAGAATCCGAAGCCACAGGAACATAAACCGCAGGGGGAAGGGCCGGCTCCCGGAGAGTCTGGAGCAGCCGAAAACAAAATCGGGACCTTTAGAAGAAGTCTGCTCCACTGATGGACGTCGCTCCAGAGGCTAAGTGGGGGGTGGTGAGTACAGTGCTGTCTCAGGACCCACAGGGTCACAAAAGGATCAGGGGGTGTCCGAGTACGGCAGATCTCCCAGGTGTCGGAGAGGGGAAACTGGCTGCAGAGATGGAGCCAAGGCATCGGTCCTCAGCTCGGGGTGACCTTAAGCCATGATCTGAGGCACATTCGGACCACTGCTCTTTCAGCAGGGACCCCATAAGTGACAGACCTGGGGAGACCCCGTCCTTCCTCTGGTAGGAGCAGCCCAGGAACACAGAGCAGGAATCTGCTGGGTTTGGAGACTCCAAACGGGGCCATGCACCAGTGACAGAAATGCTCTGTTACAGGCTGGGGGAACTCAGGGCACGGCCGGAGACCAGGGAGATGGGAGGCACTGACTGATTTTTCTCTGAGAGAGCAATGAGGAGCGGGGCCCTGAGCTCTTGGCTCCTCCAAGCCAGAGACTGGGTGGCTACCACACCGGAAGTGTTCAGGGAACACAAGCTCCGAGTGTGAACCAGGGAACACAAGCTCCGAGTGTGAACCGAGGCAGATTGCTTAGCCCAGCCCCTGGCAGGGGCTATACAATTCCCCCTCAAGCAAAAACATTTGAGAATCACAGCAACAGGCCCCTCCCCAAGAAGATCAGCAAGAACATCCAGCCAAAACAAGTTCACCAATCAATGAGATTGCGGAACTCCAGAGGTAGGGGAAGGCAACACATGGAATTCATGGGGTTTTTTTCCCCATGATCCTATATTCTTTCAAAGTTAAATTTTTTCAGTTTTATTTTTTCTCATTCTACCTTGTAAAATTATTCCTCTTTCCTGTTTTAATGTTTTAAACTATTTTATCTTAACAATGCCTTTTCTTAAAAATCTTATGTAATTTTCGTTGTAATAGTCATAAGGTCTCCCTTCATTGTATTACCTTATTTTTTGGATACATCTAGTCTTTTTTTCTTTAGAATTTTGGGATAGTTTCTTCTAAATGATCAAAACATACCCTAAATCAAGTGCATGGCTTAGTTCTAATCTCCAGCCTGATCACATTCTTTCCTTTTTTTTCTTTTTTCAAACAACTTATCAATTCCTTTTTTAGTATCTTTTTAAATAATCACCTTTACAGTTATACTCTATCCCTTTATCATGTTTACCCTTATTTTGTATATATATGTTTTTCTTTCTTTAAAATTTTGGGAGGTAGTTTATTCTAACAGACCAAAATACATCCAAAATCAAGTGTGTGGCTCTGTTCTATTTATCAGTCATATATATATATTTTTTCCTTTTTTCCCCCTCTACCTTCCCCCCCACGCCCGCTGGTTTTGGGTCTCTTCTGATTTGCTTCGTGTATATTTTTCTGGGGTCATTCCTACCCTTTTAGTATTTTGTTCTCTCATTCATGTATCCCCCCCACTTTTTTTTTTAATGATTTTATTTTTATTTGACAGACAGAGATCACAAGTAGGCAGAAGGCCAGTCAGAGAGAGAGGGGGGAAATGGGCTCCCTGCTGACCAGAGAGCCTGATGCAGGGCTCGATCCCAGGAGCTGAGATCATGACCTGAGTCGAATGCAGAGGCTTAACCCACTGAACCACCCACGTGCCCCTGTCATTCACCTACTCTTATCTGGATAAAATGACAAGGTGGAAAAACTCACCACCAAAAAAAAAAAAAAAAAAAAAAAAAAAAAAAAAAAGAGGCAGTACTGACAGGTAGGGACCTAATCAATACAGACATTAATAATATGTCAGAACTAGAGTTCAGAATGACAATTATCGAGGTGCTAGCTGGGCTCAAAAAAAGCATGGAAGATATTCGAGAATCCCTTTCTGGAGAAATAAAACCCCTTTCTGGAGATAAAAAGGACTAAAATCTAACCAAGTTGAAAGAAAAAAAGCTATTAATGAGGTACAATAAAAAAGGGAGGCTCTTACTGCTAGGATGAATGAGGCAGAAGAGAGAATTAGTGATACAGAAGACCAAATGATGGAGAATAAAGAAGCTGAGCAAAAGACATGCAAACAACTGCTGGACCACAAGGGGAGAATGTGAGAGAGAAGTGATAACATAAGACAAAACAATATTAGAATAATTGGGATCCCAGAAAGAGAAGAAAGAGAGAAGGGCAGAGGTGTATCACTGCAAATTATAGCAGAGAATTTCCTTAATTTGGTGAAGGGAACTAGCATCAAAATCCAGGAGGCACAAAGAATCCCCCTCAAAATCAATAAAAATAGGTCCACAACCCGTCATTAATAATAAAACTTAGAAGTCTCAGTGACAAAGAGAAAATCCTGAAAGCAGCTCAGGGCAAGAGGTCTGTAACTTACAGTGATAGAAATATTAGATTGGCAGCAGACCTACCCACAGAGACCTGTCAGGCCCGAAAGGAATGGCATAATATATTCAGAGCACTCAGTGAGAAAAATATGCAGCCAAGAAGTTGTCACTGAAAATAGAAATAGACAAACAAAAACTAAAACAATTAGCAAACACCAAACCAACTCTACAGGAAATATTGAAAGGGGTCTTCTAAGCAGAGAGCCTAATCGTAACAGACCAGAAAGGAATAGAGAGATTATACAATAACAGTCACCTTATAAGCAATACAATGGGACTAAATTCATATCTTTCAATAGTTACCCTGAACGTAAATGGACTAATCTACCAATCAAAAGACACAGGGTACCAGAATGGATAAAAAAAACAAGACCCATCGATATGCTATCTACAAGAAATTCATTTTAGATGCAAAGACACCTCCAGATGTAAAGTGAGGGGGTGAAAAACAATTTACCATGCTAATGAACATCAAAAGAAAGCTGGGGTGGCAATCCTTGTATCAGATAAATTAGATTTTAAGCCAATGACTATAATGAGAGATGAGGAAGGACACTGTGTCATACTTAAAGGGTTTGTCCAACAAAAAGATCTAACAATTTTTAAATATCTATGCCACTAATATGGGAGCAGCCAACTATATAAACCAACTAATAACAAAATCAAGGAAACACATCCACAATAATACAATAATAGTAGGGGACTTAAACACCCCCCTCACTGAAATGGACAGATCATCTCAGCAAAAGATCAACAAGGAAATAAAGGCTTTAAATGACACACTGGACCAGATGGACATCACAGATATATTCAAAACATTCCATCCCAAAGCAACAGAATACACATTCTTCTCTAGTGCACATGGAACACTCTCCTGGAACAGATCAGATCCTGGGTCACAAATCAGACCTCAGCCGGTACCAAAAGATTGGGATCATTCCTTGCATATTTTCTGACATCGATGCTTTCAAACTCAAACTCAACGACAAGAGAAAAGTTGGAAGGAACTCAAACACATGGAAGCTAAAGAGCATCCTCCTAAAGAATGAATGGGTCAACCAAGAAATTAAAGAAGAACTAAAAAAAAAATTCATGGAAACAAATGAAAATGAAAACACAATTTTTCAAAATCTTTGGGATGCAGCAAAGGCAGTCCTGAAAGCAATTAAATAGCAATACAACCCTTTCTCAAGAAACAAGAAAGGTCTCAAATATACAACCTAACCCTACACCTAAAGGAGCTGGAGAAAGAACAGCAAAGAAAGTCTACACCCCACTAGAGAAGAGAAATAATAAAGATCAGAGCAGAAATAAAGAAAACAGGAACCAAAATAACAGTAAAACTAATCAAGGAAAGTAGGAGCCAGTTCTTTGAGAGAATTAATAAGATTGATAAACCCCCTGGCCACACTTATCAAAAAGAAAAAAGAGAATGGACCAAAATTAATAAAATCATGAATGAAAGACGAGAGATCACAACCAACACCAAAGAAATACAAACAACCGTAAGAACATATTATGACCAAATACGGGTCAGCAAATTTGACAATCTGGAAGAAAGGGATGCATTCCAAGAGACTCTATAAACTACCTAAAGCAGGAAGAAACAGAAAACCTGAACAGACCCATAACTAGTAAGGAGATTGAAGCAGTCATCAAAAATCTCCCAACAAACAAGAGCCCAGGGCCAGATGGCTTCTCAGGGGAATTCTACCAAATATAACGAAGAATTAATACCTATTCTCCTGAAACTGTTCCCAAAAAAAGAAATGGGAAGAAAACTGCCAAACTCCTTTTATGAGGCATTACCTTGATCCCCAAACCAGACAAAAACCCAATTAAAAAGGAGAATTAGAAACCAATATCCCTGATGAACATGGATGCAAAAATTCTCACCAAAATACTAGCCAATAGGATCCAACAGGACATTAAAAGGATTATTCACCACAACCAAGTGGGATTTATTCCAGGTCTGCAAGGTGGTTCAACATCTGCAAATCAATCAATGTGATACAATACATTAATAAAAGAACAAGAATCATACGATACTCTCAATAGATGCTGAAAATGCATGTGACAAATACAGCATCCTTCCTTGATCAAAACTCTTCACAGTGTAGGAATGGAGGGTATATACCTCAATATCATCAAACCCATCTATGAAAAACCCACAGCGAATATCATTCTCAATGGGGAAAAACTGAGAGCTTTCCCTCTAAGGTCAGGAACACGGCAGGGATATCCACTATCACCACTGCTATTCAACACAGTACTAGAGGTCCTAGCCTCAGCAATCAGACAACAAAAAGAAATGAAAGGCATCTGAATCGGCAAAGAAGTCGTCAAACTCTCACTCTTGTTAGATGATATGATACTTTATGTGGAAAACCCAAAAGACCAATCCAAAACTGCTAAAACTCATACAGGAATTCAGTAATGTGGCAGGATATAAAATCAACACACAGGAATCAGTTGCATTTCTATACACCAATAGCAAGACAGAACAAAGAGAAATTAAGGACTCAATGCCATCTACAATTGTACCCAAAACCCTAAGATACCTAGGAATAAACCTAACCAAAGAGGCAAAGAATCTGTACTCAGTGAAATATAAATTACTCATAAAAGAAATCGAGGAAGACACAAAGAAATGGAAAAACATTGAATGCTCGTGAACTGGAAGAACAAATATTGTGAAAATGTCTAGGCTACCTAAAGCAATCTACACATTTAATGCAATCTCTATCAAAACACCATCACTTTTTTTTTTCAAAGAAATGGAACAAATAATTCTAAAATTTATATGGAGCCAAGAAAAAACCCTGAATAGCCAGAGGAGTTGAAAAATAAAACCAAAGCTGGTGGCATCACAATTCTGGACTTCAAGTTCTACTGCAAGGCTGTCATCATCAAGACAGTATGGTACCAGCACAAAAACAGACATGTAGGTCAGTGGAACAGAACAGAGAGCCCAGAAATGGACCCTCAACTCTATGGTCAACTAATTTTTGACAAAGCAGGAAAGAATGTCCAATGGGAAAAAGATGGTCTCTTCAACAAATGGTGTTGGAAAAATTGGACAGCCACATGCAGAAGAATGAAACTGGACCATTTCCTTACACCACACAAAAAAATAGTCTCGGGACACCTGGGTGGCTCAGTTGGTTGAGCTGCTGCCTTCGGCTCAGGTCATAATCCCAGGGTCCTGGGATCGTGTCCTGAATTGGGCTCCTTGTTCGGTGGGGAGCCCGCTTCTCTTGCTGCCTCTGCCAGACACTCTGCCTGCTTGTGTGTGCTCTCTCTAACTCTCTCCCTAACAAATAAATAAATTAAATCTTATTTAAAAAAAAAAAAAAAGTCTCAAAATGGATGAAAGACCTCAATGTGAGACAGGAATCCATCAAAATCCTTGATGAGAGGCAGCAACCTCTTCGATCTCGGCTGCAGCAACTTCTTCCCTGAAATATCACCAAAGGCAAGGGAAGCAAGGGCAAAAATGGATTACTGGGACTTCATCAAGATCAAGAGCTCCTGCACAGCAAAGAAAACAGTCCATAAAACTACAAGACAACTGACAGAATGGGAGAAGATATTTTCAAATGACTTACCAGATAAAGGGCTAACATCCAAAATCTATAAGGAACTTCTCAAACTCAGCACCCAAAGAACAAATATTCCAATCAAGAAATGGGCAGAAGACAGGAACAGACATTTCTCCAAAGACATCCAAATGGCCAAGAGACACATGAAAAAGTGCTCAACATCATCACTTGGCCTCAGGGAAATATAAATCAAAACCACAATGAGATACCCCCTCACACCAGTCAGAATGGCTAAAATTAACCAGTCAGGAAACGACAGGTGTTGGCAAGGATGCAGCTGTTGGTGGGAATGCAAGCTGGTCTAGCTACTATGGAAAACAGCATGGAGGTTCCTCAAAAAATTGAAAATAGAGCTACCCTACAACTCAGCAATCACAGTACTGGGTATTTACCCTAAAGATATAAATATAGTGATCCGAAGGGGCACGTGCACCCAAATGTTTATGGCAGCAATGTCCACAATAGCCAAACTATGGAAAGAGCCTAGATGTCCATCAACAGATGAATGGATAAAGAAGATGTAGAGTACACATACAAGGGAATACTATGCAGCCATCAAAAGAAACGAAATCTTGCCATTTGTAATAACATGGATGGAACTAGAGGGTATTATGCTGAGCAAAATAAGTCAATCAGAGAGAGACAATTCTTTCTCTGATATGAGGAATTTGAGAGGAAGGGTGGGGGGTTGCAGGGGGTAGGGAGGGAAAAAATGAAACAAGATGGGATCAGGAGGGAGACAAACCATAAGAGACTCTTAATCTCAGGAAACGGACAGTTGCTTGGTGGTGGGGGGGTAGGGTTAGGGTGGTTGAGTGATGGATACTGGGGAAGGTGTGTGCTATGGTGAGTGCTCTGAAATGTGTAAGCCTGATGATTCAAAGATCTGTATCCATGGGGCAAATAATACATTATACGTTAATATTTTTAAAATCCATTAAAAAAAGAATTAAGAAAATATAAAAATATCATTAAAACATAAGAAAAAATCATTGTGTGAAACTTTGATTCAAATTTTAAAATCCTTTTCAATCATTACTTACATCTCCAATCAAAATACATTATTCCTTCCTTTGCTCTATAATTCAATTAAGTTTTACATATTCATGTTTTTATATCTTTATTTCCACTAAACTGTAAATTCCTGAGTGAGAGGCAATGTCTTTGTCAACGTCATCCTTGAGTTTCTTAAATTTCTACAGGACCTAGTAAAGTAGATATTCAGTAAGTATCTGGTGAGTTGAGTGTGTCTGAACACTACTGTCAAGGATTTAGCATGAAACACTGAAGAAAAAGGTGGTAAGCTTAAGGATACTGACAACTAATTTCTTCTTCTATATATACCTGTGAATTTCTTAGTTTATTATACTAAGCATGATTTATTTTTATAATTATAATACTTTTTCAGAATTATTTTTCTTAATTTAGTTGATTCAGCAAAGAATACCAAGAAAACCATGTTCAGAAAACCAAGTGTTCATGACTCAGCCTCATTCACTCTGATTATGCAAACATATTTTGGCTCAGTATTCTATGGTACAAAAGCTGGCTGGCCCACTTAAAACGTTTCTGCACTTCCAGCTTTCATTATGTAAGAGTCAGAAAGCTGGACTGTAAGTTCACTGGAGCACAGGCCTCAAGAGGAATTACACAGCAGCAACAAAATGCAACAGCAGGTCTCGTTTTCAATAAAACCAATAAACTCAAAAATAGCCTTCATTAGCCAGCATCCCATTTTCTTTGTCAATTTTCTAATTCACTTAAATACACCGGAAAATTTAAAATCCCAAGAATATTTATAAAGATGTCCGGATTTTTCCCTAATATTACAGACTAATCTGCAATTATAACAACCGGATAGAGTTTTGTGTATCACAAGAATCAGAAAATTGTTCTTCTTTACTACCTTTAAAATATGTTCACTAGTAGGAGTTGGTCCAATACCAAAAAGTCACTAATAATAGTAAAGCAACAGTTAATTTCAAAAACATTTACAAGCCAAACAGTAGTGATTAAACACAGGACATTGGAGGAAAAAAAAAAAAGTGAAAAATATATTGGAGAAAGAAGCTAAATGGGTTACAACAAACATTTTTCTACTGCTGCATACTTCAAGGATATATTATTTCTGGTTTTTGCCTTTTATAAATAAGAAGATGGTTTGCTATTTTATTTTTTTAAAACTGTATTTTTAAGTAATCTCTATACCCAGTGTGGGACTTGAACCCACAACTTCAAAATCAAGAGTCACATGCTCCTCTGACTGAACCTGCAAGGTACCCCAATGGTTCACTATTTCAGAGTTGCCTAGTTTCCTAGTATATAGATCTATATATAATAATTAGAAAATGCAATATATAAACTTCAGTTAGACTAAATGTTTATGCTCACCAACAGGATTTTACCTATTACCATTTACTATTCATATATGGACAACAATTCCCTCCTCTCACCATTGTGTGTGTATGTGTGCATATGTGTACTTTAACTTAACTTTTTCTCACTTATTTATATGTATTTTGTAAAATGCACCTAGGGAGGTATGTTACTAGTTCTTAACTGTGACAGAGAAGGGGATCACTGTCCACATCTGAATAGTAAATGGTAACAAAACCCTATTGGTGTATAAACATAAACATTTAGTCTCATTTTGAGTTTCAACATCCAGCTTTTATTTTTTTAATTGTTTTTTATACGACTGTTAGAACTACTGACATTTCTTGCTCGCTGCTGTGCCGCCATAAAATTAGAAAAACATTTTGCTATTAAATATTTTCTCTTTAAAAATATTTCACAATGGGACGCCTGGGTGGCTCAGTTGGTTAAGCAGCTGCCTTCGGCTCGGGTCATGATCCCAGCGTCCTGGGATCGGGTCCCACATCGGGCTCCTTGCTCCGCAGGGAGCCTGCTTCTCCCTCTGACTCTGCCTTCCACTCTGTCTGCCTGTGCTCGCTCCCGCTCGCTCTCTGACAAATAAATAAATAAAATCTTTAAAAAAAAAAAAAAAAAAAAAAAATTTCACAAGACTTTCTTCTAGAGCTTTATCCTTAATGATTAGCCCCTTTCATGTATACTTGTGCCCTTCTACAAAACCTAGACTATAAATACCTTGAAAATCAATTCTATTTTTTGAAGCCCTTCAAGTCCCAGGAGTCACTGAATTCATGTTTCTGAATGGAATGAAGAACACGGCTTTGAACAATCTTACCTCTTCTCTTCTTTCTTCCGCAGAAGGAGTCTTAAGTTCTCGCGCTGTATCATCTTTCGGGTCAAAAAGATATATGTAATCTGAAGAGTAACTAACAAGAATCTCTCTGCCATCTTCACTGTAACACAGCGATGTCACCCTGCAGGACTTATTATTAAGATGGGAAGGGATAAAACGGGCAACCATTCCAGTAGTTCCTCGACCTGCATAATTCCCTAAATAAAAAAACAGGAAGTTGTATACATTTTTTGAGAAAAACGTTTTAAAAAATCTGAATTATGAGATACGTGATTTAATGTAGCAATATAAAATCCAAACTATCATATTCTATTTCTAGGAAAGGCTCTTTTCTTAATAGCCTAATTTTATAACAAAATAATAAAGAATATAGTATGAAGGTTACGTAGCTTCAAAAAAAATTTCCCGAGTGGCTGGAATTACATAGATTATATAAATATTTTATAGATTACATAAATGTTTTATTTGAAATACAAGTTATTTAATCAATTAAAATGATTTGTGATTATAGTTACACTAAATCACCTTCCAAAAATTTTCCTCCAATGAAGATAATATAATTTTTACAATATAAATAGGTGAGCTTATATTTATTACTAGCATACTAGATAAAATCGTGCATTTTCCCTTTAAAATTATTTACCTTTTGCTTTAGGTTAGAAAAAGTTCTTTTAGTTTATTGACTTATTATTCTTAGTAACCTCTATAGTCAACGTGGGGCTCAAATTCATAACCCTGAGATCAAGAGGTACATGCTCTTCCAACTGAGCCAGCCAGGCACCCCTATGTTTTTTTATTTTATTTTTTTTAGATTTTATTTATTTATTTGACAGAAAGAGAGATCACAAGTAATCAGAGAGGCAGGCGGGGCAGGGGGTGGGGGAAGCAGGCTCCCTGCTGAGCAGAGAGCCCTATGCGGGGCTCGATCCCAGGACCCCGAGACCATGACCTGAGCCAAAGGCAGAGGCTTAACGACTGAGCCACGCAGGCGCCCCTCAGCCCTATGCTTTTTAAAAGATTTTTGATTGTCATGAAATTTTCCTCTTGTAAAATGACAGAGTAGGGGCAGTATTCCAGCTTTAATTTTGGCAGTCAACAATATAATATAATATGATACGATAGGGAGGGGTCCAACTGGCATTTTGTGCCCACTGAGGTCTGGGAATGTTAAATTCTAAGAAAAACTGTATAAGGAGACCTACTGCACAAGGTCTTGTCCTACCCAAAATATCAGTTGTGTCCCACTGTTGAAAAATATTAATTTAGCCTAGAATTTCACCTTATATTACTACTGTTTCTCCTAAAAGTGCATATCCAAATAGGTAAGATTTCTCAACCACAGTTCCAAAAAACAAACCAACCCCATCCCCAAAAACCACCTACTCTTCCTTTTTAATCTTTTTTTTTTTTTTTTTTTTTTTTTTAAAGAGAGTGTGCACACGATTGGGGGCAGGGGAGAGGGAGAGAGAGAGTCTCCAAGCCCAGCACGGAGCCCAACTCAGGGCTCAATCTCACGTCCCTGAGATCATGACATGAACTGAAACCAAGAGTTGATGACTAACTGAGCCACCCAGGCACCCCCAACCTAGTCTTCTCATTTCAGTACCCTGTGTCAATTTTTACTGGATATAAACTGACACTGAGATTAAGACTGTTAGTTTCTGGCCAGCACCACTTTTATTTTTAGCAATATAAAGTATGTGAAAATATACAGATGTAGGTGTATTTGCTGGGTGTGTGGGTATATAATCCTGGCCTTCCCTTATAAGAAAACACTAATAAGCTGGCTTTAAATGGAATATTCCAGAGGCAGTTTCATTCCACAATGGAATGAGAAGCAAATGAGGAGTTTAAGAAAGATTCAACTTCAGGGCTGCAGCAGCATCAGTAAGTACTTAACAGGGCTTAAACAGGGCGTGAACAGGTGCCACATACCCACTATTCTTCCCTAACTCTCCTCTCTACAACAAAGAGAAATGAGGAGAGCCAAGTGTTCTGGGCTGATAGTGTTCCCCCACAAATTCATGTCCATCTAGAACTCAGAATGATTCTGGAATATTTGGAAATAAGGTCTTTGCAGATGTCATGAGGACATATTGCATTAGGGTGGGCCCTAGATCCAGTATGACGGGTGTCCTAATAAGAGGAAAATGTGGATTCAGATACAACACAGGAGAGGATAGCATGTACATGTGGAAGCAGAGAGTGAAAGGAAACATTTAAAAGTTAAAATTGGGGACGCCTGGGTGGCTCAGTTGGTTAAGCAGCTGCCTTCGGCTCAGGTCATGATCCCAGCGTCCTGGGATCGAGTCCCACGTCGGGCTCCTTGCTCAGCAGGGAGCCTGCTTCTCCCTCTGCCTGCCATTCTGTCTGCCTGTGCTCGCTCTCTCCCCCTCTCTCTCTCTGATAAATAAATAAAATCTTAAAAAAAAAAAAAGTTAAAATTGGGGGTGCCTGGGTGGCTCAAGTTGGTTGGGTGTCCGCCTTTGGCTTGGGCCCTGATCTCAAGGTCCTGGGATCGAGTCTTATGTTGGGCTCTCTGATCAGTGTGGAGAGAGTTGATGTCTCCCTCACACTCTCCCTCTGTGCTCTCTCTCACTAATCAATCAATCAATCAATCAATCTTTTTAGGGATGCCTGGGTGGCTCAGTGGGTTAAGCCTCTGCCTTCAGCTCAGGTCATGATCTCAGGGTCCTGGGATCAAGCCCCGCTTCGGGCTCTCTGCTCAGCAGGGACCCTGCTTCCTCCTCTCTCTCTGCCTGCCTCTCTGCCTACTTGTGATCTCTCTGTGTCAAATAAATAAATAAAATCTTTAAGAAAAAAAAATCAGCCTTTTTAAAAATAATAATAAATAAATGAAAGCCAAAGTTGTCAGCAATCACCACAAGCTAGGACAGAAGCATGCAAGAGTCTTCCTGAGTGCCACTGACAGAAAACCTTTAACACCTTGATTTTAGACATCTAACCCCCAGAAATGGGTGGTAATTTGTTATGACAGCTCTAGGAAATTAATACATCAACTGTTAAAATTTTTTAAAGTGATAAACTGCAGAAGTATCACCTAGATAGGGTCATAAAAACTTCATGTATATATGTATGCATGTATGCTCCATGCCCAGTATGGAGACCAGTGTGGGGCTTGAACTCATGACCTTGAGATCAAGACCTGAGCTGAAATCGAGTCAGATGCTTGGGACACCTGGGTGGCTCTGCTGGTTAAGCATCTTGCCTTCGGATCAGGTCATGATCCCAGGGTCCTGGGATCAAGTCCCACTTCAGGCTCCATGGTCATCGGGGAGTCATCTTCTCCCTTTCTCTGCTGCTTGCCCCGCCTGTACTGTCTCTCTCTCTGTCCTGATAAGTCCTTTAAAAAAAAAGGACTCTCTCTGTCCTTTAAAAAAAAAAAAAAAAGTCAGATGCTTAACTGGGTGAGCCACCCAGGCGCTCTAGTAAAATGTCGTTTTTTCTAATAATCCATATTGCTTAAACACATTGTATTTAATGAATTTTATGAAACTAATGAAACCTTAAAATTGCAAACATGTCATAAAGATTTATTCTCTGAGCTGACAGAATCTTATATTTTCTCTAACATACAGCTTTTTACCTGTGGCTCTTGTGCCCAGCATTCGCCGATCATATATTCGTACTGAGCTATCTGAACAGCCAACAGCAAGGTAATATGGTATCGGTGGGCAAATAGCGACAGATGTGGCAGCACGTCGGCAGTTAATTAAAATATCCTAAAAAAAGATTATACAACACCAGTTACACAAAGTACTGCCGTAGAGAGGCTACTCTAAAGATTTAAAACTGTGAAATATTTTAACATGTAAAACATTTTCCTTTTAACTAGAAGAAAATAACCATTCTCAGAAATCCTAACTTGGTTTGATAATGAGAAGGAAAAACAACATGGTTTTCTTTATTTTTCAGATTTCTATCAGTTTTCCAACAAAATCGGCTTCTGTGAAGCCAAAATAAATATACTCAGTCAATATTCCTTCTCGGGAGTTTATTACTCTAAGGGAAATTCTTTTTTTCTTTGCAGTTTCCTACACAACTCTAATACTGACTTCTAATACAATATTATACATTTACCTTATGAAACAACCAAAATATGAAATATAAATTTAATTCATGGTTGAAAAAACAAACAATACATGAGTAATGCAAATTGCATTCTGAAGAGACAAAATAAAAATTATTCCCAAATATAAGACTAAAACACAGAGTAATTACACTAGATCAACAAAATTTAATACAATCAAATTCACCCATAATCTTATAACCCAGAGATACTTAATGTCCAATTTTAATTTTTATCTTAATTTTTTTGGTCATTTATATAAAAATTTGATTCTTACATCTTTGCAATCTTCTTTTGTGCAGCTAGTTTTGATACGTGTATCAAACCACCGAACAGTTCCATCTTCACCACAAGAGAGAAAAGTATATGGGTCATTGGGCACAGTCATAATCTGTAGATGGAAATCAAAGTACAGGTAATGTTATTAAACATTTAAACAAATGTCTTTGAAAGATACTATATTACTTAAAAAATTAAGGAATAAATAAAGAAGTAAAATTGTTTTCATATTTATAGACGATCTGATCATCTAAACAGAAAATCTTATGTAATTAATTTTTAAAAAATAAGTATTAGAATAAGTAAATTTAGAAGAGCTGCAGGATACAAGGTCAATATATGAAAATCAATTGTATGTCTATACTACGGCAACAAAACCATTAGAAACTGAAAATTTAAAAATAATAACATTTATAATAACATGAAAAATATAAAATGCTTAAGGACATAAAAGACACATAACAATGAAAATTATAAAACATTACTGAATAAAATTAAAGTCCTAAATAACAGGAGATAAACTGTGTTCACTGACTGAGAAATTTAATATCGTCACTTCTCCCTAAACTGATATATAGATTTGAAATAAATTCCAGCAGGATTTTCGGCACAACTTACAATTTGATTATCAAATTCCTGTGGAAACACAAAAGACCTAAAATACCTTAAGTAATGTTGCAAAAGAAGAACAAAGGACTTATACTCCTGGCTTTAAGAGTTACTATAACTACAGAAATTAACATAGTGTGATGGAGGCTTAATAATAAATCATTGGAAGAGAACAGGTACTGATCAAAAATAGATGAAAATACATATGGCCAAATGATTTATGATAATGGTGCAATGAAAACTCGGTGGAGAAAGAACAGTGTCAGAAAACTGGATACCCACAGGCAAAATAATGAACCTCAAGCAATATTTCATACTTTCATTAAAAAAAAAAAAAAAACAAAACAGGGATCATTGATCTAAGTATAAAACATAAATATAAAACTTCTAGGAAAAAATCTTTGTGACTCTTGGTTAAAAAAAGATTTTTAGATATAACATTGGCCCATAAAAACAAAGAACTTTGGTAAAATGGGCTTCCTGAAAATTTAGAGCTTCTTTTGGAAGGACAATGTTAAGAAAATGAGAAGACAAAACTGCTGACTTGGATGAAAAAATTATAAATCACATACCTGAAAAATATCCAAAACATATCTTGAAAATCCCTCAAAACTCAATAATGAGAAATGAATATACCACTAAAACAATGGGGAGAAGATTTGAACAGACAATTCACCAAATACATAAAAATGATAAGCACATGAAAGGTATGCTCAACATCATTAGATAATTGGGAAATAAAAGTTAATAACATGAGAAATTCCACTCTGTATCTACTAGGATGTCTAAAATACAAGATTGACCACAGCAAGTGTTAAAAGGATGCAGAACAACTGGAACAGTCGGGCACTGCTCACAGAAATGCAAAATGATACAACCACTCTGGAACAGTTTGGCAGTTTCTTAAAAAGTTAAACTTATACTTCTAATATAACTCAGTCATTCCATTACTAGATGACTACCAAAGACAAATGAAAGTACAAGTCCATACAAAGACATTTACACAAATACACAAAACGGCTGTATTTACAACAGCCCAAAACTAGAACCCAAATGCCCATCCAAAAATGAAATATAAAGGAACTGTGATAGATCTTTAAAAAGGAATATAACTCAGAAAGAAGATGTTAGTTACTGATACTCTTAACAACATGAATGAATCTCAAACATGAGTATTATCCTAGGTGAAAAAAATCAGACCAAAGGAAGAATACATATGGTTTGATTATATAATCTCATTCATATATAATTCTTCAAAAAATATAAACGAATCCACAGAAACTGAAAGATCAGTCATTCCCAAGGATGTGGAGGTAAGTAGGGACAAAAGAGAGGGAATAAAAATGGGAATAAGGAAATTCTTGCATATAATGGATATATCCATTACCTTGACTATGCAAATGATTTCAAGGGACAATAAATTGTCAAAACTTACCAAATTGTATTCTTTTTAAATCAATACTATCAACATTTCATTTAAAGATAACTAAGGTACCAACCAGTGTAATAAGTCAAGAAAAAGAAGCAAAAGGTATATGGTTTGAAAATAAAAGAATGAAAAATGTCATAATGTAAAAAAGATATGACTGTGTAGACAGAAAATCCAAAAGAATCTATAGTTGAATTATGATCACCAATTAGTGAATAAAAAGACTACTAGTTTTAAAATATTATAAAGTCAATTGTATTTTTTTATACCAGTAACATTTAAAAACTAAAATACTTAAAAAGATAACATTTACAACAGTACTAAAGTATCAAATACTTTAAAAAATTTAAGGAAAATTGTACTGTAATGCCACACTAAAAATTATAAAATATTTTAGTGAGAGAAATTAAAATCTTAATAATTACAAAAATATATCATCCCCATTCACTGGAATATACAATAATTGTAAGATATTAGTTTGCCCTAAATTTATCTTTAAATTCAGTATAATCACAATCCAACCTTCAGCAAACTTTTTGTTGGAAACTAACATGCTGCTTTAAAAAGTTATACTGGGGGCGCCTGGGTGGCTCAGTGGGTTGGGCCGCTGCCTTCGGCTCAGGTCATGGTCTCAGGGTCCTGGGATCGAGTCCCGCATCAGGCTCTCTGCTCGGCAGGGAGCCTGCTTCCCTCTCTCTCTCTCTCTGCCTGCCTCTCCATCTACTTGTGATTTCTCTCTGTCAAATAAATAAATAAAATCTTTAAAAAAAAAAAAAAAGTTATACTGAAACACAAAAAAATCAAGAAGTCAAAATGTTCTTGTAGTAGGAACAAGAAAATGTACTCTATTAGATACCAAGAGTCATTTCAAAGCTATGGCAATTAAAACAATTTGGTACTTAAAAAAGTACAAATATACCAATATTTGGTCTATACCAATAGACCAATGGTGCAAAATAGAGTACAGAAATGATCTATGCATATAGAAACTCTTAATTTACAGTTAATGGCATGCGGAACAGCAATGGGGGAATAAAACCAGTATTTTAAGATGGTGGGTAAAATCCATATGGAAAGAGTGATATGATCAAGATTGCAGAACAGAAAGCCTCAACTCACTCTCCTACAAAAACAATGACTTTTAATAACAATATAAATTCAAAGAGCTTTGGGGCACCTGCATAGCTCAGTTGGTTAAACGGTGGACTCTTGATTTTGGATCAGGTCATGACTCCATGGTTGTGAGATGGAGCCCCAAGGCAGGTTCCACGCTAAGCATGGAGCCTGCTTGGGATTCCCTCTCCTCCCTATGCCCCTCCATCGCCCTCCCCAACCCTACTCGTGCACTCTCTCCCTCAAAAAAATAAATAAACTGAAGTCAAAAAGCATTTATGAAAATGCCTAAAACCAGTTAAGAAGGCAGTATATCAGTCAAGTTCAAAGCCAAGTACAGCCACACTGAAGGGAAAAAGAAAACTTATTTCATTTTAATCATATCAGTGCCTGCCCCAAGGCAACACAGTTCAATACTGGGGGGAAAAAGCCCAACTGCAGGTTCTCCATTGGAAAGGAAAAAGAAGAGTAGAATGTCTGTCCAGCTTACGGGTGGAGGAAGGCTGCCAGGGGACTAGTTTCTGTCTTGCTTGAGTCAGCATTCATAAAACTGGCACATCTTGAGAACAAAAGAGAGCTCAGTGGCTTCAGTGAAAGACCAAAAAACCTGCAGTATCATTGACAGAAAAGGGAGCAAGGTCACTCTAAACAGAAAATTAGATACACAAGACCAGAGAAGATACATCATCATAAAAAGTCTAAGGGATCTCCAGAATCTCTAGCTGGGATGATTGGTGAAGACCTTCCCTTATACAAAACAAGTCTATAAAGACGGAGAGAGATAGCTGTTTTTATGAAAGCAAAAATCGTAACAACAAAATACAAGGCACACAAAGATACAGTGAAACAGCCCTATCAAAGTAACAAAATAGCTTCAGAAATTGACTCTAATAAGATGCATGAATCACCTAAGAATTTACAAATTAATTATCCTAAAGAAGTTCAATGCACTTCAAGAGAACACAAATAAACAACTAAATGAAACTAGGAAAACGACACATGAACAAAAGGAGAGTATCACCAATGACCAAAAAAACTGGAAAAAAGAACCAAATGGAAATTTGGGGACTGAAAAATATAATAATTACTTTAAAAACTCACTAGAGGAAATCAACATCAGGCTTGATCAAGCAGAAAGAAAAATCAGCAAACTTGAAGACAACTCTTTTGGAATTACCATGTCAGAGGAACAAAAAGGAAGAATGCAGAGAAGTGAAGAAGACCTTAAGGGACTTACAGGACAAAACAGGTAATATATATGGAAGCAAAATATATGGAAGTTTCAGATGGAGAAAAAGAAGGGGCAGAGCACTTGTTTGAAAAAATAATGGCGGAAAACTTCCTAAATCTTCCCAAAGAAAACGGATATCCACGCTCAGAAAGCTCAAAAGGACTCTAAACAGGCTGAACCCAAAGAGGTCCACACTCAAACACACTACAGACAACCTGTCAAAAGTCAAAGACAGGGGCACCTGGCTGCTCAGTTCGTTAAGGACCTGCCTTCGGCTCAGGTTATGATCCCAGGGTGCTGGGATGGAGAATGAAACATAAAAACAAGAGTGCCAAAATCAGTATAAGATGTACTGAAAATAAAAAAAGTAAAATGGCAATCAATAGTAAGTACTTCCCTATTAGTAACTACTTTCAATGTAAACAGTACCTTACCAAGTGGGAAGTATACAGCAGTAAACACCTACATTAGAAAAAGAAAAAAAAAGATGAGGGCTTCTGGGTGGCTCAGTGGGTTGAGTCTCTGCCTTCAGCTCTGGTCACGGTCTCGGGGTCCTGGGATCGGCCCTGCATTGGGCTCTCTGCTTGGTGGGGAGCCTGCATCCCCCTCTCTCTCTACCTGCTGCTCTACTTGTGATCTCTCTCTCTCTGTCAAATAAACAAATAAAATAGTAAAAAAAAAAAAAAAAAAGAAAGAAAGAAAGAAAGAAAAAAAATCTCAAATCAATAATCTAACTTTATACACTTCAAAGAACTAACAGAAGAGCAACAAATGAAACCCCAAGTTAGAAGAGGAAGGATGTAACAGACTAAAGCAGAAATAAAGGAAATGGAAGACAGAAAACATATCAATGAAACTAAGCTGGTTTTTTAAAAATATCTTCAATATTGACAAACTCTTACCTAGACTAATAAGAAAAAAAAAAAAAGATACACAAAAGCCAGAAATGAAAGAGATAAGAGGAGATATTACTAATTATGCCACAGAAATAAAAAGCACCTTAACAGACTTGTATGGGGGCACCTGGGTGGCTCAGTGGATTAAAGCCTCTGCCTTCGGCTCAGGTCATGATCCCAGGGTCCTGGGATCGAGCCCCTCCACTTGGTGGGGAGCCTGCTTCCCCCTCTCTCTCTCTGCCTGCCTCTCCGCCTACTTGTGATCTCTGTCTGTCAAACAAATAAATAAATAATCTAAAAAGAGAGAGAGAGAGAGAGAGAGAGACTTGTACTAATAATTATACAACACATGGAAAAACCTAGAAGAAATGGATACATTTCTAGAAACATACAACATACCAAAACTAAAACAAGAAGAAATAAAACAAAATTTTAAAAAGATTTTATTTATTTATTTGACAGAGAGAGAGCGAGCACAAGCGGGGGAACAGCAGGCAGAGGTAGAAGGGGAAGTAGGCTCCCCATTGAGCAATGAGCCTAATACGGACCTTGATCCCAGTACCCTGGGATCATGACCTGAGCTGAAGGCAGATGCTTAACCAATCAATTGAGCCCCCCAGGCTCCCAGAAATAAACAGTCTAAACAAACTTATAACTAATAAGGAGACTGAATCAGTAATCAAACACATCCCAACCAAAAAAAGCCCAGAACCAGATGGCGTCACTAGGGAACTTTAGCTACATTTAAAAAATTAACACCAAATCTTCCCAAACCCTTCCAGAACACTGAAACAGGAACACTTCCAAATTCATTCTATGAGGACAATTTCATCCTGATGCCAAAACCAAAGACACTAAAAGAACACAAAACTACGCCTCTGATGAATACTCAACAACATACCAAAAAAACTCCAAAACATGTCATAATGAAGAACAAAAACCGTATGATCGTCAAAACTGATGCTGAAGGGGCGCCTGGGTGGCTCAGGTTAAGCCTCTGTCTTCAGCTCAGGTCATGATCTCAGGGTCCTGGGATCGAGCCCCGCATCAGGCTCTCTGCTCAGCCGGGAACCTGCTTCCTCCCCTCTCTCTCTGCCTGCCTCTCTGCCTACTTGTGATCTCTCTCTCTGTGTCAAATAAATAAATAAAATCTTTTAAAAACTGATGCTGAAAAAGCATCTGACACAGTTCAATACTCCTAACCCTAAGAACTCTCAACAAACTAGGAATGGAAGGAAATTACCTCAAGCTAATAAAGACCACATATATGGAATCTCACAGTTAACATTATATTCAATGGTGAAACACTGAAGTTTATTCATTAATACCAGAACAAGGCATGAATGCCCACTCTTATCATGTCTATTCAATACAGTACTGAAGTTCTAGCTAGAGGAATCAGGCAAGGGAAAAAAAAGCATTGAAACTAGAAAGGAAAAGGCAAAATCATTTGTTTGTAGATGATATGATCTTATATGTAGAAAATGCCAAAAATCCAAATACAAAATGCTGTTCGAACTAATAAATGAATAGAGCAAAGCTGCAGGTTAAAAAATCAACACATGTTTTTCTATACACAACCAATGAACAATCTGAAAAGAAAATTAAGAAAACAATCTCATTTGCAATAACTATCTTCAACAAATCTATGGGATGGAGAACACACAAACTCTGTATCGATAAGGAATACATACCTGAGATATATAAAGAACCCCTTCAACTCCACGAGAACAAAAAAGCAATCCAATTAAAAATGAGCAAAGGACTTCAACACACATTTCTCCAAAGAAGATATACAAATGACCAACAAGCACAAAAAGAGGTATTTAACATCCCTAGTCATTAAGGAAATATAAATCAAAACCACAATGAGATATCTCCTCACACTCATTAAAATGGTCATCTTGGGGAAAAAAAAAAAAAATAACAAGTGTTGACAAGAATGCGGAAAAACTGGAACCCTTAATGCACTGCTGTCGGGAATGTAAAACAGAACAGCCACTGTGGGAAATAGTATGGAGGATCCTCAAAAAATAAAAAATAGGGGGCACCTGGGTGGCTCAGTCAGTGGAATGTCCAACTCTTGATTGCGGCTTGGGCTGTGATCTCAGGGTCATGGGATCGAGCCCTGCGTCAGGTTCCAAGCTTGGCAGGAAGTCTGGTTGAAATTCTGTCCCTTCCCCTCTGCGTCTCCCCCCTCTGCTCATGCTCTCCCTCTCTAAAACAAACATATCATTTTTAAAAATTAAAAACACCAGAATTATCACATGATCCAGTAAACCCACTTCTGGGTATATACAACCAAAAAATTTAAAACAGGATTCCAAAGAGATATTTGCACCCTCATGTTCATTGCAGCATTACTCACAACAACCAAGAGGTAGAAATAGCCCAAATGTCCACTGACAAGTAACAGACTGCATGGCATATCTACATACAATGGGAGAGTATTAAGCTTTGGAAAAGCAGCAAATTCTGTCACAGATTGACATGGATGAACCTGGAGGACATTATGCTAACTAAAATAAACCAGTCACAAAAATACAAATACTCCATGAGGTATCCAAAATAATCAAACTCAGAAACAAGGTAAAATGGAGGTTGCAAGGGGAGGGGGGAAGAGGAAATAGCAGAACTGTTCAGAGGATATAGTTTCAGCTTTGAAAAAATATTCTGTTCCAACTACAGTGTGTACGTATTGAATAAAAAACACCTTTGACAAATGGGTATATCCTGTTAAAATATCCCTATAGAGGATGCCTCTGTACTCTCCTTGGGATTTTGACTTAATCACAAAAATCCATATGGAGAAAAAAAAGTTTACTCCAACTTCATCCTATCACAAAAATCAAATCCAGGTGAATTATAAGATCTAAATGCAAAGACAAAACAATAAACTTTTGAAAAGAGAAAACAGAGCATCTCCATAATCTCAAGACAGGAAAAAATATTTTGACCAGGATACAGAAAGCCCTAATAATAAAGAAAAAGACCAATATATTAGACAATGTTAAAACATTCGTTCACCCAAAGACACCATTAGGAAAGTGAAAATATAGCCACAGATTAGGAAAAGATAGGTTCATATGCAGAAGAGATTAAGAAATTCCTTTAAGTCAAAAATGAAACAAGATGACAAGACCAATGGAAAACTTAGGAAAGACATCTGAATAGGCACCTGACAAAGAATAAACCCAAATAACCACCAGACACTGCTACGAGGAGAGGCACAACAGCAGCGACAGGGAAGGCGTCTGAAACCGTTAAGATGACGCTGCGTAAGCTGCCAAAATGAAGAGACTAACAGTACCAATCGTTGGCAGCGATGAGCAGTAACAGGAACTCTTACATACTACTGGCAGGAATATAAGCTGTTACAATTACTTTGGAAAATTATTTGGTAGCATCTCTCTAAAATAAACAAGCACGTGTCCTGTGACCATTAAGTTTACCTCCAGTATGTACCCAACGAAGTGAATGCATTTAGGTACTTAGACTCATGTAAAGGAATGTTCTCCAAATGGGAAATCGAATTTAACACTTTCATCAACATTAAAAGAGAGCGATCTGCCATGGTGCACTCACACAAGGGAATGCTGTCCAGCAATGAAAAGGAACGAATTATAGTTGTACCCAGCATGGGTGAACTTCACAAATTATCAGAAGTCAGAATGAGGGGGCTTCTGGGATACTTAATGTTTTTGTACTTCTTGATCTAGATAGCTGTTACATGAAAAGATTTACTTTGTGGTAATGTACTAAGCTATATGCTTAGGATTTATGTACTTTTCCTGTGCTTTGTACTTCAATTTAAAAAACCACAGTTTAATAACAGATGGAATAAGGTCAAATTCTAATCAGAATTCCAGGAGAAAAAGAAACGAAGAAGCTAGAGAATAACCAAAGACCTAATGACTGCAAACTTCCCACATTTTTTCAAAATGCCAATTTCTCAGACCAAAAACGTCAATAAATTCCAAGTATGACAAATAAAAAGGAAACTCAAACCTACCCACACTGTGGTGATATGAAGGAAAAAAAACAGCAAAGAAAAATACAGTTAAAAGCAGCCAAGAGAGACAGATTAACTGTAAAGAAACCAGTTAGACTGATGACTGAGTTCTCAACTTCAACAATAAAGTGAGAACACAGGAACATCACCCAAAATAAAGTGCCAAACTAGACACCCAGCAAATATCCAGCAAAACAACCTTTGACGAACTGGTCTAAAATTCTTCATTTTCTGGAAAGAGATGAAAGGGAAGAAAGGAATGAAGAAAAGAAAAGGAATGAGGGGCGCCTGGGTGGCTCTTTTTTTTTTTTTTTTAAGATTTTATTTATTTATTTGACAGAAAGAGATCACAAGTAGGCAGAGAGGCAGCAGAGAGAGAGGAGGAAGCAGGCTCCCTGCTCGGCAGGGAGCCTGCTTCTCCTTCTCCCACTCCCCCTGCTTCTGTTCCCTCTCTCGCTGTGTCTCTCTCTGTCAAATAAATAAATTAAATTAAAAGAAAGGAAAGGATAATAGGAAATGAAAATTGTTTCTATTACCAAACTGTCACTAAAGGAACCGGAAAGAACATACTTTAGGTACACAATGACCCTGTACAGGCAGTCTGTGGTGGAAGAGCCAAAGGTACTGGCAAAAATGTAGGTAAATCTCAGGCGCCTGGGTGGCTCAGTGGGTTAAAGCCTCTGCCTTTGGCTCAGGTCGTGATCTCAGGGTCCTGGGATCAAGTCCCGCATCGGGCTCTCTGCTCTGCGGGGAGCCTGCTTCCTCCGCTCTCTGCCTGCCTCTCTGCCTACTTGTGATCTGTCTCTGTCAGAGAAATAAATTAAATTAAAAAAAAATGTAGGTAAATCTAAAGAAATACTAACTAATGGGGCAATGATAATATTTCATTTATGAGAGAAAATATATAAACTCAGAACAATATAAGCATATACAATTGGACAAGGGATGAAGACATTATAATGTCCTAAGGTGATTTACTCAGAAGGGCAAAGGTACTTATTGATTAGGCTTTGTTAATTATTCTTCTAAAATATGAATGTCTATCCTCCCTGCAAGTAGCAGAAATAAAACGGACAAAAAGCAAAATCCTCAGGCAATTTTAAAGGAAGGCAAAAGACAAGGGGAAATATATACAGAAAATTACACACACACACAAAAAATACAAACAGAAAATAGTAAGATAAACAAATAGATCCAAATATATCATTACTCAAAATAAATATAAATGGACTAAAATCTCCAGTTCAAAGCAAAAACTGTGAAAACAGATGAGAAAATAAAATGCAGCTATTTGCTGTTACACACCAAAACACGAGGTTACCAGAGAAATGAAATTCAAACCATGGACAAAGATATACCAGGTTAAGGATGATTTGATGCAAAGAAATACCATGAAAAGATTTTGAAAGAGCATTCTGAAGGATAAGCAATTTTTCAACGAAGTTACATAGTATGATTGAGTCTTTTTTTTTTTTTTTAAAGATTTTATTTATTTATTTGACAGAGAGAGATCACAAGTAGGCAGAGAGGCAGGCAGAGAGAGAGGAAGGGAAGCAGGCTCCCCGCTGAGCAGAGAGCCCGATGCGGAACTCGATCCCAGGACCCTGAGATCATGACCTGAGCCGAAGGCAGCGGCTTAACCCACTGAGCCACTCAGGCGCCCAGTATGATTGAGTCTTAAATTCATTGCACTTCACTGAATTCAACTAGGGATTGAGCTTATTAATGTCCTTTAGGAATCTGATTCTTTCGCCTGGTGGACTAGTAGTGTTCTTTCTGCCACAGGAACATTTGATAAGGATGCAATGAATGACTTTATAGAAGACGGTGATAAAGTGTTTAAGAGGTTGAAGTCTAGTACATAAGCTTGTAGCACAGTACCTGAAGTATTTTTAAAGGCTGACAACTGTTTGCAATTACAAATCCTGTTACTATTAGATTTTATTTAACTTTACTCACAAGCCTATCAAGGTCACTTTCTCAAGTACTTTGCTGAAATCTAGTCTGTCAGTAATTTCTCTGCCTACATACGCATGAGTGTTAATTACACAAATCTACACATACGTACTTACATAAACACACACATGTAAAACACACAGTAATACTGTACCTCATAGGTAGTTCCATAATGGCACGTAAATTGGCATTGTCTGTTGGTTTCTGCATCTTGCTCAACATTAGTATAAAATATTACTCCATCCCCAGAGCAGGACACAATCTGCTTATCATTTGTGCATGGTAAGAACTTTGCACTAAATATATTTGCTCGGTGCCCTGAACGAATTGTTGTCAAAACCTAAAACACAGAGAAAAAGAGAAAAAAAGTTCTTGGTAATTTATTATTTCCTAGAAAGAAACATTCATATTTAATACAATCATAGCTAGGAATAAATTCTCATTACTATTCTTATGATCTCCATAAAAAATTATCATTTGATTCCAAACTAATATAATTTTTTTCAAGATTTTATTTATTTATTTATTTGACACATAGAGATCACAAGTAGGCTGAGAGGCGGAGGGGGGGGGTGGCGCTGAGTGGGGGGGGAAGCAGGCTCCCTGCTGAGCAGGAAGCCCAATGCAGGACTCAATTCCAGGACCCTGAGATCATGATCTGACCTGAAGGCAGGGGCTTAAACTAATATAATTTCTTAAAAATCAGAATCTCACATGTTTTCTTTTTTTCTCTCTGAGATGTGAAGATTAAGCACCATCAATAGCAACAGTGTTGTGAAAATTAAATATACATATTTCTATTTGGTGTACCTGACTCACTCGTAAGATCTGGATATATAAGAAAGGACTATTATACATAGGAGGAGACAGAAACAGAGCAAAGAAGATGATTTTCATTATTTTAAAAATATTTTCCTGTATTTCTCAGATAATCGACTTCAAGTTACTTTTAGAATTGGAGAGTAGATACAGGAGTGGGGAGAAAAAAAGGACTATCCTAAACTTTTTTTTTTAATTAAGATTTTATTTCTTTATTTAAGAGACAGAGAGAGACTGCGAGCAAGAGAGCACAAGCAGGGGGAATGGCAGAGGGAGAGGGAGAAGCAGACTCCCGGCTGAGCAGGGAGCCCAGTGGGATGCTCGGTCCCAGGACCCGGATAGAAGGACCTGAGCCGAAAGCAGATGCTGAACGAGCTAAGGCACCCAGGCAATCCTCTGACGGACTTTTGAAACTGTTTACTAGAGGATTTTTAGTTATTCCCTTCCAGGATAAAGAAAGAAAAATAAACTGAATTTAAATGAATCATGAAATGGTAAGATGAAACTATAGCAGAAGTCCCAACATCTCCTTCCTGAATTGTATTTCTACACTGCAGGGCACCTGGATGGCTCAGTCACTTAAACGTCTGACTTCTGTTCAGGTCTCGATCTCAGGGTCCTGGGATAGAGCCCTCCATCAGGCTCCCGGCTCAGCCGGAGTCTGCTTCTCCCTCTCCCTCTGCCATTCCCCCGCTTGTGCTCTCTTGCTCACGCTATCTCTCAAATAAATAACATCTTTAAAAATAAAGACTAGAATTCCCGTGATAGAAATAAAACTTTAAAAAAGTTTAAAATAAATATGTAAATATTTGCAACACATAGTGAAAATAAAGAACAAATCTCCCTAATAGTGCTAAAAATGAAGAGAAAGAAACTTAACAAAACCTGGGGGTTTTTTTGAGTAGGCAAAAGATCTGAATTCACAGTTCACAAAAAGATACACAAAGAGCCTTTAAGAACGTGAGAAAACATCCAACTTTGTTCATAAGGGAAATGCAAACTGAAGTTACACTGAGAAACTAATTCTCACTTTTCACATTGGCAAAAATGCAAGTCTGACAACATATTATGTGAGTAAGCCTACCAGGAAACAGGCTCTTCATCATTTCTGCTGGGAGCACTAGATGGTGTAAGACTAAAAGAGAGGAATTTAGCCATACTTCACAAAACCACACGTGCGTTTACCCTCTGACCAAACAAGTCTATTTCTAAGAATTTACCCATAAGATACACTTCCAACAATACAAGAGAAAATGCACAAAGTTATTTAATGAGCTATTCATAACAGCAAAGCATGGGAGATTTATTGAATAAATCATGATATATCCCCCACATGTATGTACAATGAAAATTTAATGCAGTGAGAATCTGATGTACTTTTAAAAATGTGCTCAAACAAATAAGAGTATGTCAAATCATAAAGTTGGCTTTAAATGTCCCAACAAACAAATGGGGTAATTTAAGCATCAAAAAGTATTATCGGTAATAGATTAAATTTTTTAAAAAATCTAAAATCTCAAGTGATTTTTTCCAAAGCAGTTGTAGGGACAAAAGAAATACCCTTATTTACAAAATAATGTTAATAAATGTTGAAGGAATGACAATTAAAAATCACTATTTTGGGGCACCTGGGTGGCTCAGTGGGTTAAGCCTCTGCCTTCAGCTCGGGTCCCAATCGGGCTCTCTGCTCAGCAGGGAGCCTGTTTCTCCCTCTCTCTCTGCCTGCTTGTGATCTTTCTCTCTCTGTCAAATATTAATAAAATAAAATCTTTTTAAAAAAATCATTTTTGTAACTACATTTTAACAACTGGTTAAGGCAAGAATCAACACTAAAACCAATATAAGAAAGATTGTTATGAAAGGGAGTATTTACAGGCTCAACATACCACTTCACAAACAGCTTATTAATTGCAAAGGGTAAACATACCAAACAATGGAGATATCAAAGCTAACATTATCAGTAAGGGGATAAATTAATATCATGTACTACAATGTCACCTGTAGAGAACTCTTAGCTAAAATGTTTTAAATTGGGGCACCTGGGTGGCTAGTGGGTTAAAGCCTCTGCCTTCAGCTCAGGTCATGATCTCAGGGTCCTGGGATCGAGCCCCGCATCAGGCTCTCTGCTCAGCAGAAGCCTGCTTCCTCCTCTCTCTGCCTGCCTCTCTGCCTACTTGTGATCTCTGTCAAATAAATAATAAATAAAATCTTTTAAAATAAATAAAATGTTTTACATTTTAATCTACTCATGGAGAAACAATCAAATCCAAATTGAGAAACATTTGATATAACAACTGTTCTTCTATATTAATACAACAGTAAAACAAGTAACATACTAATATCACGCAAGACCAAAAATTTGAATGAACTATCTTAAAGAGACAAAGGAAATATGACAACATGTGAAATGATGGACGGAGCTGGGATTGAAAAGGCATGGCAGTGACAAAGAACAGCATAAACCAGTGAGAAAATCTGCGTATAGACCATCTATGTGTATATGTGTATGTGTTATGTGTGTACATCATCAAATAGAAAATCTTATCTATAACAGCATATACTTGACTCTCGTCTTGCCTGATAAGTCACTGCCGATAGTGAATTAACAACTACTGAACCACTGCTCCTAGAGAAATGTGTGGTTGGGTTCCTTTCAGCCTCTTGCCACAACACCTTCCTCAATCAATACACAGCACTGTTTTATATGTTTCTGTTTAAAGACCTTATTTAATATATACTGTTGATTCATTAACTTTGAACTCATGGCCAACAGCATTATACCTAAAAGAAGCTTATCTATCATTTTTTCTTCATAAGAAACATCCCAGTTTTCTGGTGCTTAGGAACATGAGACAGTATTTCAGCATGATACCTGGGGACGTTTTAAACTGTGAAATCATCAATACAAAAATGTGACATGAAATATACCACAAAAAAGATACTGTATGCATATCAGACTGTCGTCTTGTTTATCTCAGCTGGCAATGTGAGTGTTGATGTGTACTGAGTGACTCTGTTCTTTTGCCATTCTGCTCATGTGCATGGCCATATGACCAGGAAGGCACAGCAAGTATTGACTTAGGGGTTAAATGTAAATTTCCATGAGTAAACAAATTAGCAAATATAAGATCCACAAGTAATGAGGATCAACTCTGTATTCAGTATTACATATTTTTAAAAATAGAATAATGTGGGGCGCCTGGGTGGCTCAGTGGGTTAAGGCCTCTGCCTTTGGCTCCAGTCATAATCCCAGAGTCCTGGGATCGAGCCCCTACATCGGGCTCTCTCCTCAGCAGGGAGCTTGCTTCCCCCTCTCTCTCTGCCGGCCTCTCTGCCTACTTGTGATCTCTGTCTGTCAAATAAATAAATTAAATCTTTAAAAAAAAAAAAAAAAAGAATAATGTTCTTGTTGTTAGTAGATAAACACCAAGGCATTCATGAATTAAATGCATGATGCCTCCAGCTTGTGCTCAATCGCTTTAAAAAAAAAAATCTATTTGTGGATGTTCATTGTATTATTTTCTTGTTTTTCCAAAGTTTTAAAATTTTAAAACAAACTTAGGAAAATATATTTCAACTCTGTTTTGGGTTTAGCTTTAAGTATTTACTATATAACCCTAACTGCCAAACTCTTGCCAGAGATGCCTAACAAACGATAGCATAAGTCTGGAGTGAGTATTAGCAGCCATTTACCTTTACCACTTTGAATATATAAGTCTCCTCATTTTATTTAAGACCTAGATTACAGGATTATGGCCAAAATAAGGATTTGCTGAATATCATGAACTACCCCCACAGTAAATCTTCCATATAATGCACATATAATTAGGGTCAAATAAAAAAGGGAGGGGTGTTTTTTGCACCTGCATTAACCAAAACCAATGGAGAATAAAACTGAAATATTTAAAAATCTTTAATTCCTCTCTCCAAGTGTAAGACACTAAGATCTGGAAGACTAAGGTATAAAAAATAACTAAGAGAATAATTAATGTAAAGCTTTTAAACAAGATAGATCTCATGACCTTTACTGAACTCCGTCAGGTATCTTAGCATGGCTTACCAAGTAGCTAAATATATAACAGTCACTGTGCACAGTGTACGTATTAGTTTCTTCATCCGATAGCCTTTTGTCTCTGCTTTAATCACATTCAGCAGACATTATTCTTAACAGTTCATGATTCATCTCCATTTAATAGGTTTACGCATAGCTTCAGAAACAAAAGCACTCCATACACTAATATGTGTACTGACATACCACATATTATTCACAAACTGATATGGATTTCTTTATTAAAGTAATCAAGATTTGAAGAGTAAACAGTTGAACCTCCTTCCTTTTGGACAAATGTCGATCTCAGATGCTGTCGTCCAAACTTCCTGCCCTTCCAGCGCTCTCCAGATTCATCACAACGGCAGCAGTATCCACCCCCACGGCTGAGCAAGTCAAAAGCTAAAAAAGCACCCTTCATTTCTCTTTCCCTCATCCACTATAAAATAGCAAAATATATAAGATATATTTATATAAAATATATAAAATCCATCAGCAAATTCAGGTCCGAGACACGTTCCAAACTAACTCTCATCACCTCAATGCCGTTATCTTTGTCCGAACCACCCTCTCTTCTCAGTGGGATTACTCGATGGAGCGCTATCTCCTACTTCTAATCTGACTCAAACTCCACCCTCCAAACAGCAGCCAGAGCTCTCTTTTAAAAATGCAAATCACCTGTATGTTTAATACACTGCAGTGATTATTTCAGTCACACTAAAACGTAAGTCCTAATACTGCCTATCAAGCCTACTATCTGACCACTGCCTACCATGTTAACTACATTCTGAACCACTCGCTTCCTAGTTAATAGGTAATTGCTGGAAGAACAAGTACTCAGGTGCATACGATCAGTAATTCCAACAAAGGCTGGAATTTGTGTATAGCTGTCAATACTAAATCTATACAATCAATACAGCTATATATCCTACTGGGGTAAAGAGTGACAAGGTCGATCTTTTTAAAAATGATATGCACTTGGAAATGGTTATTATTTTTGGTAGCTGAATTTATTTTTTTATTTGTGCTTCCTTGAATCAATGTCTTAAAATACTTATTCAGGAAACATCTAAGAATAATGGCCTAGGGAGACAGAAGTTGGTAGAGTAACTTAACTGAAGATGTAACTGATATACTGTTAACCGGAATTACTAATAAATGTGAATGTGAACTAGGTGTAACATCTATGACTTTACTGATCAACCTTGAAATCTAACTGGCCAACCAGGTATCTCTTTCTTCTTTCAATACGTCACACACAATGTTTCTAAAACCTTAAGCTTGGGGCGCCTGGGTGGCTCAGTCAGTTGGGCATCTGCCTTGGGCTCAGATCATGACTCTGGGGTCCTGGGATCAATTCCCACATACGGCTCTTTGCTTGGTGGGGAGTCTGCTTCTCCCTCTGCCCACCCCACTCATGTTCTCATGTTCTCTTTCTCTCTCCCCCTCTCACAAAAATAAATTTAAAATTTTAATTTAATTTTAAAAAGGAAGCCTTAATCTTGGTCCAGGAATATCCAGATAGAAAATGTCCGTTCTTCAATCTCTTGGTAAAAATCACTCCTCTCTAAAGCCAACCCATACCCCCACCTAAGGAATTAAATACAGAAATTCCTTGCCTTTCCTTTACTAATATTTTTTGGGCACCTACTATGTGACAGGTGATTTACTAAGTGTTGAGGAAACAAAAAAGAAAGAACTGTCACTGCCCTGAAGAAATTACTGTCTAATGGTGAGCAACATGGAAACAAACATAATACAATAATCTAATTATCTACAAAGTACAATGAGAACATAGAGGAAGGAGTGCCTACATTTGCCCAGGGCAACAAGAAAGGTATACCACCACAGCTAAAAGCCAAGAACTGAAGAATGAATTTAAATTTGCCAAGTAGGTGGGAGATGTTCGCCAAAGCAGGAGAACATCCCAGGAAGAGAGAACAGTGCAAGCAAAAGCACAGAGTAAAGAAACAACATCTTGTGCTCTGAGAAATTAAAGGTAGCTGGCTGAAGCCAAATCAACAAAATCTTGCATATGTGGTACACTCAGGCCTTCCTTTATATTAGATATTACAAGGTAATTACCTTCCTTCAGTTTCATCTGTACCTTAAGGAGGTGGTCCTTTGCCGGGGGAAGGAGTGTCTCAGCATACCGCGGAGAGTCTGCTATAGGAATCAATACACTCCGTACTTGATTTGGGTCCTGAGCTTTGTTTCTGTCTTACCTTGACCTTCAAGGCCATCAAGACTAAAGTTTATACATGCTTGGATTGACAGACACCTTCAGGGAGAAGAAAGTGGCTTTAATGCTCACTTCTCTGGACTTACCTTTTCCCTTCAATTTTGGACCAAGAATCCCTTACTATTAAGAAAAGTTACTTGTTACTTTTACAACAATTTTTAAAGACTTTAATCAAGAATATTTTAGTAGTTTTCAATGGGAGGATTGGTCCAAATAAACTAGACTACAATTACTGGAAAAGGAAACTTCTCTCTTATATCTGAGACGTACTATACATAAAATTAGGGTATATTACCATTAATAAGGAATACCTCAAATCTCTTAACTCTATAAAAACAAAAGTGTTTCTGGGCGCCTGGGTGGCTCAGTGCGTTAAGCTGCTGCCTTCAGCTCAGGTCATGGTCTCAGGGTCCTGGGATCGAGCCCCACATAGGGCTCTCTGCTCAGCAGGGAGCCTGCTTCCTCCTCTCTCTCTGTCTCTGCCTGCCTCTCTGCCTATTTGTGATTTCTGTCAAATAAATAAATAAAATCTTAAAAAAAAAAGAAAGAAAGAAAGAAAGAAAGAAAGAAAAATGAATGGGGAGAAAAATGTGGTATTTACATACAACAGAATATTGTTTGGCCATAAAAAAAAGAAAATCTGATATATACTGCAACATGTCTGAATGTTAAGGGCATCATGATAAATGAAGTAGTAAGAAAAAGACAAATGTTGTGTAAAACTTTCTATGAGGTATCTAGAGTAGTCAAATTCATAGAGGCAAAAGGAGGTGGTTGCCAAGGGAGGGGAGGAGAGAAGAAAAAGGAGCTACTGTTTACCAGGTACAGAGTTTCAGTTTTCCAAGATGAAAATAATTCTATAGCTGGATGTAGCCACAGTATCAACAATGTATATATACTTAATGTCATTAAACAGAATTACTAAAAATTATTAAGATAGTTAATTTTATGGTAAGTGTATTCTACTACAGTTTTTTGGGTTTTTTGTTTTGTTTTTTAAAGCGTGAAGCACTGCATCTTTTCAAAAACACAGGTTATTCCTTTGGTGTCTACCCAACTACTATGAGTACTGTAAGCATTAAAATTCTGATAGTGAAGGTCAAAAAGCATTCCACATATACATCCTTCCAGGAAATTTCCTCTACTGTAAGGAAAAAGTTGTCCTAGAACAATATAATGATTTATAAGAAATATAGCTTTGGTCATCCAGATGACCAAAGATATATTTATGACTATATATATATATTTCTCATATATATATATGGTCTTCATCAATAATTTTTGAAAATGTTTCAGAGACAAGGTGAAATGGGTGTCTTGTTATTAATGAACATGACTTCTGGACCCCACCAAAGGCTAGGGACGGATTGCCAGAAGGAGCAATCCTGAGACTGGAGAGTTGGAACACAAGAGCGGAGAGGGGCCGGAGGTTTAATCAGTCAGTGACCGAAGACTTTTAGTCAATCAGGGCTATGTAATGAAGCCCCCATAAAAACCCAAGGGGACAGTTTTTTTGGCCTTTTGCAGCGCTTCCACACTTGGGGAATGAGAGTGCTTTCGTGTGCCACTGATCCAGGCCCTAAGCTCCAGGCTGGAATTGGGTAGAGGCTCCTTAAAAGACCTAGTAATTGCAGACCTAACACAAGTAGGATTTGAAAATATCAAGTTTCCCTCTGCTAAGTCAGGACAATTAAGTAATGCTATCTCTGAAATAAAATTATGACCTGTCTTTTAATCAAGGATATCTTCAATATGAATCTCATTCAGGTTAAACGACCACAACATTTATTTAAAAATCTTAACTGTTTAAATGTGGAAAAATAAGAAATACGTGAATAATTTATTCTATAAGATTGCTACTATTAAATAACAGTTTGGTCTGCCAATCAGTTGATACAAAAATAGGTGTATAGTGTCTCCATATACAGAGAAGAAAAGCCAATAAAAATCAGAATGTAATTCTAATTACATAATCCTAAAACTCAAATGATTATGCCAGCTTAAGGTATTAGGTATCATGAATCATTTCACTAGAACCTAGATACTGTTTTTGAAAACAATAAATAATGTTTCTTAAACCACTTAGCTGAAGAGTAGATTTTGTGAACATGAAAGAAAAAAATAATCACATCGACTTTTTTCCCTTAAGAATTGGTTTACTGAGATAATGATACTTTTGGCAATTTTACCTACATGAATAAAATGAAGCATATTTAAATTTGCTAGAGTCAAATGCTAGGTGAAATCTACTGTTTTCCTAAGAAGATTAAGGGGTAAGCATGATTTAACTTCCAAATTACATAACTACCTTGAGCAAAATAAGGATATTCATTACAAATGTCCATCCCATAATTATTTACAATTTCTTAATTTCTAGCTTCTTAATTTTTCTCATTAAATTACAGATCTTTTTAAGCCACTTTACCTTTCTGCTGTAAGGATTACTGATTACTAACTTGGTGTCATCTGAGCCAGATAAAATATATTCTCCAGTCTCATTCCAACAGATTGTATTAACCTAAAAAGAAAGCAAAAAATAAATTTAAGTAAACTGGACATTTAAACAAGTATGCTATCTTTCAATTAACTGATGATTCAAAATTTATATCACTAATAAAATCGTGTCTATCCTAAGGAGTATTTACCAGTTAATCTATTGAAAAAACATATTACATTTAGCAAACACTGTATTCTATAAACTGACAATGAAATGTCTGAATTGTTAAGTTTCATTGTTTAAATTTACTTTAATTAATTCATTTTATACCCAGAGACACAAAAAACAAGGCCATCTAAAAAAAAAATTTTTTTTTAAAGAACTCACTACAAAGTTATAGTAATCACGGCTGTATGCTACTGTCATGATCACAGACATATAAATCAATGGAACGGTACTGAGACTCCAGAAGTAAACATTTATGTTCAAGTAATTTTTGACAAGGGGTCCAAGACCTTTCAATGGAGAAAGTATTTTTTCAACAAATCATGCTGGGACAACTGGATATACTCAAGAAAGGGAGACTATATACAAATATGAACTGAAAATGATCAAAAAGTCTAAACTTAAGTGCCCAAACTATAAGACTCTTAGAAGGAAACATAGGTATCAATCTTTAGGTTTACCAAAAACAAACAAACAAACAAACAAACAAACAAAGCCAAAGAAGAAAATAGTAAGAGTTGGCTAGGGTGTCAAAAAATCGGAACGCTAACACAGTGCTGACAGGAGTGCAACACTGTGTTCCTATTTAGACAGTCTGGCACTTCCTCAAAAAATGAAAGTTAGCCCATGACCCAGCATTTTCACAATAAGGGATACATCCAAGAGAACTAAACACATGTACCAAACAAAAACCTTTTCACAAAAACCCACAGCTGCATTATTCCTAAGAGTTAAAAGTGAAAGCAATCCTAACATTTATCAGCTAAAGTACGGATAAACAAAATGTGATTATCCATTTGCTCATAACAAAACATCCATATAATGAAATATTATTCAGCCACAAAATGAAATCATGACACATCCTGCACCATGTAAATACTTTGAGGACATTATGCTGAGTCAGTGAAGCCAGTCTGAAAGGCCATATATTCTGATTCCACGTATTCTGAAAGTCTAGACTAGGCGTATCTGTAGAGACAGAAGGTAGATTGGTGACTGCCAACAGCTCGGTAGAGGGGATGGGAGTGCATGATAACTGGTATGGACTTTTTCTTCAGATGGTGAAAATATACTGGAACTAGACAATGGTGATGACTGTACAACTTTATGAATACACTAAAAAAAATTGAGCCGCATACTCAAAATGGGTACATTTTATGATAAAGGAACTGTATCTCAATTAACAAAGAAAGACTTCCACTTTCAGTCAAGGCAGATTTACTATCCCATCTGAAACAACTAAAAAACAGAATACAGTCTTTTTTTCCCCCTTAAGATTGTATTTGTTTATTTTTTTAGAGAACACAAGTATGCATGCACAAGAGCAGACGTGGCAGAGGGAAAGGGAGAAGACATTATCTCAAGCAGATTCTGTGCCTGACCTGAAGCTCAGTCTTATAACCCCAAGATCATGACCTGAGCCATAATCAAGAGTTGGACGGTAAACCTACTGAGCCCTAAATATTTTTTTTTAAAGCTTTTATTTATTTATTTGACAGAGAGAAATCACAAGTAGACGGAGAGGCAGGCAGAGAGAGAGAGAGAGGAGGAAGCAGGCTCCCTGCTGAGCAGAGAGCCCGATGCGGGAATCGATCCCAGGACCCTGAGATCATGACCTGAGCTGAAGGCAGCGGCTTAACCCACTGAGCCACCCAGGCGCCCCTGAGCCCTAAATATTTTTAAGTACACAAAAAATATTTACAAATATAGAAAATATTTATGGGCCATAAAACAAATCTCAATATTTTTTAAAAATTTCAAATACAGAGTATGTTCTCTGACCAAAATGGAATTAAGTGAAAATCATTAACAGAAAGATTTGGAAACTACAAAATAACAAGATATCCAAAAAAGAAATTACCCAATAAATTAGGAAGTATTTTGAAATGAATGAAAATGAAAGCACAACATAACCCAATTATTGGGTTGCAGCTAACTCTGAACTTGAAGGGAAACTTATAGCATTAAAATACCTATATTAGAAAAAATAAAAGTCTCATATCAATGACCTCAGTTTCCAATCAAAAAAC